>NC_061826.1:15862698-15867698 GCF_019202785.1 Penaeus chinensis | reverse complement strand
TTTCTCGTTTTTATTTCATTTCCTGGCTGGGGAGTCCGCTTCAGATTCGAGTTCATGAATGACGGAGTCTTGGGGCAAGTGAAGTCTCTGGAATTCATTATTATTTTTTTTTGTTCTTTTATTCCTCTTTAAGTTTTTTTTTTTTTTTTTTTTTTTTTTTGTTCCTGTCGTTTTCTTTCGTTTATCTATTACGTTTTTTTTTTTTTTTTAAAGTTCGCGGGATTAGTTCCTGATTACGAATTCGTGTTTGGTGGGGGGGGGGGGAATTCTTACGTCTTGGGTTTATTTACCGAATGGCAGTCAGTTTAATTTAATTTAACGAGAATTCCCTTTGTGTGTAGTAAAAAATAACCTCACAAAGTGTCTCATCACGAACTGTTTCATCTAAACCTCTTAACCTTGTCACTATACTCACTATACTGTACATTTCGCGACACATTCCCGAGCACAGTAGCCTACCATGCATCCCGCCATTTCGTATTGCGGAAACGAGTCGATTTACTTAACCAATTGCATGAGACGAACGTACAAAAAAATACAACCAATCAATAAGTAAATAAAGTCATCTGTATGTCCTTCTTCTAAGTTCCATGGTTCTAATCTCCTCAACATCATATCTAACCCATTTTTCTAACCAAACTTTCCCTGACATGACAAACCTTCCCTCAACATCACTCTAACACATCTTTCTAACCAAACCTTCCCTGACATGACAAACTTTCCCTGACATGACAAACCTTCCCTGACATGACAAACCTTCCCTCAACATCACCTCTAACACATCTTTCTAACCAAACCTTCCCTGACATGACAAACCTTCCCTGACATGACAAACCTTCCCTGACATGACATACCTTCCTGACATGACAAACCTTCCCTCAACATCACCCCTAACCCATCTTTCTAACCAAACCCTCCCTGACATGCCCCCTCCAGTCGTATCAACGGCTACATACCCATCCCCCCTTCTCCCCCCTTCTCCCCTTTTCACCCTTCCACACCCTAGAGCCACTCCTCCTCGTCGTATAGAGGAACGACCAGCCCAACCCACCCTAAGGCATTTTACTTTCCGTCTCCGCGTGCACTGAGACACCCGCCGTAAAGGTATGCCTTAACCCTTTAACTTTCGACGCGAAATTCCTTTTCTAGCAATCACAACTCTTGAAGAGGAAGGTTTTCAGATTTAAGTTTTCCTAAATACCTTCTGTCTATCAACCACAAATTTTCAAATAGGATTTATTTTTTTTTCAACTTTTCTTCGGCAAACCGCAAAGAGGAAGTTTTTCGACCCTAAACTCCTTTAAACTCTGCTTTCTATCAACCGCAACCCTTAAATAAGAAGTTTTTTTTAACCCTAAATCCTCCACATTAACCCTTTCTATCAACCACAGTCCCTGAATAGTAAGTTTACAAACCCTAAACTCCTCTCTCTCTCTCTCTCTCTCTCTCTCTCTCTCTCTCTCTCTCTCTCTCTCTCTCTCTCTCTCTCTGTATCAACCACAACCCTTAAATAGGAAGTTTTTCATCCTTCCGTCCTCCGAAAACCTCCTTTCTATCAACCGCAAACCCTTAAAAAAGTTTTCAACCCTAAAACCCTTATACAAACCCTTAAAGAGCCTTCAACCTTTAATCCAACCTAAGAGTCAACCTAAGAGTTAACCCAAGAATCAACCCAAGAGTCAACCCAAGAATCAACCAAAGAGTCAACCCAAAAATCAACGCAAGAGTCAACGCAAGAGTCATCAACCCCAACCTAACCTCACCCGATTCCATTCCGACTTCGTGGATCTTTAACCTCAAGACACTTACCGGACTTCTTGCTTCACTCTTTTGTCTGCGTGTGTGTGTGTGTGTGTTTGTGTTTGTGTGTGTGTGTGTGTGTGTGTGTGTGCGTGTGTGTGTGTGTGTGCGTGTGCGTGTGCGTGTGCGTGTGCGTGTGCGTGTGCGTGTGCGTGTGCGTGTGCGTGTGCGTGTGCGTGTGCGTGTGTGTGTGTGCGTGTGCCCATAGGCGCGCGTGTGTGAGCGAGTTGGTTCGCTAAGTATCGTAAATGTATTACTTACTTACTGGGTAACGTTCTGCTCCTCAGTTTCATCAGTATGCATAGAGTTTGCATCGTCGAAAGATAAAAAAAACTACCCGATAATACATTATCCGCTCTCCCTCATTATTTACACACACAAATAAAAAAACAAACAATATCTAAAACAGACTTGAACCGTATTTAGCTTGCCTTCCTAGCGTGTGTATTTCAAAGTGTGCATCTTTCTTCATACTTACATAGCCTCTACGATGGCGGCGGAATAGACAACGCTCCAGTTTGGTAATTATGTTTCCGGGAATATAATTCCTTCGGAGAAATGAGGTTATAACGCCACTTACTGCTTATCACACTTTCTTTCTGTCAGATTAACCACTGAGTAATCTCACTGCACAAACACTTAACCGTTCCAACATTTACACGTAATGTACGGTAAACAACTTTCGTTTTTTTTTGTTTGTTTTTTTCGGGTGTCGAGGTAAATTCCTCGAGTGGGTTTACGCGGATAACACTTATTGCCAAGACTTGTTTTCTTGAAGATAATTTTTTTCTAATCGTTCTTACTCAATAGAACACTTGACTAGATCATTCAAGATGTTATGCACTTTTTTTTTTTTTGCAAAGCGTGCAACATATCCGGTGACAACACAGTAACTCGAAAAGTACAACGACGTAAACGAGAGAATCTTTGGTAGCTCGGGGAAAGAAACACCTTTAGCCTCAACACACTTTGGTAGCGTAAAACTGATGTAGCCTCTTAACACTTTGGTTGTGTGAACAAATCACCTCCATGCACTGCGACTGCACGCACACGAACACGTACATCCCGTGAACACGACGGAGAAACACGCATCGTACACAGTGGAGAACCTCGCGGGCTGAGCACACGCACTCGGGCTGTCTCCCACTCGGGCGGGGTCGACGGTGCAAGGTGCGTCCGCCAGCGTTACCACAGGTGAGCGAGGTGGCCCGGTGCGAAGGCGGTCATGCTGACGGGGGCGGGCGCGCGTGCACACTGCCGAGCCGCCAGCAGCCACCAGGCACCGCGGTTGTCAACTCGCACTCAACGCTGCGCGCGCAACTAAACTCTACGGTTTCTTACACCGATACATGTAACCAATAAAAGAAAAACCGGCAGTTAAAACCCCGAGGAGTAAACATCACAATACTCGGGAACTTAAAGGACATTTCCCGGATCGGTAATTTTTTTGCAAGGGTGAGTCGGGAACTTTCACATAACACGCCGCCGCCTCGACTGTGCAACGGGAGGCCAACGATGCACTGCAGGTAATCTCTATTGCAAAACTTCCAATCTTCTATGAAACCTGTTGTAGGCAAAGGTCATGGTTAGCGGCCCTCGCCCCGGTAGAATCCTGTTTATATAAAGGATCTGGACTTACGTGTGTCATTGTTGCTGTGGCTTTTACAGAGGCGACGACCGGCTTTGGGGGCCAGGAGGATGTCATTATTAAATTCCGGCTTTCTAAAACTGCCAAGCCAAAGCTTAAACCGAATTCGACGCACGTACAAGGACACACCGCCGTTCACACACTTCTACAACGAACGAACTATCAAATTCATCTTATCATTACGCACTACTATTACCTTCAAGCAAACAGCAACAGTAGTAGTAGTAGTAGCCTTGGCGGTAGTACTAGTTGTAGTAACCGTAAACAAACACTCACAGTTTTAACGAGACTGCAGTTGTAGCCCGAATACGTTCCCGGGTTGCATATAGTACCATACCCCTCGACTTCCTCCCATATCCCATTCATAAGACCTTTGCTCTCTTCACCATAACCTAGTCTGTTGAATGACGACTGCTAGGAAGGCGACAACTTATTGTTATGAATGAATTAGCTGTATATGTGTAATCACAACTACATAGCATAGAGTATAGTTGCGTTTCAATTAATCTGAATGGAGTCCAAGTTATGATAGTATTGTAAGTATTACAGAAGTTGAAGTAGTATTAGTAATAAGAAGTTGCAGAATTGTAGTAGTTCTAAGAACAGGTGTAGAAATAGTAGTAGTAGGAGCAAAAGTAGTAGTAGTAGTAGTGGTAGCAGTAGTGGTGGTGGTGGTAGAAGTGGTAGAAGTAGTAGTAGTAGTAGTGGTGGTGGTGTTGGTAGTAGTAGTAGTAGTAGTAGTAGTGGTAGTAGGAGTAGTGGTGGTGGTGGTGGTGGTGGTGGTGGTGGTAGTAGTAGTAGTAGTAGTAGTAGTAGTAGTAGTAGTAGTAGTAGTAGATGTAGTAGTAGTAGTAGTGGTGATGGTGGTGGTGTTAACTGCGTGGTCGTGTGAAAATAAGTAGTAGTAGTAGTAGTAGTAGTAGTAGCACCATCACCACCACCACCTTAGGCGCCAACGACATTCCCCGAGCAAACGACACGAAGAAATAAACATCGACGCACACTTCCGACAACGAAAGCGAAGAAGCCTGTTGCTCCGCCACGGAGCATTGCGAGGCAGTTTACGCGCGCGGTTGCAATGCTGATAATTCCCCTTGCAAGGTTGCAGAGGTGAACAAAGGCGAACTCGCGGGGCCGTGGGAGGAATAGCTTGAGGTCGAGAGAGACAACATGGCCAATCCACCCAAGCATTGTGGCGGAGACTGATCGTTGCTACTCGTTATCGTACTCTTCTTATTAACTTTATTTCATATCACGTTATTCTTTGCGTGCTGCGGCCATCGGTTCTCTCTCGGCGATCGTGTGTCACTTTTCGCTATCGATGGATGGATTATTTTTATCATTGTTATTGTTGTTGTTGTGGTTGTTGTTATTATAATTATTATCATTATTGTTGTTGTCATCGTTATCATCATAATCATCATTATTATTATCATCGTTATCATTATCATCACCATCATTACTAATAGCACAAGTATTAATTCATCCATTTCTTTTACTTCTTTTTCACTCCCTCCCCCTCCCCCCCCACACACCCACCCACCAATAACAT
>NC_061826.1:15855749-15857598 GCF_019202785.1 Penaeus chinensis | reverse complement strand
CTCTCTCTCTCTCTCTCTCTCTCTCTCTCTCTTTCTCTTTTTCTCTGTCTGTTTGTCTCTCTTTCCGTCTGTTCTTATATATTTAGCTATCTATCACATTATTCGGGAGTTTGGAAATGAATTCGACCCTGCATACATACATTTATACAAAGGTACCGGTATATACTATAAACAGCCCTAAATACGTTTATTGAATAGCATCTGTACTTAAATGTATACAGACTTCTAAGTATCTATGTATAATACATATCTTCACACCACATTTATATATGTATACAGGCAAGTTTCGACAGAACATAGAAATACTGATGCGTCTGTAAATGAGGGCAGATCAAAGCTAAAATATTTTCATTAAGTATTGGCCATAGTAATGAATCTTTTGTTGCTTTATGCAAGAGCAATCATAACGTTAATTATAATAATAGCAATGCCAATACCAATCCTACTACTACAAATAATAATAAAGATAAAGATAATAATAATAATAATAATAATAATAATAATAATAATAACAATAATAATAACAATATTAATAATGAATACTATGTTTATAATACTAATAAAGAATAATGAATAACAATAAAATAAGATAAAAAATAATCGTCGTTATCATTAAACAAAAAATATACGAGTTATAGCGTAACTGTAACATCCCTTCTCCCTCCCCTCCCCACCCCACCCCCCCTCCTTCCCTTCTCCTCCCCACCCCCATCCCCAAAACCGCCCCCCACACCCCTACATTCTCTCCCTCCCCCCCCCCGCCCCCCCAAGTCTTTCATTTCCTGCAACCGCCTAATCCCGGTGATTGGCCTAATCAGACATCGATGATTAGAGACGAAGCTAGTCAACACGATTGGCGTTGTAGGTGAGTCGGGGAGAATTATCGACGTTTGTACAGTGATTAAATTGAGTTGCTGATTAAAAGGTTTTTTGAATTTTGAATTTTGAAAAAAAAAAAACGCCTTCATAATTACATGTTTTCGAGAGAAAAAAAAACCCTCAAAATTACTTGTTTTCGATTTTTTTTTTTTCGAAATTTTTTAAAGCTTTCAAGATTAAAAGCCTCTGAAATTATAATTATCATTCTTTATTTCTTTTATCAAAACGTCTTTTAGTTTAATTAGAAAAAAAAAAAACTGCTGGAATTAAAAGCTTTAATATTTCTTTTAAAACATTGGAAGTTGTAGGTTGTTTTAACCGAACGTATTCAAACTCAAATAAACTTTGTAGATTAAATGTGTCCAGAAGTTCAATAGCTTTTTAAATTTCGATATTACAAAGGGCTGGTACTCTGCCCCTCCCTTCCTCCCCCCCTCCCCCTCCCCCCTCTACACATACACAAGTAGGGCTGGCAAAAATCGCTTTTCCTTTAAGCGTGAATTAATACACATTTACAAGTGTAGGCCCACATCTGGCGCTCTCGCTCTCTCTCTCTCTCTCTCTCTCTCTCTCTCTCTCTCTCTCTCTCTCTCTCTCTCTCTCTCTCTCTCTCTCTCTCTCTCTCTCTCTCTCTCTCAAAATCACTTACACGAAAAAAAAAAGAAAAAAAATACGGCTACAAAATAAAATATAGAACAATCAAATATTATAAATAGTAATCTTGATCAAGGATTTACAGTACGGACTTAATAGAATTATTCCATCAGAGAGTTCCTCCTCCCCCCCAGCCCCCCCCCCTTTTTGAGCTTCCACTACCATTCCCAAGGGCGCTCGACCCCCCCCCCCCCTACCTAGTGAGCTGCGGTGGAAGTGACATGTGTTTCCCACACCATTCCGCGCATGTCCGTATTTCGCGACGCTTTCAATCTACATTTCCTTGTACGTCGTAAAACCCTTCTATCACGAATTT
>NC_061826.1:15832413-15839913 GCF_019202785.1 Penaeus chinensis | reverse complement strand
TATCTATCTATCTATATATCTATCTATATATCTATATCTATATATATACATATACATATATACATATATATATATATATATATATATATATATATACATACATATATATATACACACACACATATACACGGGCTTTTGTTTATAGGTTGGAAACGAAAAGGATAAAAATATGGCAAAAAATGAATGAAAGAAAGGTCCATTGTTAGCTTTGATGATATCTAATAGCTGATACGTAGCTCATACCAAATGAATCTGATGAGGGAAGAGAAAGTTGCATCTAAAAAAGAGTGAAATTTCTACGCGACCCCATCCCGTAGGAAATCAGACTACTGAGCTATTCCAAAATTTGTTGAAGTGAGCCACGGAAAAACAGACAGAAAGGGGAAATGGAAATAGAAATCAATATGTCGGCCGCGTGCCAAGGAGGGCCAGACTACACTCCATCCCCGCTTGAGGCACTTTGGTCGAGCGGCGCCTGGAGGGACAGGAGCGGCACTGGGTGTGTGAAGGAGGTCTGGAAAGGGCATATGATCAGGCCCCGAATTCGGAGCCACAGAGGGAAGAAATTGACGAAATTGTACGCTAGGATTATACATACTGCGTGATGGTGGATGCATAATGCACATATACGTCCGTAAGGGCGGGGATAAGGATCCATCAGGGCCCGCCGCTACTCAAACGAGTAGGTATGGAACGTGTAATCGTGGGTATAAGGGATGAGCATAATAGGGGCTCGGGGCGCTGTCAGAGGGAAGGATGAGCGAGAGTGTACTCGAGGTAGATTGGCCTGTGCCCGAGGTATGCTAGGGAAAGGGATTCTTGGACAGAGATCACTTGAGCTTGTTTGCGGCGGAGGAAGGCGGGAGCTAATGCTGGGATCGGGAAAAGGACGAGGAGGAAATGGGCTTGACGCTGGGACGATCTGAAGTTGGGTGTCAATATATCTTGCAAAGGCACCAGTGGGTTAAAAAAGATAATAAAAAAGTAATTAATCACAGAATAAAAGAAACGTATGTAAATGCTCTGGGGGGGGGGGGGGGGATATGGGTGATATACGATTTTATAACTTGCACTCAAAACATATCCAGGCTATATTGATTCCCACGTACACACATTCGCGACACTACATGTGCTTGAAAGTTTGTGAAACTAGATGTAATTACACACACACACACACACACACACACACACACACACACACACACACATATATATATATACATATATATATATATATATATATATATATATATATATATATATATATATATATATATATATATATAAGAGAATAAGATCGGACGGAACAGCAGGGTGTGTTCCCTCCGCCCTCGATGATCCGCCGCCGCGCCCGACCGCCGCCAGGCCTGGATGCGAGACCCATCAAAGGGAAGGTTATTTCCTCTCGACTTAATAGGAACCGGAGCGCAGAGGACCCATGAAAATCCTGCCAAGGAGGCTGGAGGACGGGCGCTCATGAGACAGCCGAGGGGAGGAGCGTCTTCGAGGGGAATCTGAGACGGGAGCTTGCTTAATTAGCTTCAGTGTTTGGGCGGCGAGGAGGAGGAGGAGGAGGAGGAGGAGGGGGATGGAAGGAGGAGGAGGAGGAGGAGGAAGAGGAAGATAAGGAAGAGGGGGAGGAGAAAGAGAAGGAGGATGATGATGATGGAAGGAGGAGGAGGAGGAGGAGGAGGAGGAGGAGGAGGGGATCACTACTAGTACTACTAATGAGGATAATGATAATAATAATAATTATGATAATTACAGTGAAATCAACATTACTACCACTGCCACTGCAACTGTTACTGCCCACAAGAGCTTGCTACTCAGGCTGCAACGTCAGAGATTTGATCAAAGCAATGACAGCGATTATGTAGCACAGGATCATTATTTAGCTCATCAAACTTTTCTTTTTATAATAGAAAATAACGACACGTAAATCCCTTTTGTTTTTCTTTTAAGCTCGAATGACAACTTTTGTTTTTATCTTGCGGTTTATTAATTTTTAAAAGATAATAATTTAGCTCATCATGTTTTTTTTTTATGGAAAATAATGTCACGTAAATTCCTTCTTTTATGCATTACTTTTTGTAGCTGAATGTAGAATTTTCTTCACTATGAATAATTTTTTTACTGCGTTTTTAGGGTCAATAACAACGAAGGACATTAGACATTAATGGGAATATCAATATGATTAAATAAGTGGAATCAGACAAGGAAATAAAAGTGATTTTAGGAAAATAAAGTAATTTTCCCGATCGATTATTTAATGATCGATTATTGTGCCGTTTCATTTACTTTGAGAGAGAGGGTCGTGTATTCGTTTTACCTTCTTTTTCCAATCTTTATTTTATTCTATTTCATGTCTTTTGTTTTATTTATCACTTACTCTAAGCACTATTTGCACCGCGATCATTTTATTTTTTAGTAAAGGAAAAACGAGAGAGAAACAAAACATCCAACGCAATTCGAATCTGACATTTATTTTTTCGTTTTCTTTTTTCACGTTTTCTTTTTTCGTTTTCTTTTTTCCGTTTTCTTTTTTCGGTGTTATTTTTTCGTTTTCTTTTTCCTGTTTTCTCTTTTCGTTTTCTTTTTTGTTTACTTTTTCGTTTTCTTTTTTCATCGTTATGGTTTTCCTATTATTTTGTCTTCGTATTTTTCTTTTCTTTTTTATATTTTGGTTATCATTCTTTTTCGTATTTTTTTCGTATTTTTTCGGTACTTTCCTTCTTTTCGTTTTATTTACTTTCCCCCATACCTTGCCCACAAATGGAATCTCTTCACCTCCTCTTTCAACCGCAATTGATTTAGTGCGCGAGAGAGGGAAGGGAAGCGAGGCGGAAAGGGGAGGGCGGATCGACGTGGCAACATGGCAACACTCCGCATGCCGTCACTTGCCATGAACGTTCAATGTCATGTGTCTCTCCCTAGCCTCATGATCCCTCTGACCGCCATCTCCGGTTGTGTCATACCCATACCTCATACCCACATACTTATACCTAATACCCATACCTCATATCCACACCTCTTGCCTCATACTCATACCTCATACTCATACCTAGTATCCAAACCTCATACCTCATACCCACACATACCCATACATAATACCCATGCCTCCTCACTATACTTCATTCCCATACCTCATACCCACACCTCATACTTATACCTCATACCCATACCTTTTACCGCATACCCATACCTCATACCCTACCTCATCCCTATACTTCATACCCACACCTCTCCCCTCTCTCCCTTCTCTCGCGTATCTCCCCTCTCTCCCCTCTCTCCCCTCTCTCCCCTCTCTCCTTTCTCTCGCCTCTTTCGTCTCTCTCCTCTCTCTCTACTCTCTTGCCTCTCTCGCCTCTCGCCCCTCTCTCGCCTGTCCCCCCTCTCTCCCCTCTCTCCCCTCTCTCACCTCTCTCGCCTCTTTCGTCTCTCTTTTCTCTCTCTACTCTCTCGCCTCTCTTCCCTCTCTCACCTCTCTCGGCCTCTCCCCCCTCTCTCCTCTCTCTTTCCTCTCTCTCCTCTCGCGCTTCTCTCTTCTCTCTCGCCTCTCTCCCCTCTCTCCTTTCTCCCCCCCTTTCTCCTCTTTCTCGCCTCTCTTTCCCCTCTCTCGCCTCTCTCCTCTCTCTCGCCTCTTTCGTCACTTTTCTCTCTCGCCTCTTTCCCCTCCCTCCCCTCTCTCCTCTCTCTCGTCTCTCTCGCGAAAGAGGTGAGAGAGGCGAGAGAGGCGAGAGAGGCGAGAGAGGCGAGAGAGGCGAGAGAGGCGAGAGAGGCGGGAGAGGCGGGAGAGGCGAGAGAGGCGAGAGAAACGAGAGAGGCGAGAGAGGCGAGAGAGGCGAAAGAGGCGAGAGAGGCGAGAGAGGCGAGAGAGGCGAGAGAGGCGAGAGAGGCGAGAGAGGCGAGAGAGGCGCGAGAGGCGAGAGAGGCGAGAGAGGCGAGAGAGGCGAGAGAGGCGAGAGAGGCGAGAGAGGCGAGAGAGGCGAGAGAGGCGAGAGAGGCGAGAGAGGCGAGAGAGACGAGAGAGGCGAGAGAAGCGAGAGGCGAGAGAGGCGCGAGAGGCGAGAGAGGCGGGAGAGGCGAGAGAGGCGAGAGAGACGAGAGAGGCGAGAGAAGCGAGAGGCGAGAGAGGCGCGAGAGGCGCGAGAGGCGAGAGAGGCGCGAGAGGCGCGAGAGGCGAGAGAGGCGCGAGAGGCGCGAGAGGCGCGAGAGGCGCGAGAGGCGAGAGAGGCGAGAGAGGCGAGAGAGGCGCGAGAGGCGCGTGAGGCGAGAGAGGCGCGAGAGGCGAGAGAGGCGAGAGAGGCGCGAGAGGCGCAAGAGGCGAGAGAGGCGCGAGAGGCGCGAGAGGCGAGAGAGGCGCGAGAGGCGCGAGAGGCGCGAGAGGCGAGAGAGGTGAGAGAGGCGAGAGAGGCGCGAGAGGCGCGAGAGGCGCGAGAGGCGAGAGAGGCGAGAGAGGCGAGAGAGGCGAGAGAGGCGAGAGAGGCGCGAGAGGCGAGAGAGGCGCGAGAGGCGCGAGAGGCGCGAGAGGCGCGAGAGGCGCGAGAGGCGAGAGAGGCGAGAGAGGCGAGAGAGGCGCGAGAGGCGCGAGAGGCGCGAGAGGCGCGAGAGGCGCGAGAGGCGCGAGAGGCGCGAGAGGCGCGAGAGGCGAGAGAGGCGAGAGAGGCGAGAGAGGCGAGAGAGGCGAGAGAGGCGAGAGAGGCGAGAGAGGCGCGAGAGGCGAGAGAGGCGAGAGAGGCGCGAGAGGCGCGAGAGGCGAGAGAGGCGAGAGAGGCGAGAGAGGCGAGAGAGGCGCGAGAGGCGAGAGAGGCGAGAGAGGCGAGGGGCTCCGGTAATCTGATTGCGTCCTCGAGATAGCTTTCTTGATGAGGGGGGGGGGAGAGGCTATGATGCTGTTGGCGTGGCCCGTATCAATTAAGTTAGATAGCTAGATTGGTAGATTGATAGATAAATGTAGACAGACGGATAGATAGATAATTGTAGATAGACGGATAGACAGACAGATAGATAGATGCGTGTGTGTGTGTGTATGCGTATCTATCCTTCCATCTGTGCTTCTGTGTGTATATGTATCTCTAAATGTATCCACTTGCAGTCGAGACACAAGGAAGAGTCGTTCCCTAATCAGAGGCACCCCCCCCCCCCCCCCGAAGTCGGCTCTCCGTCTCGAGAAGAAACGCATTGTCTTGATTTTTCCAAGGAGGATTTACCGGTAGCCATGAGGCACTCTGTCGTCCTCGCCAGCGTTGTGCGTAAGGAGGAAGGAGGAGGAGGAGGAGGAGGAGAAGGAGAAGGAGGAAGAGGAGGAGGAAGAGGAGGATGAGGAGGAAGAAGGAGGAGGAAGGAATGGATGAGGAGGAGGAAGGAGGAGGAGGAGGAGGAGGAGGAGGAGGAGGAGGAGGAGGAGGAGGAGGAGGAGGAGGAGGAGGAGAAAGAGAAGAAGGAGGAGGAGGAGAAGGAGGAGGAGGAGGAGGAGGAGGAGGAGGAAGAGGAAGAGGAGACGGAGGAGGAGGAAGAGGAGGAGGAGGAGGAGGTGGAGGAGGAGAAGGAGAAGGAGGAAGAGGAGGAGGAAGAGGAGGATGAGGAGGAAGAAGGAGGAGGAAGGAATGGATGATGAGGAGGAAGGAGGAGGAGGAGGAGGAGGAGGAGGAGGAGGAGGAGTAGGAGGAGGAGAAAGAGAAGAAGGAGGAGGAGGAGAAGGAGGAGGAGGAGGAGGAGGAGGAAGAGGAAGAGGAAGAGGAGACGGAGGAGGAGGAAGAGGAGGAGGAGGAGGAGGTGGAGGAGGAGAAGGAGAAGGAGGAAGAGGAGGAGGAGGAGGAGGAGGAGGAGGAGGAGGAGGAGGAGGAGGAGGAGGAGGAGGAGGTGGAGGAGGAGGAGGAGGAGGAGGAGGAGGAGGTGGAGGAGGAGGAGAAGGAGGAGGAGAAGAAGGAGGAGGAGGAGAAGGAGGAGGAGGAGGAGGAGGAGGAGGAGGAGGAGGAGAGGAGGAGGAGGAGGAGGTGGAGGAGAAGGAGGAAGAGGAGAAGGAGAAAGTGGAGGAGAGGGAGGGGAAGGAGGATGAGGAAAAAGGAGGGGGATGAGGAGGAAGAGGAAGAGGAGACGGAGTAGGAGGAGGAAGGGGAAGAAGAGGAGGAGAGGAGGAAGAATAAGTATGATAATAAGAAAGATGAGAATGAGGATGAGGAGGAAGAGAAGGAGAAGAATACGAAAGAAGAGGAAGAAGAGGAGGAAGAGGAAGACGAAAGAGGAAGAAGGAGGAGGAGGAGATGAATCAGGAGGAACATTGCAAGCTTCGTTTCCTCTTGCAGAAATTTAAGATCGTAAATGATTTCTAGATTGGCCGTCGCAGCTCGCTCTTTCCCTCTCTGTCTGACCATCTATCTTTCTTTCTCTCCATCTATCTATCTATCTATTTATCTTTATATCTATCTATTTATCTTTATATCTATCTTCTATCACATTTCTATATATCTTTCTGTCTATCTATCTACCTATCTAACCTGGCTACATACCTAATTACCTAACTACCTCCTTACTTACCTACCCTACTATCTCCCTTTTTATCTATTTCCATTCATCTAATTGTTTACCTATCAATTTATCTATTACCCTCCCTCCTTCCTTTAGTTCCCCCTCTCTCTACCTCCCCCTCTTTTCTTCCCTTACTCTCTCCTTCTCTCCTCCTCCCTCTTTCTATCTCCCTCTCTCTTCCCTCTTCCTATCTACTTCTCTATTCCTCCTTCTCTTCTCCTCCTCTTTTCCCTCTCTCTCCTCCTTCCTCTCTTCCTCTGCTATTTACTTCTCACTAATTCTCTCTCCCATTTCCCCTTCTTTCCTCTCCTCTCGCGCGCCGGGCCCTTGCCAGCCTCCCTCTCGCCACACAGCAACACCCAGCCTCTCCCGACACTCATCTCGTTACTCGGAAATAAGGAATATCAATTTCTTCCGCTCACGTCACTCGCGCCGTCGCTCTCTCTCTCACTCTCGCTCTTTCTCTCTTTCTCTCGCCTGATAGAAAGTTCTTCCTCTCTTTCTTGATATATCGTTTTCTCTCTCATTTTCTGTCTGTCTGTCTTTCTTCCCCTCTCTCTCTTCCTTTTGCTCGTGCTCTCTCCTCTCTCTTTCTCTCTATTTCTATCTATTTGTGAATCTATCTACCTGCCTCCCTGCCTGCCATTCTACCTACTTATCCATCTCAGGATAAGCGAGTGACGTAGAGAAGATGAAATAAAAAGGAAAGAGAAAAATAATGGCAGTAATGCTAGTAGTTATATTTATAAATTATTTTTCTAAGTCGCGTTGGTAATATCGATTCCTCGCAGCCTCCACTTTTCGTGTTCCATAGTTGGTACAAATGGGTACCCGGTGTGATAGAAAAAGAAGTTGGTGCTGGTGCAATTAGATGCATGATATCAGTGCACGTATGACAGTGATGACAATGTGTTAATGGTGATTATGTCGATGCAAAGTATTATCATGATTATCAAGATTATCATGATGATG
>NC_061826.1:15814913-15817413 GCF_019202785.1 Penaeus chinensis | reverse complement strand
CAAACACAACACAAACGCTTTTTTTTTACAACATTTATTTCAAAACACTATTCATATGCAAAATTCATAAAGGTATACAGCGTGTTTTTAAAGCAACTAATTGTGTGTAACAGATGTCCAGTAGAAAAATACTAATTAACTGTGAAGTGCAAATAAAAGCGTATATGACAGGCTTTTATAAATCCACATAGAAATCGGCGGTGTTCTCTTACACACCGAATTATCCCCACTGAGTGCGGCCGTGATCTAAAGAGCTCAAACGTCGACCAGTAGAAATTAATGCATGGAACCCTGATGACAGAAACAAATATATTAATAGAATCCGAAGATTCTGTCTTATCATAATGCTTTGGATGAGATCAGCAGCAGGTAAACACCATATATGTGGATCTAAAAATCAATATGTTGAGCCCAAAGGCATAAATAATAAGACTGTGGCGGCGACGTATGAACGTAAAAAAAAAAAGAAAAAAAAAAATGTCTTGTCCTTTCTATACTTTAAGTTGATTTTTTCTTCAGAATTCAAAGAGTTGAAAAGGTAAGTAAGTAAATACGAGGGAAATCGGGCTGGTCGGTAGGCAGGCTTTAAAAAGTTCTAGAATACTATTTAAAGTAGGATGAACTGCCTAAAAGAGATCTAGATTGTTATTATAAGTATTTTGAACTGCCGTAGAAAGTTCTAGAATACTATTTTAAGTAGGTTGAACTGCCTTAAACAGATCTAGATTGTTATTATAAATATTTTGAACTGCCGCAGAAAGTTCTAGAATGCTACTTCAAGTTTCCCCAGCCATCAGAGGTTCCAGACTCCTATCATAAGTAGTGTGAACTTCCTTTCGAGGTCCTTTTCATCAGCCTCCTTTTCACGAGAGAAGAAATCCCCTCGAGCGGCCTTCACCCATGTCTGCGGATGGCGGCGTCGTTTTCAGGGCGGCGGTGGGCGTCCGGCTGCCTTCCGTCGGATTGGCGAATCGTCCCATTGACCGCTGGATTGGTGTGTTTGCGGAGGAAGTTCAGCCGCCTGTGGATTAGAGGGCGACGTCTCACCCGCGCGGAATATTCATGCGAGCGTTTCCTTGTTCTCTCTCCTTGCTTTGTCCTTCTTTCGCTGTTTTGTCTCTTGCCTTGTCCTGTCTATTCTCTTGCTTTGCCCTCCTTTCGCTCTTTTGTCTCTTGCTTTGTCCTTCTTTTTATTGCCCGTTGCTTTGTCCTCCTTTTGATATTGTCTCTTGCTTTGTCCTCCTTTCGCTATTGCCTGTTGCTTTGTCCTCCTTTCGTCTGTGACGAGGAGGCCGTTGCGTGAAGTGTGAGGCCACGTCGAGGAAGTGAAAGCCTTCGAGTTCGCTGGCTGAGTGTAAGGCGGTTATTCGGGAAGAAAGAAGGAAAGAAATAAAATGAAGAAGAAAAGAAATAAAAGGAAGAAGAAAAGAAAGAAAAATATGAAGAAAAGAAGAAAAGAAGAAGAAGAAAAAGAAGAAAAAGAAGAAGAAAAAGAAGAAAAATAATAATAATAATAATAACAATAATAATAATAATAATAATAAGACGAAAGAGGAAGATATATATATCTTCCTTTTTCTTTATATCTATCTACCAATCTATCTATCTATCTATCTATCTATCTATAGATATATATATAAAGAAGAAGAAGAATAAAAAAGGAAAAAGAAGAAGAAACGAAGAAAAAGAAGAAGAAGAAAAGAAGAAGAAGAAGAAGATATACATTTTTTTTCTTTATATATATAATATATATATATATATATATATATATATATATATATATATATATATATATATATATCCACCCAGTCCAATCAGGAACATACCTGCATCTGAAGAAGAAGAAAAAGAAGAAGAACAAAACAAAACAATAGTCAGATTTTGGAGAAAAATTGAAAAGACATCTATCTATCTATCATCTCTCTATCTCTCTATCTATCTACCAATCTATCTATCTATCTATGATCTCTCTATCTCTCTATCTATCTACCAATCTATCTATCTATCTATCATCTCTCTATCTCTCTATCTATATATCAATCAATCTATCTATCTATCCATCTATCTATCTATCTGTCCATCTATTAATCTCTTCATCCTTCGATCCAAACAAACACCCACCCACCCACCCACCCATCTATCTCTCCACCTATCTATCTCTCCACCTATCTACCCACAGAAAGTCTTCTTGTCGATCTCAAAATCCCATCCAGCAGGGGACGATCGACGGCGCGAGACGTTGCGAGCAAAATTTCGTATCTTAAATATGTAGCCTATTATGATATGTAAATAGCGCCATGTAAGTTAGATTAGCTATTAAAGAACCTTTTGTCGCGCGCGTGTGTGAAGGGGAGAAAATATCCTGCATGGAGCGAATCTGAAGGAAAAATGTTTCATCAATATAGACGTGCCTGAAGAGTGAGGTGGGATGAGGCCTCCTCCCTTGCAGGGTTTGTGGATAATACCTTATTTGGCTCGATTTTGCGCGCGCGCGTGCGTG
>NC_061826.1:15792413-15794913 GCF_019202785.1 Penaeus chinensis | reverse complement strand
CACGAATCAGATAATAACACTGTGCCTGTCAGCTGGATGCGACAAGTGCCAGTAGATCATTAGCGAAATGCGGGTGATAAGAAGAAGCAAAATAATTTTGTATTTGACTTTGCAAAAAATACAGAGACTGATACACGTTTCTTTCTCTTTCTTTTTTTTTCTCTTTCTCTTTATTTATTTGTTTCTTTCTCTCTCACTCTCTATCTACCTCCCTCTCTTTCTTTCTATATTTACCTCTTCCTTTCTCTCTCTCTCTCTCTGTCTCCCCCCCCTCCCCCCCCTCTCTCTCTCTCTCTCTCTCTCTCTCTCTCTCTCTCTCTCTCTCTCTCTCTCTCTCCCCCCTCTCTCCCCCCCTCTATCTCTCTCTCTCTCGCTATCTCTCTCTCTCTCTCTCTCTCTCTCTCTCTCTCTCTCTCTCTCTCTCTCTCTCTCTCTTTTCTCTTTCTCTCTGTATCTATATATCTCTAAATATACAATAAAAAATAGGTTAATCTGGATCAGACGAGGTGAGAAATGCATTCGAGAACTCCCGCGAAAAGAGGTTTCCCTTTTTAAAACTTCGCAGAAATGTCCAGAATTAAAAAAGACTTCACAAGCCGCGTGCGTTTTTCGCTGGGATCGAGAGGGAATGGTAGAAATATTCAGGAAATTCGCGGCGCATTGGCTATGAGGAAATAATGAGGATTGTGCTGGAAATAATGATGACTAGACAGACAAGGATTACGTACAAGAAATGGAGGTTCGCTTATAGTTGGGAAAATATATGATGTCCGTCGCGGAGCCGCGGTTTACTTTATATAAATTTGCGAAAGAATAGATAATGATATTAGTGAGTGAGTGTGTGCGTGTGTGTGTGTGTGTGTGTGTGTGTGTGTGTGTATGTGCGCGTTTATGTGTGTGTGTGGTAATATACCTTTCTGTCATCATTAATGCTAATATTATTCTAATCATTATTATTATTTCCTATATTTTTAGCCATTGCCATAATAAAAATATAGAAAAAGCAAAACTTGCACTACTATTAGAAAAAAAAAAATCTTCCAAATTCTTGACTAACCATCCTCATCCTCAACATCCTCCTCCTCCTCCTCATCTTCACCATCATCATCATTATTGTTATTGTTATCATCATTATTATGATCATTATCATTATCATTACTATTATTATTACTGCTGTATTTCCCTTAAATGAATGCAACTGTATTACAATGAAATACACTTTAAACATCTGTTAATTTTCACATAGAAAAAATAATCTTACATAGATATGAATAACGAAGAATTTATTGATTGAATATGGAATATCAAAGACAAATAGATAAAAATAATAGGATGCTTATACAACTCCTATGGTTGAGTGCAGCTTCCGGGTGATTCTGAAAAAGCAATATAAAAAAAAATGTTAGTTAACACCAATTAAATCACATAATTAGAAACATTATTGTTATTATCCAATTAATCTGAGTAAATAGAATATCAAAATTAAATTGCTTTGAACTTTTCACGAAGCTGGGGTCATAACATAAATTTCGCAATAAGCATCGATTAGCAAAACACGCACGCACGCACGCACACACACACACACACACACACACACACACACACACACACACACACACACACACACACACACACACACACACACACACGCAAACATATACATAGAAATCTGAGTGAAAAATTCGTTGACAGGGAGCTAGGGTTAGATATGACGACATTATGACACTTACCTTTAGTTTTCCTGTCCTCAACAATGTTTCACCATAGTAATAACATATAATAACTATAGAATATAGCTATGGCAACGTTATGATAACTGTCGTCGCATATACATATTCATTACAAAGCCGCATAATGATAAATCGAGCAGGCTTTTTATAACTACATCGAAAGTGCATTAAGTTGATAATGATAAATCAACACAAGTAATGACAAGAGTTGATACAACAATCCGCAAATAAATGGGACCGTTTGAGTGATTATAATCAGTATTATGTATCAAAGAGAATGGGACATGATTGAATACAATGAACAAAACATAAACTAAATAAAAGATGGAACACGAAATGAAACACATTCCACCTTTGAATCAACGTCATTTTATTAATACACGATAGATATAGATATCAACTTTATATGAGAGCCAGATTTCAGGGAGATGTTTGATTCACAAAATGCATATTTCGTTCCTCAGTCGAGTTTTGGATCACGTCATTCATAAAAGAAAACCGTGAGATGAAAGTTACAGTAACGTAACTCTGGAGTTCGGATACGATAAAGAACTAATAGGCACTGCGTTGACGATCAATTTTGCCAAGAGACCTCAATTTTCAGTCATAGGCGACCTTCCATATAAAATAAATACCATTCACTACACCCTTCACTCCATAATAAACTCTACCACAACAAAAACAGACCAAAACATGAACGCCTCGACGCCATGGAAACAGGCGTCCTTCCTCCACTACAGCCGACGAGCTACAGTAAGAATGATGGCCCT
>NC_061826.1:15777413-15782413 GCF_019202785.1 Penaeus chinensis | reverse complement strand
TGGAAACTGGGAGTAAAAAATGCACGTGGAGAGTAAAGTGAAAGAGAGAGAGAGAGAGAGAGAGAGAGAGAGAGAGAGAGAGAGAGAGAGAGAGAGAGAGAGAGAGAGAGAGAGAGAGAGAGAGAGTGAGGGGGGGGGGGCAGGGAAGGGAGAGAGAGAGAGAGAGAGAGAGAGAGAGAGAGAGAGAGAGAGAGAGAGAGAGAGAGAGAGAGTGAGGTGGGGGGGGGGGCAGGGAAGGGAGAGAGAGAGAGAGAGAGAGAGAGAGAGAGAGAGAGAGAGAGAGAGAGAGAGAGAGAGAAAGAGAGAGAGAGAGTGAGGGGGGGGGGGGGGCAGGGAAGGGAGAGAGAGAGAGAGAGAGAGAGAGAGAGAGAGAGAGAGAGAGAGAGAGAGAGAGAGAGAGAGAGAGTGAGGTGGGGGGGGGGGGGGCAGGGAAGGGAGAGAGAGAGAGAGAGAGAGAGAGAGAGAGAAAGAGAGAGAGAGAGAGAGAGAGAGAGAGAGAGAGAGAGAGAGAGAGAGAGAGAGAGAGAGAGAAAGTGAGGTGGGGGGGGGGCAGGGAAGGGAGAGAGAGAGAGAGAGAGAGAGAGAGAGAGAGAGAGAGAGAGAGAGAGAGAGAGAGAGAGAGAGAGAGAAAGAGAGAGAGAGAGAGAGAGAGAGAGAGAAAGAGAGAGAGAGAGAGAGAGAGAGAGAGAGAGAGTGAGAGGGGGAGAGACAGGGAAAGAGAGAATAAACTGTATCCACACAAGGCCTGCAACCCTCTCAAAGCCGGTTCCCCTCTTTCCTCCTTCATTCCATCCCACAGTGATTATTAATCTAGAGCTTTCCTCGACCTCCCTGCCCCCCCCCCCTCTTCCTTCACTCCCTCCTCCCCCCTGCCCTCCGCCACTCACCACCCGCGGACTCTGCACCACCTTTGTTTACATTCGCCAGAGCTTTGTTTACAGCCCTCCCTAGCTCGTTGCTCCGAACCGTCGGTGGATCTCCCTTTTACGTTAATGGCGGCTGTTGGGCCAGTCAGCGTGGGGTTAGCTGGGCGGATATGACCCTCGCAGTGTGAGGTACATAAGAGTCTTTTTTTTTTTTTTTTAAGGACAAGCGATTATTATTCGAGGAATGTCGGTGTTGTGATGTGCGAGGTCGGATAGAGAAATTCAATTCGTGTGTTTGTGCAGTCCTCAAGCCGAGATGTGAAAGTAATGAGCTCTTACATAAATTCTTCACGTTTTTCTTGCCCCTCGTTCTCTCTCTGTCTCTGTCTCTCTCTTGTTCTTACTTTCTCTCTTTCTCTCTTTCTCCCTCTGTCTATCTATCGTATCTCTCACTCTCACTCTCTATTTTGTCTATTTTCTCTCTCTCTTTCAATCTCTCACTCTCTGTTTAGTCTATCTTCTCTCTCTCTTTCTATCTCTGTTCTGTCTATTTATCTTCTCCCCCCTCTCCCCTCCTCTCTCATTCTCTTCTGCCTATTTATTCTCTTATTCTCTCTCTCTCTCTCTCTCTCTCTCTCTCTCTCTCTCTCTCTCTCTCTCTCTCTCTCTCTCTCTCTCTCTCTACCTCTCTCCCCCTCTCTCTTGCTCCCTCCCCCCTTCCCTCCCTCCCTCCCTCCCTCCCTCCCCCCTTCCCTCCCTCCCTCCCTCCCTCCCTCCTTCCCTCACCACCTCTAACCCTTTTTCCCTCCCTGTCTCTCATATTTAAAGCCGATAGCATCCCAGACTGATGCCTTGGATCGGAGCGCGGCTGGCCACGAACAGGCAACCTAATTAACATACTGAAGGTTCCTCCTCCCTTCCCTCAGGAGAACAACGACACTGAAGTTCTCCCTCACTGAATCTTCTTCAGAAGATCCGTTCACTGCGAAAGTAACGGGGGGCAACGGGGGGCAACGGGGGGCAACGGGGGGCAGCGCACCCTTCGATATGCGCCTTCCGGAGGCGACGAAGAGGCTCCCGGGTCGTGGAACCCAATTCCGGAGTCTGCTTGGGCTCGGCTCCGCGAGGGCTGTCACTGCACTACAATGCAGGTCTGTCTTACAGGAGGTCTACGCTACACTACAGGTCTACACTACAGGGGATCTACACTGCACTACACTACACTACAGGCCTACACTATAGAGGATCTACACTACACGACAAATCTACATTACTGGAGGTCTACACTACACTCTAAGCCTACACCACAGGGGGTCTACACTACACTACAAGTCTACTTTACTGGAGGTCTACACTACACTAAACTACAGGACTACAGGGGAGGGGTGTGTCTTGTGCTCCGTCGACTAATTATTGGCAAACGAACTGCAGTGTTTTCGGCTTTTCATTTTCTTTATCAATACCGACAGAAAATAGCTGTGTCGGGGAGAAGACTTTATTTGTTTTTTATTTCCCTTGTGGTGACTCCAAACGATTTTCGGATAAATATTTACGTGAATGCCTGATTGCATGTGGGCATATTCGCACACGTACACATGTACAATATATGAATATGAGTAAAAGCATAAAAACGAAGTTATATGACTGTATGTCGTATTATGTTTGCGCGTGTGTGTTTGTGTGTTCTTACCTTATTGTCTATACTTAGTTGTTTCATTAAGGAAGAGCCACTAAGTTCAGGGGGTGCCGTCTGCTTTAATTTATATTATCATATAAATGTCTAAACTGCTGCATATGTTTGACACAAACAACGTTATTAAGGAGATTCTTCCAGGTTTCAACTTTTTAACATCCTTGTCAATTTTTTGCTATCAACTTATCACTGTATTATGTTGTCTTTGTGCCCGAAATTATAAAGATAGATGGATAGATAGAGAGAGAGATAGAGAATGAAAGAGAGAGAGAGAGAGAGAGAGAGAGAGAGAGAGAGAGAGAGAGAGAGAGAGAGAGAGAGAGAGAGAGAGAGAGAGAGAGAGAGAGAGAGAGACAGACAGACAGACACAGATATAGATACAAATACACATAAATACATCGTAAAGAAACATGGAGAGCAAGAAGAGGCAGCGAATCCGACTTAAGCAGATCTAGAAATATGTTGTTTTCGTGCACGCCTGTGTGTCTGTCTGTCTCGCAAGCCCAGCCTCATCAGCAATATTAATGGACTTTCCAGCCCTGCTTCTTCCCTCACCTTCATTTATCTAACCGCTTTCATCACTCCCGCTTGCCTCATTTGCATCGCGTACTTCAACAGGAACTCCGCTTCCTCTTTTGCCTCATTTTTTCCCTCCTCTCGTGTTTTCGTCCGCCAGGTTTGGTTGCCGCGTTTCATTAGCTTCATCTGTCTTGTGAGGTTCATCACCTGCCTTCACCTGCCCTCAAGCTGCCTCGTCTTCTCTTTACTTAGCTGTTTCACCTAAGTCATCAGGTGTGTTTTAATCTCTCTCATCTACCTCATTAGGCTTCTTCATTAGACCTGTAATCATTAGACCCCTATTCGCCTCCCTCGTTAGACCTGTAATCAATTCCCTCAGACTTATATCCACCTCCCTCGTTAGGCCCAATTACATCAGTCCGTGACTTACCTGTTGCATTAGCCCTATACTCACTGACTCATGAATACCCTGACTCATCAGCTCTTTACTCACCTTTATTGGCCTTTATTCATCATCGGATGCTTCGCCTATCTCATCAATTTCTACGCACCTGCCTTATCTACCTTGCCAGTTCCTTACTCTCCTGCTTCACCAACGCTGGACTCACGACATCCATTCTTCACTCACTTGCTTCATTAGCCTCGTACTCAGCTGCCTCACCAGCTCCTGACTCGGCTGTTTCCTCCTACCTTTACTCAGTTGCTTCATATACCTCCTCAGTTTTCAACTCACCTGCCTCCTCATCTTTCGCTTACTCATTGAATTTAACTCACCCACCTCACCTGCTTCTCTAACCTCACCTGCTCTGTCATCCTCACCTATCTCATCAGATTTCTCCTCACATCCCTCACCATCCCCTTCCACACCTACCTCATTCAATCCATCAAACTCATTTACTCACCTGCCTCATTATCCCCCTTTACTCACCTACTCCCCTATCCTCACCTGCGCCGCCGCCCTTAACCCTCGCCCAACGGCTCGAGATCAGACGGGGTTAAACAATTCATGGAGGTTCTCTGGCGCGTTTGAGCCGCTTCGCACTGGCTCGCTCCTTCGCGTGGCCGCCGACCAATCCGCGATGCCGTCCGGATGATGGACAGGTGACTGGAGGGGAGAGAGGGAGAAAGAGAGGGAGAGAGAGGGAGAGAGAGAGAGAGAGAGAGAGAGAGAGAGAGAGAGAGAGAGAGAGAGAGAGAGAGAGAGAGAGAGAGAGAGAGAGAGAGAGAGAGAGAGAGAGAGAGAGAGAGAGAGAGAGAGAGAGAGAGAGAGAGAGAGAGAGAGAGAGAGAGAGAGAGAGAGAGAGAGAGGGAGAGAGAGAGAGAGAGAGAGAGAGAGAGAGAGAGAGAGAGAGAGAGAGAGAGAGAGAGAGAGAGAGAGAGAGAGAGAGAGGAGAGAGAGAGAGAGAGAGAGAGAGAGAGAGAGAGAGAGAGAGAGAGAGAGAGAGAGAGAGAGAGAGAGAGAGAGAGAGAGAGGGAGAGAGAGAGAGAGAGAGGGAGGGAGGGAGAGAGAGAGAGAGAGGGAGAGAGAGAGGGAGAGAGAGAGAGAGAGAGAAAGGAATGGTGAACAGTTGATCGGAGGGATGAGAGAGAGAAAGAGAGAGAGAGAAAGAGAGAAAGGAAGGATGAATAGGTGATTTTAGGGAAGAGAGAGAGAAAGAGAGAAAGAAGTGGATCATAATGTGTGAACTGGATAAACGCTCTGAATCACACAAAAAAGAATGGAAGAAGGAAAGAAAGACAGAAAAAGAAGAGAGGAAGAGAGAAAGAAAGAAGTGAATGATAATGTGTGACCCGGATAACTCTGAATCACAAAGAGAAAGAAAGGAAGAAAGAGAGAAAGAAATGAGTGATAATATGTGAACAGGATAGACCCTCTAAATTACAAAAGAAAGAAATAAAGACACGAATGAAAATATGTGACC
>NC_061826.1:15769913-15774913 GCF_019202785.1 Penaeus chinensis | reverse complement strand
GATAGATAGCAGACAGACAAGTAAATAAATGGATAGATAATATATGATAAGATGAATAATGTAGGCCATGAGTAAATAGGGTTTTGAAGGTAATTCTCGAAATGTAATTGGCTCTCGATCGGTGACGTTTGAACAAGACGGTTTTACGGAATATGTTATTAGGATGAAAAATGTATTTTATGGATGAGAACGACTCTATAAATTCTTTATTTTTGGGGCGGTTCGGTTTCCTCTTCTTCTTCTCCCTGTCTTCATCCCTTTCTCCTCGTATCCCCGCTCTTTATCATCTCTCCTCCCCTCCCTCCCTCCCTCCTTCCCTCCTTCCTTCCCCCTTCCCCTCCCTTCGCTTCCTCGCATCCTAAATCACCCCAAAAGATACCTTATAGAGCAGCTCCTTCTCCTCTTCCTTGCTCCTCTTTTCTATTCCCTGTGATCGCTTTCCATCGTGATTTATTCTGAGCTATCCTGCGCGCTCTTCATCTTCGGAATCTATGGCCGCAAGTCGTTCGTCATTTGTCTTAAGCGCGCACGGAGCCGAAGGCGTTTGGCTTTTGTTTTTGCTTTTTTTTGGCTCGCAGTGCGAAGAGAGTTTTTCTTTTCTTTTCCGCTCTATCTTTGTTTTTGGCTTTTGATTCGTTTGGGCGTTGTTTAGATTTTTTCTTTCCTTTTTAATAGTTTGCTGTTGTTATTATTACTTTTTTTTCTGCCTGCAGTTGTTTGTTTGTGTGTATTTTTTATATCACATCTTTTCTCCACTTTTGTTTCCTTTTATTTCTGTTACTTAAATAATTCGATCTTTCCGTCCCTTTTGTGTCACTTTTCACTTGCGTATTTTCCATTCCAAGTTGTTCTACGTCTCATTTAACATAACTTTTTTTTTTTTTTGCTTTATCTTTGGTCCATTATTGAACGTTCGCGGACAACGGAACAAAAAGAAAGAAAAATCCACTTTCTTACGGAAAGAAATCGACGTTATTTCTCTCAATTTTTTATTGATTATTCTACGAACCATTCGCTGACTCATTACATTTTCTTAAGTAGCAAGCCATAATCACCCGCTCTCCTGCTCTCTTGCAACTTTTGAAACGCTTCAACCAAATTGCATTTATCCTTCTCCTTGGCAGTCGCAAACACGGGTTTTCACTCCCCTAGATTTTTACCCGCCCTGTTCCCGCTGTGAGAATGCCAGGGAGTATTTAGCGGCCAGAGAGGCGCTTCTTGTATGGTTGAGTTAATTTATTTATTTTATTTATTCTATTTTTAATCTTACTATTTATTTATCTATTTATTTATTATTGTTATTGTTTTAGGGGAATTTTTTTTTCTTGCGTAATGGGTTTCGCTCTGATTTTTAAGCTCTCTCTGGAAGTGGATTTATTAATGGTATTTTTTAAAAACATTTCTCCTCCTCCTCTTTCCCCCCTACTATCACCCCCCCCCCCCAATCAACCTATGCAACAACCGGAATTCCGCCAAAAGCTGCAACTCATATGCAATCATCCCTCAGTGCGTTTCGATCACCTGCGAACATTGCGTAAAATTTTATGAAGCAAATATCCCTGACCTGCTTATTGGGTGTAAAATAGATTTCCCAAAAAGTGTGAGGACTTTTGTTGTTGTTTTCCCCGTGAGACGCGATTCTTAAGGGGTGTCGGTGCGCGGAGTTTTAACGCACTTCGGCCTTCTCTTGTCATTTGCTTTTCTTTTCTTGATTTGCCTTTCTCTGTCTTTCTTTCTTTCTCTGGATTTCTTGATTTTTAACATTTCTTTCTCTTTCTTTCTTTCTTTCTTTCTTTTTCTTGATTTCTTTGTCTCTTTCTTTCTTTCTCTTGATTTCTTGATTTATGTCCCCTTCGTTCTTTGGTTCTTTCTTTCTTTCTTTCTTTCTCTTGATTTCTTTGTCTCTCACTTTCATTAATTCTTTCTTTCTTTCCTTCTGTCTCTCTTTCCTTCTCTCTTTTTTGTCTTTCATTAATCTTTTCTGTCTCTCTCTTTCATTCTTTCTTTCTTTCCTTCTTTCCTCTTGTCTTTCATTCATTCTTTCTTTGCCTCTTCCTTTCTTTCTTTCCGTCTTTCTTTCCTCTTTCCTTCTGTAAACCACAAACTAGTCGCAAATACAACAAACGCATCACGCTTTGAGGAAAATGAACAAAACATCATCACGAAGTCAAATTATTCCTGATAATTGCGAGGCATTTAATTACATCCACGACTGATATTCTTCCACCGTCATGACAGATAATAATGGGCAAAGGGCGAGCGAGGTAGAATTAATGATGATGATGATGATGATGATGATGACGATGATGATGATGATGATGATGATGATGATGATGATGATAACGTTGATGATGATGACGATGATAATGATGATGATGACGATGATGATGATGATGATGACGATGATGATGATGATGATGATGATGACGATGATGCTGCTGCTGCTGATGATGATGATGACGGTGATGATGATGGCGATGATGATGATGATAATAATGATGATGACGATGATGATGATGAAGACGATGATGATGATGATGACGATTATGATGATGATGATGATGACGATGACGACGATGACGACGATGATGATGATGATGATGACGATTACGATGATGATGATGATGACGATGATGATGATGATGATGATGACGATGACGATGATGATGATGATGATGACGATGATGATGATGATCATGATGATGATGATGACGATGATGATGATGATGATGACGATGATGATGATGATGATGATGACGATGATGATGATGAAGATGATGACGATGATGATAATGATGACGTTGATGATGATGATGGTGATGATGATGATGACGATGACGATGACGATGACGATGATGAAAATGATGACGAAAACGATGACGATGATGATGACGATGATGATGACGATGATGATGATGATGATGACGAAGACGATGACGATGATGATGACGATGACAATGATGATGACGATGATGATGATGACGACGATGATGATGATAATGATGATGACGATGATGATGATGACGATGATGATGATAATGACGATGATGATGGTGATGACGATGACGATGATGACGATGACGATGATGATGATGACGACGATGATGATGATGATGATGATGACGATAACGATGATGATGATGACGATGACGATGACGATGATGATGACGATGATGATGACGATGACAATGATGATGACGATGATGATGATGATGACGACGATGATGATGATAATGATGATGACGATGATGATGATGACGATGATGATGATAATGACGATGATGATGGTGATGACGATGACGATGATGACGATGACGATGATGATGATGACGACGATGATGATGATGATGATGATGACGATAACGATGATGATGATGACGATGACGATGACGATGACGATGATGATGATGATGATAATGATGTTAATAAAAAATACAGCATCTCTCTCTCTCTCTCTCACTCTCACTCTCTCCTTCCATATTCTATTTCAAAGATATACAAAGACTCCATCAATTCCATTTACCTCTTCAACGGAATTTTTTATTTGTTGCAACAGAACAGTAATGAGGAATATGCAGTGGCTGTCCTTTGAGTGGCGGCGGAGCAAGGAAAAAAACAACAATATTCTTTTTTTTTCTCCTTTCTTTCCTTCCATGAAATACGTTTTGATTAAAATTGTTATTTAGTAATACGAATATATCGTTTATCAGCTCCTTACCATTCTTCATATAAGGAAAAAAAAACCAGTTAGATAATTCTCCAGTTGCAATTATGTATTATGTAACAGGAAGACAATCCATGTAATGTTCAAAATCATTACAAAGCAAATGATAGCACAGAGACCCCCACCCCCCCCCTTTTAAAAAGATGATAGTGATGAATAAATCGGTCGAACGGAATAACATCAACAAAATAAAAATAAAAAGTATAGCAGCACAATTGTCGGGAGAATAAGGGAGGAGGGAGGGGGGAGGAGGGAGGAGGGAGGAGGGAGGAGGGAGAAGGGAGGAGGGAGGAGGGAGGAGGGAGAAGGGAGCAGGGAGGAGGGAGGAGGGAGGAGGAGAGAAGAGGGAGGGGGAGGGGGGAGGGAGGGAGGGAGGGAGGGAGGGAGGAGGAGGGAGGGGGTCTTGCCTGATGAACACCCATAGCGCCGGCTCGCGCACCCGACTCCCAGCCTCTTTGATAAGATATTGCTAATAAATCCTTTGGAAATGCCAAGTGTATGATAAAGTGTGGAACAAGACGTAATGGCCAATAAAGCTCACGGGGGAAGATGAACTGTACGATTAATTGTCCTCGGGGGAATAACATGTTATCGGCGAAGTCTTACAATTTTCGGCTTCGTGTTGATCGAAAATCCAATTTACAGGTACTGCCTATAGCGTCATTTCACCATACACACTGCCATTACTTGTACACAAACACGCGCGGTAGGTCGGACTGGCCCTCGCTCTTGGAATAACGAACAGCCGTTTGAGCGCAATGGCAAATCAGCGACTTATTGCCTCAGCCGCTTGGTACCATTACGGCATGTTATCAGAGGACGCAAGACTTTCATAAATAAAGTCATGGAAAGATTAAAAGGTTCTGTTTCGCAACGAACCTGAAGGGAAACGAGCACCTTCTTATTTTTCCAAATTCCGTTTTTTTTCATTTCATGCTCCTTATAGCTTAGAAAAAACAACAACAACACTACTATGGCGTCTATGATATATGGCAATTTCAAAGCAGGAACTATTTTTGTCTAATCACTGATTGCTATATTTATGCCTTAATGGGTGACTTCTAATAACTGTTGATTTTTAGCCTTTGTGATTATCCAAGAACTTTTCTTTAAAAATATTTTACCTTACGCTCGTAGCTCGGTCAAGATGTTTATTTTTTAATTACTGAAAATTATTTGAATCCAGTAGTTCACTAATAACTGATTATCTGCTTACTTCTTCCAATACTCAATCCTTATTTTTTCCCAGAAACTCATAATAACTAGATTTTACCAT
>NC_061826.1:15759913-15762413 GCF_019202785.1 Penaeus chinensis | reverse complement strand
CCACTTCTCTCTCTCCCTTTCTCTCTCTCTCTCTCTCTCTCTCTCTCTCTCTCTCTCTCTCTCTCTCTCTCTCTCTCTCTCTCATTCTCTCTCTCTCTCTCTCTCTCTCTCTCTCTCTCTCTCTCTCTCTCTCTCCCTCTCTCTCTCATTCTCTCTCTCTCTCTCTCTCTCTCTCTCTCTCTCTCTCTCTCTCTCTCTTTCCCCTCCTCCCCCTCTCTCTCTCTCTCTCTCTCTCTCTCTCTCTCTCTCTCTCTCTCTCTCTCTCTCTCTCTCTCTCTCTCTCTCTCTCTCTCTCTCTCTCTCTCTCTTTCCCTGTGCTTAGTCTCTTCACCCGGTAGCAATAAGCCCAGAACACAGCTTTAGCACCGATCACTGGCCAGGCGGACGGGACACCACAAGCACAGCGTCCAGGCGATCTGTGTGTGTGAGTGGTAGTTTAACATCATCCAACGCCCACTGACCTCGGAATAGGATTCATTTCTTGCTATACTGCATGTAAGATTAGGATACTGTAAGTAATTGGGTTTTGTGAGAGTAAAGAAGAGAATGGAGAGTGTTTTTATTAGATTTCCTGCACGGTCGATTCCGATACTGTAAATGATGGGTTTTGTGAAGGAAAAAGAATGAAAAGAAGATTGTTTATTGAAGAGAGAGAAAGAAAGAGGAGAATGGTCCATGGAGGGAAATAAAGCAAAGGAAAAGAAGAGCTGGAGGGAAAGGAAAGCAAAGAATGGTTTACGAAGGAAAATAGACGAAGGAGAAAATAAAAGAATATCTTAAGAGGGGGAATAAACGAAGAAATATACAGAGATCGATAAAATTTCATAAAGGGAAAAAAAAACAAGAAAGTGTTTGTTGAAAAAGTTGGAATTCTTATGTTCCTCCAAAGTATAGAAATCGTTATAAAATTGCAAACAATTGCAATAGGTGTGAGATCCTTGCCTATCGCCTCTGTCATTCATAATAATTAATATTAGATCATCATGTCATTGTAAATTGTATTATTGTAAATCACTGTCATCTCATTGTGAATTATTGTAAATCTTTTCATAGTAAATCATTGTATACTTTAACCTTAAATCATTGCATCATTTCACTGTAAATCATTGTAAACATTTACTTGCAAATGATTGCAAATCCTTTCATTGTAAATCAGTGCATCATTTCATTGTAGATCAGTGTAAACATTTCTTTACAAATTATTATAAAACTTTTCATTGTAAATAACTGTAAATCTTTTCATCATAAATCATTGTATCATTTAATCGTAAATCACTGTTTCATTTAATTGCAAATGATTACCCTTCACAAACCTCCGTGTAATACAGAAAATACTTAAATATATCATCGCTCGAGCTCCGTGTCAAACTGTTTTTAATGAGACAAGGAATCTATCATATTTTCGCTGCTTATAATTCATTACGTAATTAGAATGCCCTTCTTTGCCTTTGCATTATTTACTTAGGAAAAATGATCGTGTCTGGATTGCACATATTCTTTGCAACACAAACAGAGCCATGTTGGGAAATATGCTAAATGGTGAAGTATGGTGATGATGGCGGTGAGAAAGAGTAAGGTGGTTATTGTGACGATATTGATGATGATGATGGTGGTGGTGATGACGTTGATTATGATGATGATGGTGATGAGAGTGAGGAAGAGGATGATGATGAAGGTAATGGTGGTGGTTGTGATGATGATGATGAGAAGGAGAATGGTGATGATGAGGATCATGATGATAATGATTATGATTTATGATGAGCCTGAGGAGGAGGAGGAGGAATAGTAGGAGGAGGAGAGGAGGAAGAGGAGGAGGAGGATGCATAGAAATAATAATTCATCATGATAATGTGGATGATTTTCATGATGATTTATAAAGATAAAGATAACAATGATTACAGTAATGATACCATGCATCATATCGTAGCAATGACTATAAAGACGATAATAGTGACAACGGGAGCGGTTGGCAGCGACGGTCATAGCATTACGTCTAAGCAGTAAGACCAGAAACCCTACACGACATGTAGCTTTGACGTCATGTGCCGCTGGACCCTCCCTACACGACATCCACGCACGTCTCGGGCACTCTGCCGGACCATCCTGATGAGATTAGTCCTTCCGTACAAATACTATAGGATACTTCAAGTGGCATGTTAATCCTAACTGTCTTAAGGGCGTGTAGTGGAATTACGAATCTCAAACTCTCTCTCAAAAGGAAGAACAGAACCATTATGACGCCTAACGGGTCCTACAAAGGCAAATATGTCGTTTTTTTCTGAACGTCCCTTGTGGCAGCTAAGACTGTCTGGCAAAACGTTACGTGTGGTTGAATAAACAGTAGGGAATTAAGTAGGTCTCTTACAAGAGCAACGGGTAAACCAAAAAGATCAGGAAATTAGGTCTTATTACTCCTAAGAAGTACGGCTAGAGGTTGCACAAGACACAGGAACAACGAACAGGCTAAAGAGCTCACGAGTAAGAATCAGACCCAAAGGTT
>NC_061826.1:15747413-15749913 GCF_019202785.1 Penaeus chinensis | reverse complement strand
GAGAGAGAGAGAGAGAGAGAGAGAGAGAGAGAGAGAGAAAGAAAGAAAGAAAGAAAGAAAGAAAGAAAGAAAGACAGACAGACAGGCATACAGAGTTCACATACCTAATTACATAAAATGCACAGGTTAATGAAGTTACAGACTGATCAAATTCAAAAGGAAACATCCTCTTTCTGAAAACAGATATCTCTCTAACCAAGCCCGTTTGTGATCTGCAGCAAGAGATAACCAAAGCTACACGCATTAAGGTAAAATTCGAGGAAATTAGAGCAGTAACTTTTGTTCAATAAATATTCATGATGTTCCCCAGGTCACCGTCGGATGTTATTTAGGAAAGTTCTCACGAAGTCCTCTCCAGTGCTACTCAGTATATTGCTAGGGTCCGTGAGCTGCAAGAATGACAAACGTATTACAAGGTTTTTAAAAAAAAATACTAGTTACTATAGTCAATGTTGCCAACTACATTTTTTTTGGTCAAAATCCGCTAAGCCGACGTTAAAATTCGCTAGATTATAGGTTAACTCTAAAAAATGCTAGATTTCACAAGAAATTTCGGCAAAATTTTCCTCACCAGATTGAAATTTAAATACGCCAAAATAGCAACAGTGACTATGTGCCGTCCAATATTCGGAAAAGAGAAACTGGCAACTCATAACATGCTCTGGCGTCTTCCGATTCGGCAAGAACTTTTTTTGAAAGACAAAAAGTACTAATATAGTGTGGAAGGCAGGAAACTTTGATAAAAAAGTAGTAACAAATACTGTATACAACTTTTTAAAAAACAAATATATCCAAGCACAAGTATTAAGAGTCAGATAATAAGAATACAAAAAAGAGACTCGGGGAATCGGACAAATCGAGAGTTGAGTTGCCAGTTTTTTTTTTTTTTGTGAGATTGGACGTATTATGGGACTAACAAAAGGGGAGAGAAGCCGATATAATTTTAGGAGAAAGGAGAATATGACTTTCTGCCGTGACTACCAATCTCGAAGGAACGAAACTTATTAAATGGATATTTCAATAGAAGCATATAGATCTTAGGAAAATAAAAATCCTGTGAGCTGGTGCTGCACTTACACTCACATTCTAATTACTGGGTTTTAATACAATAGGAAAGAGGATGTAACAGCTTTCAAGAAAACAGATCCAAACGGGATATTTCAGTCGCTTTTACTTATGGAATAGACAATAGTTGCATATGTAGGTTTCTTTACTAGTACATAAAATGGAAGGAGAGAGAGACAGACAGACAGACAGACAGACAGACAGAGAGAGAGGGAGACAGACAGACAGACAGAAAGAGAGAGAGAGAGAGAGAGAGAGAGAGAGAGAGAGAGAGAGAGAGAGAGAGAGAGAGAGAGAGAGAGAGAGAGAGAGAGAGAGAGAGTGAGAGTGAGAGAGCGAGAGAAACCGAGAAACAAAGAAAGAGAGACAGACAGACAGAGACAGAGAGACAGACAGACAGACACGCATACAGAGTTCACATACCTAATTACATGAAATGCACAGGTTAATGAAATTACAGACTGATCAAATTCAAAAGGAAGCATCACTGTCAGAATACAAAGAATCGCCTTGTCGTTCATGAAGGCGCTGCAGCCTCTGGGACTACAGTCTTTAGTGAAATATGGCCATACGAAAAGTAGTAATGGTTAATTTTACTATGATCCATTAAAATATTTTATAACTTGATAACATATGCGCTTACATGTCAACTTGGATCCTTATATGAGTATGATGGAGTAAAAATATATCACATTATAATCCAAATTTCGATGCGAGTCCTCGCGGGTTCATTCTCTGCCATAATCGAAATATTTTCTCTCTCTCATTTCCTCCTTCTTCTCTTCCTATTTCTTCCCCTCTCCCCCCTCTCCACCTCCATCCCTTTCCCTCTCCTTCCCTCTCTCTCCCTCTCAGTCCCTCCCTCCTTCCCCCCTCATTTTTACAAGAATCCTGAGATTTTCCCCATCGGTGAAGACAACGGAGAATGTCGTTGGATTTCATACATGAAGAAACGAAAAGAAGAAAGAAAAAAGAAAAAAAAAAGAAAAAAAAAAAAAAACGAAAATTCCTCTCGACCTGCCTCCCTCCTTCCTCGGCCGGTGAGTCAGCGGTAAGGAGGGAACACCAGGGTTGGGGGGGGGGGGGGGACTCTGTTATGCAATATCCCTGGGGTTTTTCTCGAATCTTGTTGGGGTTTCATGTCGAAGGAATAATGGTTTCTGCAGTCGGAGGGAAACCTGAGGGCGACGAAGAAGCTGGTGCTCGCTCTTTTCCTCTCTTTCTCTTTCTCTGTCTGTCTGTCTGTCTGTCTGTCTGTCTGTCTGTCTGTCTGTCTGTCTGTCTGTCTGTCTGTCTGTCTGTCTGTCTGTCTGTCTGTCTGTCTGTCTGTCTGTCTGTCTGTCTGTCTGTCTGTCTGTCTGTCTGTCTGTCTGTCTGTCTGTCTGTCTGTCTGTCTGTCTGTCTGTCTGTCTGTCTGTCTGTCTGTCTGTCTGTC
>NC_061826.1:15724913-15727413 GCF_019202785.1 Penaeus chinensis | reverse complement strand
GTTCACCAAGAAATATGTAGGACAGGTTATATGGGTTCCTTAACCAACCCATAGAATATTTTTAGAACGTATAAAAGAATGTCATAGAATTTTATATACACACAATTCGGTGTCCAAATGTAGCCACAGTGCTCCATAGATATATCCATATACTTTCGTCATAATGTGTGTGTGTGTGTGTGTGTGTGTGTAGGGGTATGTTTATGTGCGTATGTTTTTATATGTATGCGTATATAAATACCTAGTTAACACGTTCCTGTGTGTTACTCGTAAAATATGAAGTAAAGGAAATAGAATATTATCTTTTTTATTCCTACAGTGACTAAAAAAATATCTAAACCTTGACACTTATAGTGGATGGAGTAAAGAAATGTTTACACTTCCAAGATTTGGTCCCACCATTCGTTCGTCACCAGATTGTTTTAACTGCAGTGCTTCGTCTATAAGTCTTTGGTTTGTTACACCGATGCCAGGAAAAGTTTAAGGTCAACATCGCTCAGTGTGTTGGACTGCCAGTTTTTCTTTTGCTGCTTTTTGTTTCGATTTTTAATGTACCAGGGTGCGACTTTGTTATTTGTTGCGATCCCAAAAATAATTTGAACTTTACTAGAATCATAAATTTGTACCGTGAAAAAAGAATGAGTATGTTCAAATTAGATGCATAATTTTCCAGTATTGCAGTATAAACTTTGCTTCTTTCTTTTCCTGAAACTCGCCCCGGGGAGGCAGCCTGTGGCTCGCGTACCGCCACTGATGTGTGTCTTGCCATTGCAGTAACACTGCTTTAGATTAAACAATGAAAATACGAAACAAATATCGGCTACTGCGTACTGGTGTATTAACAACAATGCAGCTCTACATTAAAGGCACTCAAAGGACGCTCCACAGATTCGTGTTCAGTTCCCACAGCCATACTTGCTTAGGGAACAACACTACTTTCATTTAGAGTCGATGCAGTGTAGTAGTGAAATGTGAATTGTAGTCCGTAGAGTTTCATCGGAATTTGCTCTCTTTGATCATTGTTCTCAATGACGTGTTTGCTGATGCCTGCTGTAAATGTTATGGTACAGAGATTACATGCGTATGCGCTCTCTTGCAGACACATACACACACTCACCCCCCCCCCCCCACACACACACACTCATATGTTTGTAAATGCGTTTGTGAGTCTTTGAGAGTGTAAGTGTCTGATGCGCGTGTGCGTGTGCAAGAACTGTTCCCCCTAATCATCAATCGGCGGCGCTCTACCCTCCCTCTGCCCTTCTGAACCAACTCTGATTTCGAAATGCTCTGAACCGCATCAAAAAGGGAAAAGGAAGGAGAGAAGGATTCCAATTGCTGTAATAATACCACGATCCAAAATAGCGGCCAGATGTATAAGTAGCGCCGAGGCAGTAAATTAAAAGCGAAAGTTCAGCGCCACAAAAATAGTGAAGCGGACAACAAAGGCCGACATTTCTAAAAATCCCGGACAATTCTGGCATTCGTCTTAATTCATTTTCTTCGCAAGGTCTGAAACAAAAGACTCATTTTCCACTTCATCTCCTCACCTTCTCCCCTCTCCTCCTCCCCCTCCCTACTTCTCCACCCCTCCCCTCTCTACCCCCTCCTTTCCTCTCTCCCCCCTCCTCCCCTCTCTTTGACCGAGTTTGCCTCCCTTTCCCCCTTTCCTCATCCCTTCCCTTCATCCTGACTTTCCTGCCCATTTCCCCTATCCTTTGCCCAAATCTCCATCTCCCTTCCCTTGTTCGTTCCTCCCTTCCTCTCCTTCCTCTTTCTCACTTCCCTCTCTCACCCTCTCCGTTTTCCTTTCTCCATCCTCTGTCTCTCCTCCTCCCTCACTCTAGTCTAAACCTCCTCCATATCTCTCCATCATCTCCCTCATCTCCCTCTAACTAGCCTTCCCTCGTCTCCTCTACGTCTCCTTCACATCCCCTCCCACTGTCTCTTCAACCTCCTCCCCCCACTTTCTCCTCCTTCACTATTTCCTCTTTCCTTTCCTCTTCACCCCTTCCTTCCCCTCTCTCACTGTCTCCTCATTATCTTCCCTCCTCTCTACTCTCCCGCTTTCCTCCCACCTCCCTTCTCCCTCCTCTCCTGTCTCCCCTTCTCTTCCCTTCTCCCTCTGTCTCCTCCCTTGCCTCCACCCCCCCCCCCGCTAACCGCTTCTTACACTCCCTCCTCCCTGTCTCCCCTCCCTCTACCCCTTTCCCTTTCTCTTACCCTTCTCCTTCTCCCCCTCCTCTTTCTCCTCCACCATCCTCCTCCCACCTCCCCCTCTCCCCATCTCTACCTCCTCCCTCCTCCCATCTCTCTCTGTCCCTCTCCCCCTTTCCCCCTCCTCCCCCAACTATCTCCCACCTTTCCCCTCCAACACATTTTCCTCTTCCCTTCCCATTTCTCTCCCACCACGCCCCTTCTTCCTCTTCTTCTCCCCCGCAAACCCTTCCCTTTCCCCTCCTCTCCCTACCTCCCCTCCCCCCAAAACCCTATATTTACC
>NC_061826.1:15699913-15712413 GCF_019202785.1 Penaeus chinensis | reverse complement strand
TGTCCTTTGAGGAAGCCGCTTTGGCCGAGTCGAGAATGTGGGTTGATCTGAAAGTGGTTTTCCAGGTTGATGTCGCCCTCATAATGGGGCCAAGACACTGTCATCATTCATTCTGTTTGAACTGTGATATTTCCTTTGATGTTTTCTATCGAGCGATAAGAACAGGGAATTTGAGAGAGAGAGAGAGAGAGAGAGAGAGAGAGAGAGAGAGAGAGAGAGAGAGAGAGAGAGAGAGAGAGAGAGAGAGAGAGAGAGAATACAATTCGTCATCCACAAAAATTCAATTAAAGGCTTTGTCTAAAATCTATTTGATCTGTTGATGTAAAGTGTAAATAACTTTTACACATTTCTTCGGATAAGTGATTCCTCCATTCGACACAGGACTGCCACAGATCTATAAGTAGTAAATTAAAAAATAATTATTAAATGCTTGTGTGGCGAGAGAATTCCAATACTTCATTATTTTTTTCATGAACTTATTCTTGATATATTTCATGGCCGTAATACTCACTCACACAGATATCCATCTATCTATATATTATATCTGTATCTATATATATATTTATCTATCAATCTATCTATCAATCTACATGTGTGTGTGTGTGTGTGTGTGTGTGTGTGTGTGTGTGTGTGTGTGTGTGTGTGTGCGTGCGTGTGTGTGTGTAAAAGAGAGAACAAATAAATTTACTTTCATAAATTTGCTTATTAACCGCTATGGTCATTATCAAACCAAAGACAAAGGTATGATCTACCCCCAATATATTTCTACAAAACATAAAACTATATTCCCACAAATAACAATGAAAAAAATCGAACCTCGCCCACAAAAAAAAAAAAAAAAAAAATCTGAATCCCTCTTGAAGAAAGGAAAAGGAAAGAAAGCAGACAGCAATCAAAACATATTTCGAAGCCGAGCAAGCGAAACACGAAACACGAGACGAAGCATGAAACACGGAGCACGAAACACCCCGCCTCCTCCGTACATAAATCCTCATGCTTCAGAGCGAAAGGAAATCGCCCTAGATTTGTTTTAGGGAAGTTTCCACATCAATCTTGGATGGGCACCTTCGTCGCCATCAAAGTTCGTGGGAAGCGAGCGGGGTATTTGGCGTGTGAAGGGGGGGGGGGATGGGGGGGGGGAGTTTGTAAATAGTATTTCGGGGCTCTTGTATTGATGTATTTTTATTGATGGTGGTTATCATTGGTGTTATTATTGTATTTCTGTAATCATTATTTTCACCAACACTGCCCTCATTATCATCGTCATCTTCATCTCTATTATAATCACTTCGATATCATCACCATCATCATTATCACTAACATCATACAATTATCATCCTAATCGTAGTTATATTTAGTATTCTCGTCATTACTTTTATCATTACTACTAAAGCTAATCTCCCTTGATAAGTAACAATAATATCTAATTGCGCAGACCAGTTGTGGTTGCTCATTTCCTCTATCATGCACACAGCTGAACGTATATTGTCACACAAAAAGTGTTTTACGGGCGCATTATATTTCATTATAGTACTTGTTTCGTGATTTGGAAATATATATTTGCGTTGAGTCGTAAGTAATATTCTTTTCACTTTATTCATTTATGCAGATTGAGAATAACTTAAAAGATAGATATAAAAATAGTACCTAATTACCTGAGGGCATAATAAACGTGCAAAATTAAAAAAATTTTTGAAAGAAAATGAAAAAGGGAAAGGGCCCGTTTTACAAAAAAAAAAAAAAAAAAAAAAAAAAAAAAAAAAAAAAAAAACATAGCATGAGACTGGACAATTCTCAGAATACAAGAATTGTAATTGGCTTTTCGGCATTATATCACCATGGAAATTATATAACCCTGATGATGACGTTTTGATCTCAGCTACACATCTCCCACGGTTGGATTAGGCAGCACTTTTTCATTTCTAAGCGTACGTGGGACTCGTAGAATAAGGGCTATCGGTGTTCAGCTGTCATGACAGATCCCGTTGTTCTGTGCGTTCAGCTTCTCTGGCCTGTGAGTGCTTGTTCGATGGTGCTTTGTTGTAGTGAGATTCTGGTGCGTTAGTGTAACGTCGAAGGCTTGGGGAAGGGGGTGGGCTGAAGTGGGAGCTGGTGCTGGTGCTCATTGTGATGGGTTTAGGTTGGGTGGTGGTGCATGGTTGTGGTGTTACGGGCGGGGTGGGGGTGGGATTTGGGCTGATGGAGGTTTAGGTAGGTGGGGAGGTGGTGATGATGATGGTTTGTGAAGGTTATGGTGGAGAAGGTGAGTGGAAGATGGGGCATGGTGGTGATCGAGATGGGTGGGGATGTGTTGGTGGTGGTGGGGAGTGAGCTGTGGAAGTGTGTGGTGGGGCGTGTGATGGGTTGGGCTGTTGAATGGTGAAGGGAGGGATGTGGTTGGTGGATCATTGGTAGGGGGGTGGTAGTGGTAGTGATGGAGGTGATTGTGATGGTGCTAATGGTTATGGGATTGTGATGGGAGTGGTAGTGTTAGTGATTTATGGTAGTGGGGTTGTTGTTGATTCTGTGGTGATGGTGGATGCGCTGGGGTGATGCTGAAAGTGATAGTGGTACTATTGATACCAGGGATAATGTAGATGGTGATATGAAGAACATGAGGATAGGACATGAATATTATGAGGTATATTTTGATAATAATAAGGATGGTCAATGGAATGATGATCATTATAGTAAATAATGAACATGTTTCTGATGCTCTTTACTATGCGTATCGTGCGGCTGATATAGGCTCCACCACGTCCTACCTTCTACCTCAACACCATATACCACCATCACCAGCCTCGTCACCTCCCCCCCCATCACCTTCCCCAACACCACCACCCTCACCATCACCACCACGATCACCATCACCCTCACCATCACCATCACCCTCATCCCCCCCTCTCACCCTTACCCCCTCCCTCCCCCCACCCATGCAGCCCCGCAACAGCACCAATAATCATTCCCCAAAATCGGGTTTAAACTTCCCGCCTTTCATTATTGACGGAAAACCTCATTAGCGGCGAGCGTGTGAAAGTTCTTGCGAGCGCGCCTTTGTTTACTTGCTTGTCTGCTCTTGTTTGCGCCGTCCGAACGCGCTCATAACTCCCATTTTGCGTGACCTGAGGAAATTGCTTTGCTTTTTATTTGTGGGGGGAGAGGGGGTGGAAGGAGGAGGTAGAGGGGGGGGTGGGGAACGGCACCCTCACGTTCACTTCCCTTTCAAGAGTCATTAGTAAGGAGACTACGGGATGGAAGGGGGAGGGAGGAGGGAGGAGGGAGGAGGGAGGGAGGAATCGCCGCTGCCCGCTAAGAAACGAAGACTAAGCCACAGCTAAGATGCTGGCTGTGGCTTCGGTTTGATTTGGCTTCGGTTTTCTTTGCGTTTTCTTTCAGTGGTAGGGAGGTGGGGGGGGGGGGAGAAGGTAGGGAAAGGTGGAACGATGGAAGAAGGGGGAGGGAGAGAGGGGTGCGAGGGAGAGGGTGAAGGAAGAAGGGAAGGAGAGGGTAAGGGAGGGAAGAGGGGATAGTGTGAGGGAAGGAGGGAGAGAGGGAGGATGAGGGAGGGAAGGATGGAGGGTGAGGAAGGGAGGGAGGGAAGGTGGGAAAGGGTGGGGGAGGGAGGCAGGCAGGGAAGGAGGGAGGCAAAAGGTATGGGGAGGGAGAGTGGGTGCACATAGGAATTAGAAAGGGAGAGGAAGGTTGGAAGGGGGTAGGAAGGGTGGGATTTTTTTTATGAAGGGGAAAGTGATATATATTTATATATATATTTATATATATAGAGAGCGAGAGAGAGGAGGGAGGAAGATGGCGGTGAGAGAGCGGAGAGAGAGAGAGAGAGAGGAGAGAGAGAGAGAGTGTGAGGAGAGATAGAGCAGAGAGCGAGTTGGGGAGAGAGAGAGAGGAAAGAAGAGAGAGGAGGAGAGCGGTGATGAGAGCGAGACAGAGAGAGCTAGAGAGACGAGAGAGAGAGAGGAGGAATGGAGAGAGGAGAGGGAGGCGGGAGAGACGGGATGAGGAGAAGAAGGTGAGAGAGTGAGAGCGAGGCGAGCTGGATGGAGAGAGAGAGAGAGCGCATCGAGAGAGAGAGAGAGCGCCGCGAGTGAGATAGGGAGTGAGAGAGAAAGAGAGAGAGGTAGTGAGAGAGAAGAGAACGAGAGTGAGAAGAGAGAGAGTGACAAGAATATTTCATATATATAGAGAGAGAGAAGAGGAGCGAGAGAGAGAGAGAAGAGAGAGTGAGAGAGAGAGAGAGAGAGAGAGAGAGAGAGAAGAGAGCTCGCGTGGGAGAGCGGGGAGAAGGAGGTGGAGGAGATAGAGCGGTGAGAGAGAGAGAGAGAGAGAGAGAGAAAAGAGAGAGAGAGTGAGGAGAGATAGTGCAAGAGGGAGAGAGAGAGAGAGAGAGGAGAGGAGAAAGAGAGGAGAGAGAGAGAGAAAGAGAGAGAAAGAGGAGGAGGAAAGGGGAGGAAGAAAAGAAAGACGAGAGTGAGAGATAGATAGAGAGAAGAAGAGAGAGAGAGGGAAGAGAGAGAGAAAGCGAAGAGAGAGAGAGAGCAAGGAGAGAAAGAGAGGGAGAGAGAGAGAGACGAGAGAGAGGAGAGAGAGAGAGAGAGGAGAGAGAGAGAGGAGAGAGAGAGAGGGAGAGAGAGAGAGGAGAGAGAGAGAGAGCGAGAGAGAGAGAGAGAAGAGAGGAGAGAGAGAAGAGAGAGAGAGAGAGAGAGAGAGAGAGGAGAAGAGAGAGAGAGAGAGAGAGAGAAAGGGAGAAAGAAAGAGAGAGAGATAGAGATAGATTGACAGATAGATAGATAGATAGATAGAGAGAGAGAGAGAGAGAGAGGAGAGAGAGAGAGAGAGAGAGAGAGAGAGAGAGAGAGAGAGAGAGAAAGAAAGAAAGAGGAGAGAGAGAGAGAGAGATGAGAGAGAGAGAGAGAGAGAGAGAGAAGAGAGAGAGAGAGAGAGAGAGAGAGAGAGAGGAGAGAGAGAGAGAGAGAGAAGAGAGAGAGAGAGAGAGAGAGGAGAGAGAGAGAGAGAGAGAGAGAGAGAGAGAGAGAGAGAGAGAGAGAGAGAGAGAGAGAGAGAGAGAGAGAGAGAGAGAGAGAGAGAGAGCGACGGAGGAGCGGAATACCTGACGCTATGTTGCGGACTTTTGTGTGTTTGCTATGTGTTAATGAGCTGATTTTTGTCCTCTACATTTTCCGATTTTCTTGCACTGCGTTTACTGTTCCTTGGTCTTCATCTCTTTTCTTTTACTGTTTCATAATTTTATTATGTTATATTTGGTTGAAAAAAATAAAACATAATTCAGCAGCACCTAGACAGATGGACTAGTTTTACGTAACATGATGTATCTGTCAAAAAGTGCCCAGGGAGAATGCCAAGGGAGAGTGCCACTCCGAGAAGTGCCAATATTTACTTGAGAAGTGGGGAAGAGTACCGCGTCGCTGCTATTCTCCCCCCAGCCAAGGTGTCCAGACCAGATGCACCTCAAAAATGGGAGAGTGAGAGAGTTAGAGAACGTGTTTGTGTCTATGTTTGCGTAAGAGAGAGAGAGGGAATGAAGCAGACACAGATAGACAGACATACAGAAGATAGACAGACAGAAGACAGACAGTAGATAGACAGACATACAGAAAATAGACAGAAACACAGAAGATAGAGAGACAGAAAGATAAAAAGACAGACAGAGACAAAAAGAAGGTATCGGAAGATGATTGAACACTTGCACACCTGTGTTGTACACCTGTGAAGCGAGGTGTATAGGCCTATGCAAGCAAGAATCGATTGTATTTGGCTTTCTTTGTGTTTGTGCTTATGTTTGCGTTTGTGTATGTGTATGTATGTGCGAGCAATTCTCCGCAATATAAGCGCCGCTCTGACATGATAGGAAACACAATTCCTGAAACACATCACCGCAGCAACAAACACAATTAGGACTCAAACAGACAACCGTAATCCATGTCACAATAAGAGGAGACGCCACGACAGAAACGCAGAGTCAAGGTCAAAACGCGTATCAAACATGTTTCGAACCGCGTCTTGATCACCCCAATAGTCACCCCTTGTTGTTGCGTTCATAAATTTTTCGAAGCTTCATTCACGACGCGATTTTGGTCTGAGACTGTACATAATACACTAAATAAACACACCGTAATAGCAGGTTAAAACACCAGTCTAGTAACATTCAAACCACACTAGTAGTCCTTAGTTGTTGGATCTCGCAACGACTGCACTATTTACGGAGAAACTTTCATTACCTCGTTGGCAGTTTGGTAAATACTACTGTCCAATCTTTCCAGTTAATTAGATGATTAATACCCCATTAAGGAAAGCGCTCGTGAGCCTATAATCCAGGGGGTGATTTAGAGCAGCACAAGGGGGGGGGGGGGATAAAAAGTCTTTAATGTGAGCCGTGAGAACAAACAGAATATAGATCTGCATTAATATAGAGAGGTCTGAAGGGGGTGGGGCGAGTAGGGAGAGAGAGAAGGGTAATATGAGAGAGAGAGAGAGAGAGAGAGAGAGAGAGAGAGAGAGAGAGAGAGAGAGAGAGAGAGAGAGAGAGAGAGAGAGAGAGAGAGAGAGAGAGATCGTGGGGAAGGGGGGAGGAGACAAGCAGAGGGAAATGAGAGAAAAAAAAGAGTGCTTCCATATGTGTGTGGGAGAAAGAGAGGGATATAGATAAATATATATATATAGTGTGTGTGTGTGTGTGTGTGTGTGTGTGTGTGTGTGTGTGTGTGTGTGTGTGAGAGAGAGAGAGAGAGAGAGAGAGAGACAGGAACAGAAAGAGACCGGGACAAAGACAGAGAAAGAAGGAGACAGAGAGACATGACAAACCACAAGCTCCCCCCTTCATTATGAAACAAAAGAAAAAAAAAAAAACGACACATAAAAAAAAAAAAAATTAAGCCACAACACTAACTGCCAAGCGAAACGAACAAAGGAAACCAAGGGACAAATAATCACAGAGAATAGATAGAAAAATAAGAAAGAAACCGTGATAAAGAGGGCACAGACGAACGCCAAGAAAACCCGAGAATTAAGACACGAGAAGAGGAAAATGAAGAGGAGAGGGAACCTGACTGGCAAGAAAGGCTCGGACATTTTCGACTCACCCTCCAGAAAATAAACATTGGAAACGAGACGTAAATTTAAGGCGAGGAGACAAACTATCGAGGAAATGAAGATCGGATGAGAAGGACCGATTTTCACACGGCGGCGTAAAACTGTCGGAGTGAATTACGATCAGTGACGTAGATTTCAGGACTTAATCGGGGGATTAAGGGCGGGGGTTGGGGGGGGGGGGGTGCTGGTTAGAAATTTAAATCAAGGGTGGAAATGTGTGTAATAGAAAGATATATACGTAATTTATATATGTGTAATGTGGTAATGTTAAATAGGATTTCGTGTTAATCTGGTATTAATGAAATTACAGATTCAAACTAGGATAACCAAATATAAAATGTAATTACTGAAAATATATTTCTAAAACAAAAAACATATATATAGCGCATTACGGTATTATTACAAATCAATTTGACTCCTAAATACCCGAATGTATTTCAAGGGATCATCATATATACCATAATACCTGATCACCGGAAAATAACAAAGGTAAATCATCTCTGAGATATATTATCATGAAACAGTAAAGATTAGGTCAAAGGTCACATGGAAGGCCAAAACAAGCAAGATATCAGTGAAGGTATAAAAAACTCTAATCCACATCGAAATGTATATAAAATGTGATATTAATCTTAAAAAAACACACACACACACAAAAAAGGTCAGATGATGAGCTTATATAATGTGGATATTGCAAGCGGGTAAGTTACTTATTTAGTGCAGCTCAGACTAGAATACGATGTGAAAGCTCACGTTATATCGAGGGAATGGGATGTTTTGCACAAGTGGTCATAATCCGCTTGCAACGTGCTGTACGCGAATCACCTCGTGAGCAACGCGGGTGCACGAATTAACGCAGGCACGACCACCACGCATGAGCAGACATACAGGCACACGTACATGTTATCACTTTTAATAGTAGTAGTAGTAGTAACGATGATACTATAGCATTATTGTTGTTATCATTTTTGACCCTATTACTACTATTACTAAGTGTTATCGGAATTATTATTATCCTCCTCGTTATTATCATTGTCTTCATAATCTTCATTACTATCATTACATTATATATCGAAATAATTAATCTAGTAATCACAATGCTTTTCATACTTATAATCAACAATGACGTCACTATTATCGGCATTATGATCACTTTCACCGCTGTCATTGGCATCACGATAATCATTATCGTGATTATTAGCATTAGTCATTATCACTGTCTTCTTTATTGCCACTGTCACCATCGCCATTATCATCATTATCATTCACCTTGTCATTAATATTATCGCCAATATAAAAATTACCAATATCATCACACTAATCACTGTTATCCTCATTACGACCATTACCATTGCCATAGATGAAACCATTCTTATAAACGATGTCCTAATTAGACCCCTTTTTATCATCATAATTGTTATTACTTCCATTATCACCGAGATCATCGTTGTTATTATCACCAGCAGTATCATGAACATCATTGTTATTACCTTCATTATCATCACGATCATCCAATTTATTATCTTCCTTATTATAATAAACACTATTACCATTACCTACATTATCATTAGTACCTTCATCATCAAGCTCATCGCCACCGTTATTATCGTTATGATTATTCCCATCATCAGGATGCCCTCTCCCTCCCCCTCTTCCTCTCCCTCTCCCTTTCCCTCTCCCTCTCCCTCTCTTCCTTTCTCTTTTCTCTCGCATACTCTCTCATTCTCTCTCTCTCCTTTCCCTCTCCTCTCCCCTCCCTCCCCCCCCCCTTCTCTCTCTCTCTCTCTCGCTCTCTCTCTCTTTCTCTCTCTCTATCTCCCATTTCCCTCCCCATATTCTTTCTCCCCTATCCCTCCTTGCTATATCCATTCTCAGACTCTCGGCGAAGGTAATGAGGGAAATGCGCGGGGTCTCGTCGGCTGCTTAGCTTTCATGTCTGATGCTCTCGCTGACGGGAAGAGAGGGGGAGGGAAGAGGAGAGAAAGAAGGGGAAGATAGGGGGAGGGAAGAGGAGAGAAAGGAGGGAAGAGAGGGGAAAGAAGAGAGGGGGAAGGAAGAGGAGAGAAAGGAGGGGAAGAGAGGGGAAGAGAGGGGAAGGGAAGAAGAGAAAAAGGAGGGAAAGAAAGTGGAAGGGAAGAGGAGAGAAAGGAGGGGAAGAGCGGGGAAGGGAAAAGAAGAGAGAAAGGAGGGGGAAGAGAGGGGAAAAGAGAGGGGATAGGGAAGAGGAGAGGAAAGATGGGAAAGAAGAGGCGAGGGAAAAAAGGGAGAGAAAAGACGGGAGATGAGGGGGAGGGAATAAAAGAGGAGAGAAAGGAGGGGAAGAGAGGGGAAGGGAAGAAAGAGAAAGGACGGGAAGAGAGGGGAAGGGAAGAGGAGAGAAAGGAGGGGAAGAGAGGGGAAGGGAAGAGGAGAGAAAAGACGGGAAGAGAGGGGGAGGGAAAGAGGAGAGAAAGGAGGGGAAGAGAGGGGAAGGGAAGAAAGAGAAAGGGACGGATGAGTTGGGGAAGGGAAGAGGAGACAAGGAGGAGGAAGAAGAGAGGGGAAGGGAAGTGGATGAGAATAGAGGGATGAGAGGGGGAGGGAAAGAGGAGAGAAAGGAGGAGAAGAGAGGGGAAGGGAAGAAAGAGAAAGGACGGGAAGAGAGGGGAAGGGAAGAGGAGACAAAGGAGGGGGAAGAGAGGGGAAGGGAAGAGGGAGAAGGAGGGGAAGAGAGGGGAAGGGAAGAGGAGAGAAAGGAGGGGAAGAGAGGGGAAGAGAGGGGAAGGGAAGAGGAGAGGAAGGAGGGGAAGAGAGGGGAGGGGAAGAGGAGAGAAAGGAGGGGAAGAGAGGGGAAGGGAAGAGGAGGAGGGAAGGAGGGGAAGGGAGGGGAAGGGAAGAGGAGAGAAAGGACGGGGAAGAGAGGGTAAAGAGAGGGAGTGAAGGGAAGAAAGAGGAGAGGAAGGAGGGGGAAGAGAGGGGGAGAGGGGAAGAGGAGAGAAAGGAGGGGGAGAAGAGAGGGGAAGAGAGGGGAGGGGAGAGGAGAGAAGGAAGGGGAAAGATGAGACGGGTAAGGGGAAAGAGGAGAGAAAGGAGGGGAAGAGAGGGGAAGGGAAGAGGAGAGAAAGGAGGGGGAAGAGAGGGGAAAGAGAGGGGGGAAAGGGAAGGAGAGAAAGGAGAGGGAAGAGAGGGGAAGGGAAGAGGAGAGAAGGATGGGGAGGAAGTAGGGGGTTAGGGTAGAGGGGAGAGAAAGGAGGGGAAGAGAGGGGATAGAGAGGGGAGGGAAAGAGGAGGAGAAAGGAGGGGAAGAGAGGGGAAGGGAAGAAAAGAGGAGAAATGAAGGGGAAGAGAGGGGTAGGGAAAGAGGGAGAAAGGGAGGGGAGAAAAGAGGTGGGGAAGAGATGGTGAGGGAAAGAGGGGGAGAGAAAGGAGGGGGAAGAGAGGGAAGGGAAGAGGAGAGAAAGGAGGGGAAGAGAGGGGAAGAGAGGGGAGGGGAAGAGGAGAGAAAGGAGGGGAAGAAGAGAGGGGAAGGGACGAGGAGAAGAAAAGAAGGGGAAGGAGCGGGTGAGGGAAAGAGGAGAGAAAGGAGGGGAAGAGAGGGGAAGAGAGGGGACGAGAAGAGAAAAGGAGAGGAGAGGAAAAGGGGGAAGAAGGGGAAGATGAGGGAAAAGGGGGGAAGGGAAGAGGAAAGAAGAAAGGGGCGAGAGGGAAGATAAGGGGAAGAGAGGGGGAAGAGAGGGAAAGGGAAGAGGAAGGAAGAAGGGGAAGTAGGGGAAGAGAGGAGAAGGGGAAGAGAGGGCAAGGGAAGAGAAGGGAAGAAGAGAAGAAGAGGAAGAAAAGGAAAAAAGTGGAAGAGAGAGGAAGGGACGAGGAGAGAAGAAGGGAAAGGAAGGGGGAAGGAAGAGCCGAAAGGAAGAGGAAGAGAAGAGAAGGGAGAAGACAAGAAAGGGAAGAGGGAAAGGGCAGAGGAGGGGCGAAGGGTAAGAGAGAGAATGGGAAACGAAGGAGAAGAGACGATAAAGGAAGCGGAATGGAAGATTGAAAGGAGGACATGAGAGGAGGCAGACGTTAAGCCCGATAATCGAAGGGAAGATGAATAGGCAATAAATATGAATGCTTGGACAGATGGGTTCGTCTGTCTGTGTGTTTGTGGGAGTTCATGGGGAGGCTATGTGGGGGGAATATATATTCATATATTATATACACACACACGCACATGCATGCACATATACATATGTGTATATGTAGGTGCGTACGTACGAATATATGTATGTATGTATGTATGTATGTATGTATGTATGTATGTATGTATGTATGTATGTATGTATGTATTATGTATGTATGTATGTATTATGTATGTATGTATGTACGTTTGTATGTAAATATACATATATGCATGTATACAGGCATATATATATATATATACATGTATATATGTACATATTCTTTACCCACCCCCCTATTCCAGCGTGGCCGAAAGGATCGATCGAGCATGAAATTCGACGAAAATTAACGCTCGTTTCGGCCGACGGAGGAAGCCACGCCTGCCTTCCTCCTTCCTGGACACCGGCCTCGCGATCCCATTCCAGGAAGCCCTGTTGCTTCCCCCGCGAGAAAACCCGATTCCAAAATACGCCGTCTTGGGAGCAGGTGTGACGGCGCTAATGTTGTTTTCTTGATCGTCGTGCGCCCTTGGTGGAGAAAGGCACCCTTACGAGAGGGCTGTAGTCGGTATAGATGATAGATATGTGATGATGAATGTTACAGTTAGTATTTAGTTATGATACAAAAAAGGTATGAATAAAAATTAATATCTTCATAATACAAGAGATGTATTTTCTCATTCATACCTTTTCTGCTTTTGACAACATGAATACGGTTCAAGGGAATAATCATTACAAAGAGACTAACCAGCATGGATGATTGAGTGTGAATAATTATCTTCAACACTCAGCTAAATCCTGTAATTCTGCATTCATTAAATCGCTTCTCAGAATGCAATCGCCTGAGAGAAAAAAATGAGGAAAATGAACACAGTCAAATCCATGGGGATCACACCCTGTAAAGAAGAGGAAACTGACCATTTTCTGAAGTGAAAGAGGATCTAATAGCTCTTCTGAGAAATAAACTTCTGTAAGTTAATAACGTGATGAAAAAAAAAAAAAAAATTAACGAAGTTTAAGAGCGCTATTGCAATTCCACAATTAGTTTTCCACAAGAAAAACGTGCTAAGTAAGACAGGTTTGATATATCTCCGGACAAAAGTTGCAGGAACGAGCAGGAGGTCGTGGGAGTGAAATCACGTGGATCTGCAGCAACCGCAATCAAAGAAGAACATTTCCTTGAATGCTCTCAGAACATTCATTTCTAAACAACTGATGATGATGATGACCTGCCTA
>NC_061826.1:15682413-15694913 GCF_019202785.1 Penaeus chinensis | reverse complement strand
TATACATACATATATATACAAAGAAAACAAAGTAAATCTGAATTCCTCTGCTATATTTCCGTTTCCTAAAACCAATGGAAACGACACCAATTATCTGCTTCCTTTGGCTTCAACGCGACGTAAAATTAGCACGAAAATTCCAAGGAACCGTCACTCACAGAACTAGAAGGACATTTAGACACAAACACACTAATACGCAGTCTGCACGAAGGAACAGATTAGGTAAATGGTCCCTAGGGAGCTAAATGGTGTTAATTATACGCTCGACATTCGTTAGATGAATTATCGTAAATAAACAATGGATAATAAATGACTGTGAATAAGAAACACGATTAAAATAATGCTTTAAGTTAATGACGTTGGTGATACTCGGTACTAAACATCTGTGAGTATTTCCTGAACTTTTTTATCTCTAATATTATTTTTTTTTTCGCTCCGACGAGGAAAACTAAAGAAAAAGAAAGAAAAAAAAAATTGTGTCACCATAATACAAAACTTGCTCGCTGCCAAAGAAGCACAGATTGACACAAACTTTCTAAACTGGTGATTTTAAGTTTCTAAACTTCATATTGATACGACACAGCAACAGTTTCAGACGTGTTAGTCACGGGATCCAAAAAATGATGTTAAAAATACGGATGGTAATGAGTCTCCCGAGACTTTGAAGCTTCTAACAACGTAGCACATTTATTTATTCTAAAAAAACAACATTTAACTTTGGCGCAGCTTCTTCAGAAAGGCTTCACACACACACATACACACACACAGAAAGAGAGAGAGAGAGAGAGAGAGAGAGAGAGAGAGAGAGAGAGAGAGAGAGAGAGAGAGAGAGAGAGAGAGAGAGAGAGAGAGACAGAGAGAGAGAGAGAAAGAGAGAAAAAAAGGGGAGAGAGACAGAGATAGATATATAGATAGATATACAGAGATAGACAGATAGATAGATAGATAGAGAGAGAGATAGAGAGAGGAAGAGAGAGAAGAGGTGAGTAGGTAGATAGATCGATAGGTAGGCAAATAAAGAAATCCGTTTATCTGAATCTGTAGAGAGATACAAAGAAAGAAAAATAGATTATGGTAGGTAGTTTGGGTGTGTCGATAGATAAACAGATAGACAGGCAGGTAGTAAGTAGGTAGAAAGTTATATATTAAAAAAGAATTATGGTTTCCTGATCTCGGAATTTCTTTCACCTATTTTCAAATCAAAACCAGAGAAGTGTGTGTTAATTGCAAGAGAGGAGATCCTATTGAAATGACATAAGCAAGACGGGAGTGGGAGAAAATGAGAGAAAGAGGAAGAAGGCTGAGAAGAAGAAAAAAAAATTGGAAGAAGAAGAAAATCGAAGGAAAGAAGGAGAAAGAGGAGGAAAAAGAAGAAGAAGAAGAATTTTTTTTTATGTATCTATATATCAATATATGTCTATCTGTCTATATATCTATCTACCTATCTATCTATCTATCTATATACATACATACATATACATATATATATGTATATAAATAATTATGTATATATATGTATATATGTATACATATATATATATATATATATATATATATATATATATATATATATATATATATATATAAGGAGATTTCAGACTGAATTCGTGTTATAAAAGAGGAGAATGTTGATAAAAGCGATAATCATGATAACGACAGTCACGTGATTAAAAGGCGCAGGCGCGGGGATGGAACTATTACAGAGAATGAGAAGGAGACGAGAAAAAAGGATTTAATAAGAAAAAGGGAGGAAAAGCGGTGTGGTTAGGATTTGAAATTTTGTAGTTTGGAAAGTGGCGTAGAGAGAGTTCCAAAAATAAGACTAGGAGAAGGGGGGGGGGGAGGTGATAGGTAGAGAGGAAGGAGAGGAAGATGAAGAAGGGGCATAGAGAGAGTTCCAAAAACAAGGCGAAGAAAGGGAAAAAAGAGGAAAGAATAATAATAATAATAAGAAGAAGAAATAAAAGACGGAAAAGAAAAGCGTAGGAAGAAAATGATAATGGAGAGAAAACGGAGAAAGCTATGAATTATAATCATCGTAATGATAATCAAAGTAATTAAAAAAAGACTAACGTAAAGAAGGCAGAGGAAACTCATGCGAAGAGGAAGGCGAAAACGAAATACGAGAATAAAGAAATGGATGATAAAAATATCGACTAGTTTCGAAATACAAAAAAAGAACCGTAAACAGACAGAACAGATAATAAAAAAGAAACAGAGAAATAATAACGACAGGAGAGGTTAAAACTGAATGAGAAAAATAATACTCCCAAAGAGATGAATTGGGGAAGTACAGAAAGGCGAGAGAATAAAAGGAACTTGTAAAATCACAGAGGCCACCCAAGTCATTCTCTTCATCCGAAAGCTTTTTTCGGCCATTCAGACTCTCTAATGACTTCCTATTGATCTTCAGGCAAATCTCAATCTAGTTTTTAAGTGTAAAATCTACTCCATTCAAGCGAACGAGCTCTCTTCATCGCTGGATTTTGTTCCAAGAGGATTTTAAGTCCTGAAGGATTTCATTCCTGGTGGATTTCATTCCCTAAGGATTTCATTCTTGGTGGATTTCATTCCCGAAGGATTTCATTCCCGAAGGATTTCATTCCCGAAGGATTTCATTCTCGGAGGATTTCATTCCTGGAGGAGGATCTGCTCTCAGGAATGGAGAGTTTTTAAAGTCATTTGTCTTTGTCTTCTTTTTTATTTTCCGTGAGTTGGTCTTTTTCTTTGACAGGCGACAAATGTGATAATCTTATCGCCCAAGAATGCATTTAAGATTAACGGAAGATATTCAAGTTAACCAGAATTTATGTAAAGATAATGATGATAATAATAATAATAATAATAGTGATAATAATGATAATAATAATGATTATTAATATCAATATTATCACCATTAGCACTGTCATGTTTGATATTGTCATTATTATTATCATTATCATTATTATTATCAATTTTATTATCATGAATTACTACTGGCAATAGTAATAATATCATTACCATTATCAATATCCTTATCACCATTCACAACGTCATTAACTATCAATAATACAATACTACAAAGACATAAAACTGAGGAAAAGTGATAGAAAAGGATACAATACAAAATAATACGAAGGTCGTAAGAACAGCAGATGAAAACTAAGCAGGTGGATAGAAACAGCAGGAGGAGGGCCGGGCACGAGAAAGCAGAGATCCCGAGAACGAACAGCAGGAGGGACAGCGGGAAAGGAGAGCGGGAGAGGAGAGCGGGGGAGGAGAGCGGGGGAGGAGAGCGGGAGAGGAGAGCGGGAGAGGAGAGCGGGGGAGGAGAGCGGGAGAGGAGAGCGGGAGAGGAGAGCGGGAGAGGAGAGCGGGAGAGGAGAGCGGGAGAGGAGAGCGGGAGAGGAGAGCGGGAGAGGAGAGCGGGAGAGGAGAGCGGGAGAGGAGAGCGGGAGAGGAGAGCGGGAAAGGAGAGCGGGAGAGGAGAGCGGGGGAGGAGAGCGGGGGAGGAGAGCGGGAGAGGAGAGCGGGAGAGGAGAGCGGGGGAGGAGAGCGGGAGAGGAGAGCGGGAGAGGAGAGCGGGGGAGGAGAGCGGGAGAGGAGAGCGGGAGAGGAGAGCGGGAGAGGAGAGCGGGAGAGGAGAGCGGGAGAGGAGAGCGGGAGAGGAGAGCGGGAGAGGAGAGCGGGAGAGGAGAGCGGGAGAGGAGAGCGGGAGAGGAGAGCGGGGAGGAGAGCGGGAGAGGAGAGCGGGGGAGGAGAGCGGGAAAGGAGAGCGGGAGAGGAGAGCGGGAGAGGAGAGCGGGAGAGGAGAGCGGGAGAGGAGAGCGGGAGAGGAGAGCGGGAGAGGAGAGCGGGAGAGGAGAGCGGGAGAGGAGAGCGGGAGAGGAGAGCGGGAGAGGAGAGCGGGGAGGAGAGCGGGAGAGGAGAGCGGGGAGAGGAGAGCGGGGGAGGAGAGCGGGAGAGGAGAGCGGGAGAGGAGAGCGGGAGAGGAGAGCGGGAGAGGAGAGCGGGGAGGAGAGCGGGAGAGGAGAGCGGGAGAGGAGAGCGGGAGAGGAGAGCGGGGGAGGAGAGCGGGAGAGGAGAGCGGGGAGAGGAGAGCGGGGGAGGAGAGCGGGAGAGGAGAGCGGGAGAGGAGAGCGGGAGAGGAGAGCGGGAGAGGAGAGCGGGAGAGGAGAGCGGGAGAGGAGAGCGGGGGAGGAGAGCGGGAGAGGAGAGCGGGAGAGGAGAGCGGGAGAGGAGAGCGGGAGAGGAGAGCGGGAGAGGAGAGCGGGAGAGGAGAGCGGGAGAGGAGAGCGGGAGAGGAGAGCGGGGGAGGAGAGCGGGAGAGGAGAGCGGGAGAGGAGAGCGGGAGAGGAGAGCGGGGGAGGAGAGCGGGAGAGGAGAGCGGGAGAGGAGAGCGGGAGAGGAGAGCGGGGAGGAGAGCGGGAGAGGAGAGCGGGAGAGGAGAGCGGGAGAGGAGAGCGGGGAGAGGAGAGCGGGAGAGGAGAGCGGGAGAGGAGAGCGGGAGAGGAGAGCGGGAGAGGAGAGCGGGAGAGGAGAGCGGGGGAGGAGAGCGGGAGAGGAGAGCGGGAGAGGAGAGCGGGGGAGGAGAGCGGGAGAGGAGAGCGGGAGAGGAGAGCGGGAGAGGAGAGCGGGAGAGGAGAGCGGGAGAGGAGAGCGGGAGAGGAGAGCGGGAGAGGAGAGCGGGAGAGGAGAGCGGGAGAGGAGAGCGGGAGAGGAGAGCGGGAGAGGAGAGCGGGAGAGGAGAGCGGGGAGGAGAGCGGGAGAGGAGAGCGGGAGAGGAGAGCGGGGGAGGAGAGCGGGAGAGGAGAGCGGGAGAGGAGAGCGGGGAGAGGAGAGCGGGGAGAGGAGAGCGGGAGAGGAGAGCGGGAGAGGAGAGCGGGGGAGGAGAGCGGGAGAGGAGAGCGGGAGAGGAGAGCGGGGGAGGAGAGCGGGAGAGGAGAGCGGGAGAGGAGAGCGGGAGGAGGAGAGCGGGAGAGGAGAGCGGGAGAGGAGAGCGGGAGAGGAGAGCGGGAGAGGAGAGCGGGAGAGGAGAGCGGGAGAGGAGAGCGGGAGAGGAGAGCGGGAGAGGAGAGCGGGAGAGGAGAGCGGGAGAGGAGAGCGGGAGAGGAGAGCGGGAGAGGAGAGCGGGGAGAGGAGAGCGGGAGAGGAGAGCGGGGGAGGAGAGCGGGGAGGAGAGCGGGAGAGGAGAGCGGGAGAGGAGAGCGGGAGAGGAGAGCGGGGGAGGAGAGCGGGAGAGGAGAGCGGGAGAGGAGAGCGGGGGAGGAGAGCGGGAGAGGAGAGCGGGAGAGGAGAGCGGGAGAGGAGAGCGGGAGAGGAGAGCGGGAGAGGAGAGCGGGAGAGGAGAGCGGGAGAGGAGAGCGGGAGAGGAGAGCGGGGGAGGAGAGCGGGAGAGGAGAGCGGGAGAGGAGAGCAGGGGAGGGTAGTAGGCGTGGACAACAGGGGGGGGGGGGTAGCGGGGGAAGACAGGAGGGAGTGACAGCAGGAGGCGACTGCAGGGAGGAGAGCAGGCGAGGACAGAGGGAGGGATGAAGAGGCTCAACATTCAATGGGAGAATCGGCTTCAAACGCATTTATATAGATTTTGTTTTTGAGGCATCACTGTACACCTTTGCTCCCACGTTGTAAAGGCGTCTTAGACACACACACACACACACACACACACACACACACACACACACAGACACACGCACACACTCACACACACACACATACATATGTGTATATAAACTCGCGTATAGAATCTAGAGATGAATAAATTGGAATATGTATTTCGTCTTACCCTCTGGACCTGCATTACTCGTCGTTTCACCCATTTTACAATTCATTCGTCAATCTGGTTATAAAATGTCCGTGAATCTGAATACCAGGCTGTCCCTTCGTCGGTGTATTTCGACGCTCAAAACGTCCGATACAGAGTACAAAGAGTTTGGAAAAGTAACATGGGGACAGAGGATACATTAGGTACAGATGGCGCCGGAGATTTACATAATTAGAATAGGGACGTGGAATAAAATGCGTAATGTTACAAAGGGTCCGGGACGCGTAAAGAAAACGGAGTGTGAAAGATCATAATGCGCGAAGGGCATACTATTGTAGTTTGATCTATTGTGGAGAAAGTTGCTGTTTACTCTTGCGTTGTGATTTCGTATTTTAGTATTTACTGTTTGGCTGTGTCGTGTGTACGAGAAATTCTCTTTATCACGGTTTTTAAATGTTTAACCGGTTATGATATATTTCGACCTGAGTATAGTTTAATAAAATAATTTATGCGGTCTCCCTGAAAGGGAGATACAGGCATTTTCTCCATCAGAAAATGTTTCTGATGGAGATTGTGTTTACCTTCTGGCAAACAAACATAAGTGTGTGTATGTGTGTGTGTGATCAAATGACAGAGGTTGTGATTACCTTCCGGTAAACAAACATAAGTGTGTGTGTGATCAAATGGCAGAAGGGGCTATGATCTGATTACTTGGTCAAGAAGCATTACCTGCATTTGTTTGTCAGAGAGGTAAATGATTACTGGGTACAGGGATTAAATGAAAAAACGCTGCCTGGCGTACGAGTAACTCCATATATTCATACTTCATAAGAAATATTGCAAAATACACTTATTATCTGACTGTCAAGTAATTGTGTGTAAATATGCATTAAAAAACGACGCCTACCATAATGGCCTCACTAGCTGGTAGAGATCGGATGGCAAGAGTGAGGTCTTCAGTCAATCGGAGGAAGCCTGCAGTAATGCTCTCCGTTGGGCATTTCATAGCACCACGAAGCGCACTATTTCAACGGAACGGCCTGTAGCGCGATACTGTCCTTTTTGTGCGGCGCTACGGTCCCCAGGTGGTGCGCCTAGCAGACGACGCGTACAATGTTACAAGTACAGCTAATGCAGAATGCTAAGGAATATTTTTCGGTATAAATGCTGCCATATGGATTCTTAAGATCAATTGAAACCTAATGGGTACTTCTTGACTGGCATTTGACTACATATTCAACCAAACAAAGGATGTTCAATGTGAAGAAACATGAGCGCATGATTCCTGACTATTAATCCTAGCTGCTGGACTATAAACAGAAAAGAAGACATAAATTCTAGCATAGATAAAAGCCAGGGTAAATGTATTCAAACACAAAATTTAAAACAAAAAGCTCGTGTGGGTCAATGTTTACATTTTACCGAGCATATGCTTCGCGGCGCACAAAAGCATTCCGTAATTCCCAACGGAACGCAAGGCAGCCAGGAAACCACCTCCGCAGCATCCCTCTTACTGCCCCTCGCCACGATGCCGAGGAGACGCCTTGATTCTAGACTGAAATCAACAATCAAACCAATATTTTGTGGTTGTTGTTGGCTCCTTCTCTGGGAAAACCCAGGGTTAGTTTTGAAAGTACATGAATTGTCTTCTTCATCTTCTTCTCCTTTTTCTCTTTCTCTTTCTTCTCTGAGAGCACCCATAGTCGAAGGTTAGTTTTGAAAGTCCATGAATTGTCCTGCACTATGCATTGTCGAGTATTTCTCGTTGCGTCTTCTGGCACTGCATGCATTTTTGGGCTGTCTGCCTGTTCGCACGAACCCCTGGCCCCTGAATCGTGCTGCTCCCGGTGCTAGTTTGCAACATCGAGATCATCTGCACTTCCCCAATGCCACTCATCACCTGCATTACTTTGATGATGCGCTCACTTGTCTAAATGCTGTGCTCGTTTAGCATTTTATGTGTAGGAATAAGAGATTAAGTTTACATGTGTGTGTGTGTGTGTGTGTGTGTGTATGTGTGTGTGTGTGTGTGTGTGTGTGTGTGTGTGTGTGTGTGTGTGTGTGTGTGTGAGAGAGAGAGAGAGAGAGAGAGAGAGAGAGAGAGAGAGAGAGAGAGAGAGAGTCTGTACGCATATACATATGCACACACACGCACACACACACACAGACACACTTTCATATATATATATATATATATATATATATATATATATGTGTGTGTATATATACATATATATATATATATATATATATATATATATATATATATATATATATATGTGTGTGTGTGTGTGTGTGTGTGTGTGTGTGTGTGTGTGTGTGTGTGTGTGTTAGTTTGTGTATATATACATATATAGACTGGTAGATATATATATGATGACTCAGCGAAATTTTCAAACGAAGGACCCTATAAATGAATAATTTCTCTCCGATTCTAAACTTATCGCCATAATTACCATATCGAAATAGCATCCATTAGGTTCCCCAAGATTCCTCTGAGAAATCGTGAGAACGAAATCGTGAGGCAGAATTCATTTTCTTCATATTGTATCAGATATTTGTTGAAATTCCAATACCTCGCTTCCTTTCAGAAATTAAAGAAAAATTCATTGCGGATAAAAATTGCAACAGACAATCACACACTGATCAATAACTTCCTAACTTCCGATATGATGTGAAAACTTCCATAGTGGAACTCACACTAGCCGAGTTGGCGAGAAATGATTTTCAGTGCAGCTAGTTATCATTACAGTATATTAACAATGCCGTGATTAAATTTTAATTCAACAGAAGTTATTACAACTAATGAATTACGATAAAAGTGATATATATATATATGTATTTATATTATTGTTTTTGTATATTTTTTAAAGATATTTTTAAGTTATTACAGTAAAACCAGCATTTTTAGTAAATATAGTTACTAAAGTTTAGAATTCCATCTCCAGCGTTGCAGATCAATAAACAGTGTTGCACATTTCCAAGGTCGAAGTAAGCGACGCATTCAACTCTTGCGACTTGACTCTTTTCCTCTGTTTTGTAAAATTTATTTCCAGCATTATCGCCTCTTTGTCTCGTCCGTTTTGGTGTCTTGGTCGCGATGACACTTTTTGACACCAGCACTTGAACCAAATTTGATCTGCATGTCTCATCTGCTGATGTACTAAGAGGGTGTCATGGCACCTGTTTTTCTCTATTGATAGGCATATCCTTTGATTAATCCGATAGATTCCTAGCTATGAGGCTTCACTTAGATCAGTTTCATCCCAATCTTATAATATATATATATATATATATATATATATATATATATATATGAGGCATTGTATATATATATATATATATTGGAATTTTTTTTATTAAAGTAGACACGTTATTGGATCTTCTACAGGTATCTGAAGTTAAAGATATTTCAAGGCATTTTCTTGAAGATTAGCTGTCACTCCGACATCTGAAATTATGAATTCATTTTTAATCAAAGGGAATTATTCAGTTTTGATTATCTGATTTGTAATTCGTGTTGGCTCAGTGATTCAGTGAGATAGGAAGAGTGTTTGTGTGTGCGAATATGTATACACAGGTAAACACACATTCACTCAATTAATCAATCTACATTTATTCATTCTCTCACTCAACCAACGAATCGACTAACCAGTCAATCACATTCTTTCTCTCACTGACTCATTTACTTACTCACTCGTTCACTCATTTAGTAATTTATTCACTCACTCGATCACTCATTTACTCGCCCATTCAATCATTCATTCACTCACTCATCATAGTGATTGATAAATTCAGTTTTCTCACTCATTCATTCCCTCCCTCCGTCCCTCGTTCCCTCACTCACACACTTATTCCCTCCCTCAGCCCCTCGTTCCCTTATTCCCTAACTCCGTCCCTCGTTCCCTCCCTCACTCACTCACTCCATCCCTCGTTCCCTCACTCACTCACTCCGTCCCTCGTTCCCTCACTCACTCCCTCCATCCCTCGCTCCCTCACTCACTCATTACGTCCCTCGTTCCCTCACTCACTCCCTCCATCCCTCGTTCCCTCACTCACTCACTCCGTCCCTCGTTCCCTCGCTCCCTCACTCACTCATTACGTCCCTCGTTCCCTCACTTACTCCCTCCATCCCTCGTTCCCTCACTCACTCACTCCGTCCCTCGTTCCCTCCCTCACTCACTCCGTCCCTTGTTCCCTCACTCCCTCCTTCCCTCCCTCCCTCCCTCCCTCCTTCGCTCCCTCCCTCCCTCCCTCCCTCCCTCCCACCCTCGCTCCCTCCCCCACTCACCCCGCTCGGACACCCCCCAACCGCACGTGCAGGCGGTCCCACATAAAACGCCAGAACGAGCATGGAATTACAAGCAATTGAGCGAGTCATCAAAATAATACAGGTGCTGAGTGCTGCGAGGGGAGCGCAGATAATCCCTTTATATAGCAAAAATGGGACCGTAAGTAGCGTAATCAAATAACATGGCAAAACATGACAGGGTGTGGATCATGCAGTAGGAAAAAATGGGTTAATTTGATCCACCTGGTAAAAAGGGGTTGTGGAGGAGGGTTGACCAAAGTGGTGACAGAGAGAAACGGAATCAGAGTGAAGTATTTCGTGTTTCTGTTTGGTTGTATACTCTCAGGTGGAGATGCTGTCTTCTCTGCGTGCTTTGGTCATTGATGGAAATGGGAGTCGTATCAATTGGAGGTCAAAACATGGTCAAAACATAATATTCCTCTGATCAATGAAAAAATATTAAAAGAAAAGGGTTAATATCGACTTGGTTATACATAGCTAAACCATCGTGATGCATACTTCCTCGCATGAAAACTACCCCCCCCCCTCCACACACACACACATCAGTATCAATGCCGTACTATCTATCTACAAACCTATAAAAATACATACATCCGTATTTATATTCTAGATGGCAGGATTCTTCACCGAATGCGTGTCTACAGAAACCCAGGCGGGCCCCGTGTTAAGAGACCGATTTTGGTTTCTAACTCTCAGCTCGAGGAGAAAGCGAAGTGAGTGAACGCGCAAAGACAAGAACTTCAACAAGAAAGGTCAATGAAGAAGGAGAACCAGTAATGGAGATCAGTAGAGGGGAAGAACCAAAGAAATAAAGAAAAATTGCTTCGGCCTCTATTTTAGATATCGACAGAGAATTTAACGAAAAAAACGGTCTACACATCGAAAGAATGATTAGAAAAATATTATCCTTTCAGCTCAGATGAAATAGTCCTTAGAGTATTATTACGATTAAGAAACGGCGCTGACAACACAAGGCATAACAGTAATTCCGGAAATCGAAGAAAAACGTCCGTTGGGATCATATCGCTGAGATGAACACCAACGCCATTTGTGTATAGGATTCCAATTCCGAAAAAAAATCTTTTAATGAGTCTCTCTCTCTGTCTGTGTCTTTGTTTCTGCCTCTCTCTCTCTCTCTTTGTCTCTGCCTGTCTGTCCGTCCGTCTGTCTGGCTGTCTGTCTGTCTGTCTGTCTGTCTGTCTGTTTGTTTATCTGTCTGTCTGTGTGTCTCTGTCTCTGCCTCTGCCTCTGTTCGTTTTCTTTTCTGTCTCTCTCTGTGTCTGTCTCTGCTTGTCCGCCTGTCTGTCTGTCTGCCTTCCTCTCTCTCTCTCTCTCTCTCTCTCTGTAAAGGCTTTTTAGACGACGCCTTAAACATTGGTTAAGCAGGAGTAGTAAAAGGGGACGGTGGCTTTGACTCTTTATTTAGAAGAGTGCAAGCAACACAGATATATTACACACGAGACAGGTCTTGGTAAGGCTGGGTGCGGAAGTCGCGGTCAGCCCGGGGGGGGGGGGGGGGGGGGGGGGGGGGTTGGCGGCCGACCTTGACCGGACAAGCGCTCGGCAGGGACTCTCTGTGACCTGGGTCATCTTTGGCTTAATAAGCGGTGAATGGCGTGGGGGCGCCACCTCCGGTCGGCTTGTGTCAGCGTGGGTACCGCGTGGGCACGCCACGTGGCAGCCTGCGAGCACGTGGGAGCCATAGCGTATACGTGCTTATGTATCTATCTCTTAAAATAAAAAGAAGTCTATACAAGATACTGAACACATCGCTTGCTTTGATTATGGGAATATACAACATTACAACGATCGAGCTGCTTTGAGTTGCAAGCATTTGGCAGATCTTAGGACAAACGACGGAATTAAAATTGTTAATAAACACTGTTGATAAAAAAAAAAAAAAATCCACAAGCCAGTGTAGCAAAACATAGAAGATTGTATTTTTATTAGACTTTTTATTGTATCACTAATTCATTTGTGACAAGAAAGACTTCAAAGACCATGAACACACACAGACAAATATTAAAAAGGGGAATGTAACATATCAATTCTAATAAAAACTAACAAATTGAAGTTGAAGTCAAATTGGTCTTATATATAAGTGGAAGCTGGAAACCTATCTGTAGAGGAACATACGGACTAGGTCACGGGATATAACGGCAGCCCGACTGTGACCCCAACATACTGACGTCAATATACCAGTATTCACAGCTGAACCAAGTAAGAGGGGCGACCAGGCGCGAAGCCAGAATTGCAAACCCAGTGCTCTAACACTGATCCATACCGCCTCCGTATCGAAGTTACCCTTGGTATTAATAGAAGGGAACACTTTCAAGCTCCCGAAACAGCGATTTCTCTCCGAACCCGACTACCGTGAATTCCCTCACTGTTTGAAGAAGTTTTCGACACAGAATACCGGGTAAGGGAAAGTTTTGAAGAAAGTTA
>NC_061826.1:15672413-15677413 GCF_019202785.1 Penaeus chinensis | reverse complement strand
AAGAAGAGTGAAATAAAAATAAAAATTGTAAACGAAAAAGTAATGTCAACAAATCCCAAAAAAATCACTTTTTTATTTTACTATAAAAAAAAGATAAAATCAATAGAGACAAACCATATTCGTAGCCTACATCCCTTTATAACAAAGGCTAGTGCAAGTACCATACAACGAGTCCTTGCACTCCCGCCACCGAAGCCGAAATGTCCCGTTGAGGCCGAGAAAAGCAAGGCACCTAGAGGATACACGAACCAGGGAAGTTGGGGCGACCCAAAACCCAAACTACAACGAGTCTTGATCCGCCATCGAGGGGAAAGGGCCGTGAGGCTGAGGAAAGCGAGGCAACTAGGGATCACACGGATTGGGGCGACGGAGAGGAGGGCATTCACTTAGTGGCCCTTTAGAGTCTTGGGTTGAGGTAGTTTCGGCGGCGAGGGATCACAAGGAGGGTCTCTCAAACGATCGTTTTGCTGCTCCGGAGATGCTTCTTCATCGCACTTGGGTTTATTTTAGAACAAAATTGTTTGGGGTGTCATGGGTGGCGCGGGAAAGGCGGGGTGGGGGGGGGGGGGGGGGGGTCACTTCTTTAGCTCGTGGGCGAGGTGGTTGAGGGGGGGGGGGGGGGTCCGTTAAACAAAACGACACCCGCAATAAGAACAAAACAAACGGCAACATTTAAAAACAACATTACGATAACAACCAACAGCAACAACAAAAGGGGCTCGACAAAAAAAAATAAAAAAAAAAACAACAATCCCACAACACAACAACAGCAACAACAACGACATCGACAACAGCGTCACTCTCACCACCAACAATAATCTATCTCATCCCCTTTTGCAAAGTATCCCCAAAATCTCTTATTATCCTTATTTCCCGCTTTCTAGACTTATGTATTTATTAGTTTTCTTACGAACAACACAAAAAACATGCAAGGCCGAAAAGATTTCACGCGAAATCCCATCAATTGCTTGGCGATATAATTCATTGGGAGAATTATGTTGTGTTGATAATGATGCTGTTTGATTTATTAATGACTGCAGAGACTAAATTATTTATTGTTAAGTATGTCCTGACGTCGAAACAAAATGCATTAAATAATGTTTTATTCTCCAGGAATATCGTTTCTTAAATCATGTCGGAAGAAAGTCAGGAAAAAAGACAATAAAAGGTAAAAGAAAACGAAAAAAAAAAAAAAAAAGTGGAAAGGAAATTAAAAAAGAAGAATCAGGAAAGGAAAGAAAGAAAGGTGAACCAGAAGGAAAAAAGGAAAAGGGAAAAGGGAAAAAAAGGGAAAAGAAACGGAAGAAGGAATAGCAGGAGAAGAAAGAAAGAAGAATAAATAAATAAATAAATAATAAAACAAAGGAAGAAGGGAGGAGGAGATATGGATAAGAAGCACAAGAAAAGAGAAAGAAGAAATAACGAGAAAGAAATAAAGGACACGACGAAACAGGAGTAGAAAGAAAGAAGAAAGAAAGAAAGAAAGAAAGAAAGAAAGATAGAAGACAAAGAAGGAGAAGACGAAGCAGGAGAAGAAATAGATAAATAGAAAGAGGAAAGTAAAAAAGAGAAAGAAGAAAAACGAAAGAAGAAAAAAGAAGAACAAGAAAAACAAACAAAATAAAAGAAAAAAAGAAAAGAAAGGAAAAACAAAAGAAACGAAACAAAATCGAATCAAATCCCCAGGAAACCCCAAACGGACTATCGGGTCGGGCGTCAGCGGCGGCCTCGAGCGTCCTTTCCGCCGCCAGCAAATACGGTCTTTAACAGCGTCCCTTTCTCCCTTTCTCTCCCTCGTCACACACGCGACGCCGAGACACATTTATTTTCCTCTTCGCCCCTTCTCTTCCCTTTCTTCTCCTCCTCTTCTTCTTCTTCTTCTTCTTCTTCTTCTTCTTCTTCTTCTTCTTCTTCTTCTTCGCTCTTCGTGTGGCGTCCTTTCTCTTGGTTCTTGTGCTTATCCTTTATTTCCTTGTGGTTTATTTCCTTATACTTTATGTCCTTATACTTTATATTATCATGCTTTATATCCTAATAGTTTATATCCTTATACATTATTTTATTACGTTTTATAGCCTTATACTTTATTTCCTTATACTTAATTCCTTATACTTTATATCCTTATGCTTTATATTCTTATACTTTATTTCCTTATACTTTATTTCCCTATAGTTTATATCCTTATACTTTTTATCCTTATACTTTACATCTACTGTGACTTTTATTCTGCCATTCCTATGTGAGTCTACGCTTTAGCCTTCTTCTCCTTATATCTTATATTGATTCTGAGTGTTTTACTTCCTTATACTGACTAAGGAGTGTCTTGAGTATTCTTACACCTTATCCCCGTGTTTTACCTCTTCCTTATACCTTATGCCGAGGTAAAGAGTTCTTGATCCTCCCTTATCCCTACCACTCCAGATCTCCGCTACTTATTCCTTATACCTTATAGAAATCGTAATATATTTTATTCTTTCAAATTCCTTACACCTTATACCATATCTCTTGAGCTCCGTGACATATCTCAGAATAAGTTTTCATTCTTTACTCCTAATACCTTATACTTGGTATGAATACATTTCACCCAACCTTCCTTATATCAGCTCGGCATACTTATTCTTCCTCCTTCCCCTTATACTTTATTTCAATCATGAATTCTCTTATACTCTACCCTCCTTATACCTCATACCCAGAGATCCTTAGACACCTCCCACCCGCATCCTTCCTGATCTCCCTGACCTGATAAAGAACTAACTGTGACCTTTCCCTTCCCGCTCCCCCCCCCCCCCCCCACACACACACACTGCCTGACCTCCACCCCCCTCCCTCATCTACCAGCTTGATAACACCGACTTTTAACCTTTGACCCGCTCTCTCTCTCTCCCCGCTGTTTGGGATTACAGGTCAGATCAGCTTCGAAGATATTTCCACGGAGGCAGTTACCGTAAGAGTTAATGCTATTACAGAAGTTGGCGAGATTGGGAAGACAGAAGTTGTCGCATATTTCTTTTGATTCCATCTGCAGAGAGAAGTTACCTCGGGGAGAAGTTGTGATGCCTGGGAGAAAACGCAAGGCATAGGGCGGAGACTGGCGTGCTGAGGAGGGGGGGGGGGGGAGGAGGAAGGGGGGGGGGGGGGGCGTACACATGTGCGTGCGTGTGGACTTTCATTTACGCATATGTGGATGTGTACACGGGTATGAAGCTTTATGTAGTCATATATATATGTATATGCATGTATACGTGTATGCATACATATCTTCTTATATAGATAAATACATAACACGATACATACATACATACATACTTCCATACATCAATTCATCCATCCATCCATAATACATACATACATACATACATACATACATACATACATACATGTATACATACATACATACATACTTCCATACATCAATTCATCCATCCATCCATAATTCATACATACATACATACATACATACATACATACATACATACATACATACACACACACATACATACATACATACATACATACAATGTATGCATACATACATACATACATAATACATACATATATACACATATATATATATATATATATATATATATATACATACATATACATACATACATACATACATAATGCATACATACATACATACATATACATACATACATATACATACATACATATGCATACATACATATACATACAAAACATACATACCACTCATACATATACTAATACATATACATACATACAAAAAAAACAATAATACATACATAACAAAACCCCCACACACATCATACATTATGCTTTCATACATCCCTATAATACACACACAAACCCAACCCCTACAAAACCCATACATAATACAATAAACCACATTCACAAACACGAATAGATAAATAGAAAAAAAAAAAAGAAAACACCCAAAAGAGAGCAATGGAAGAAATTAGAATATTCAATCAATGAAAATGCAATTTAAAAGATATTCAAGATCAAAATTACATATAAAAAAAGAAAAGGTCATATCGCATATGAAACTTCGCTAAAAACATTTTTTTTTTTTTTTTAGCACTGTCGGGTTTTTTTGTTTTATTTTTTTATTTGTTGTTGTGATATCAGTAAAATTAAAACGCCTGAAATACAGAAGAAATTAACATACACATTAACATAGGTACAAACCAAAAAAAATGTCACAAAAAACAAGAAACCCCAAAACACACCCCACACACACACACACACCACACACCCCCTTAACAAAAAAAAACAAAAAAAACACACACACACACCCCCAAAAAAGCACACACACACCCCAAAATCCCCACACACACACACCAAAAAAACAACAACATCACACAAAAACCACAAAAAAAAAAAACACTCACCACAAACCCCCCCCCCAAAACTAAATTTACAGCGTATATGAAATACACAATGATGACGAATTTTCCGCTTAAAAACCCTAAAAAACAAAACAGTTAAAACTTAAAAAAATCTTCATCGCTTTATGATCCCAAGAAAAAAAAAACCAAAAAATGGCTCAAAAAAATTCCCCCCGAATCTTTTATGCTCTTTATGGGTTTTTTTTGTCCTTCAAAACACGGGGTTATTTTGACAGCGCTACTAAATCTAGAAAAACTGATTTGCAGTATTTATCCCCCCCTTCGCAAGCCCCCACTGTAGATCACCTTGGTGTGTAAAAATTTTGGTGCCTTACAAAGGTGCACATGCATATGAAGATTTTGTGTCTAATTGTAAATTTAAACTAAAAGCGTCTTACCCCAAAAAGGGCTAGAGAAAATACTAAAACATTTACACATGTACTTAAAAATTCCCCTTTTCTCCTGAAAAAAACAATGAAACGATGTTAGTCATTTGAACAAAGCAAAAAAAAAACCTATGCAACCCCTGTATCCACTTGTCTAACACCGCTGTACGCCCCACGCCACCCCCAATGAAACGTACCCACAATATGATGTACACACGGAAACCTGCCTCGCATTAGTGCCCCG
>NC_061826.1:15662413-15669913 GCF_019202785.1 Penaeus chinensis | reverse complement strand
GAGAAGAGAAGAGAAGATAAGATAAGAGAAGAGAAGATAAGAGAAGAGAAGAGAAGAGAAGGGAAGGGAAGAGAATGTAAGGGAAGAAAGGGAAAGGGAAGAGAATGGAAGGGGAAGGAGGGGAAAGGGAGGGGGAGAGGAGGGGTCCTCACACCCCCTCCTTCGACCGAAAATCTCCTGCCATCTATCCACTTACTGTATTGTTTCGTCCGCTCACCTAAGGGAAAAAATTAAGCTCTCTATTCAAAAAACGAGAGAGAGAAAAGAGAGGAAAAAAAGAGAAAAGAAGGGAAAAGAAAGAAATGTCTCCCTTTTCAAAGAGAGAGAGAGAAGAAAAACTTTCTTCCCTATTCCTAAAAAAAAAAAAAAAAAAAAAAAATTAGGAAAAGGGAGAAAAAAAAACAAATAAAACGTCGGGTGTGATTGGTAGGGAAGTTGGGCGGGGGGGGGGGGGGGGGGGGGGGGGGGGCTAAGGAAGGAGAGAGAGGCTGGAATAACGAAGGAGGAATGAAGGAGCCAGAATAAGGGAGGGAGGAGAAGGAATAAAACGAGAAAAGGTGTGAAGTTAAAAAACAAAATTAACAACAGGGAACATAGAACAGATAAAGAGAAGAAAAGGAAGGAAGATGGAATTAGAGGAAGAAGAGCGAGAACAAGGGAAGGGAAACAAGGTATTGGCATGAGACTACGAAAGGGGGGTGAGGGGTCCAGAGGAGGGGGGTGAGGGGGCCCTTTAGGAGGGGGTTTGGGGGGGGAGTGAGGAAGGGGGTGAGGGGGCAAGTGAGGAGGGGTGAGGGGCGTGAGAAAGGTCGTTGAGTGGGGGACGGACGAGGGTGTTTTAAGCGGGTGCCCAGAAGAGGGGGTAGTGGGGGGGTGAGGGTGAATATAGGACAGGGGGGGGGGTTGGGCACAGAGAAAGGGAGGGATAAGTGGAGGGTGAGGAGGAACATGGATGAGGGGAAAGGGGGGGGGAAGGGGCCACGGAGGGAGTTGGAGAGTAGGGAGTAAGGGAGAATAGGATAGGGTGAGGAAGGGTGGGGGTAGGATGCACAGAGGAGGGAGGAGAGGGGGGGGGGTGAGGGACACCAAAGCGGGGCCAGTATCGAGGATACAGGCCCGGAAAGGTGGGGGCAAAGGGGGATATTTTATCACTAATGACACGGGTAACCTCACGGGGGGTTCGAACCCCTTGGAGGGGGACGCGGGGGGGGGGTTGGGGGGGGGGGAAAGAGGGGGGGGGGGAAAGGGAAAAATTAAGAGAAAGGGGGATGGAAATAAAAAATCATTTAACAATAATGGGGAATGGGGGTGGGAGAGGAGGGGAAGGAAGAGGGAAGTAAAAATACACACACAACACACACACACCCCACACACACACAACACACACACACACACACAAAATATATATAAAATATATATATAATATAAATGGGGAAAGAGAGAGAGAGAAGAGAGAGAAAATAAACCCGAAAAGAAATCAATGATAAAAACTCCATAATCACTATCATAAGTTTTGTGTGCATTCAGAAAATTTTTTTTGGAAAAATTAGGGGGTGGAATGAATAAATTTTTTACAAGGGCTTTAAAACCCCCCGGGGATGCAGAAAGCTTCATAACAGTTAATTCCTTCATATTATTAATCAAATAATACCACAGGGGGGTTAGAATCGTCAAAATTTTTGCCGCTTGTCCCGTATTTTTTTTGTCAGCTGAATAACCCTTGAAAAATTCAAGTCCTTTCGAGTAGAATCATTATATTATTTTTCAATTAACAAATTCGTAACCACACACACACACAATCATACACACACACCCCATTTCTCTCTCTCTCGCAACCTCTCTCTTCTCTCTCTCTCTCTCTCTCTACCCTCTCTCTCTCCCTCCCCCTCTCTCCTCTCTTTTCTATTCTATCCCTCCCCTCCCTTTTTTTTTCTTCTTTTCTTTCTTCTTCTCTCTCCCCTTTTCCTCGTCTCCTTCTCTCTCTCTCTCTCCTCTCTTCCCTCCCTCTCCCCCCTCCCCTCCCTCTTTCTCTCTCTCTCTCTCTCTCCTCTCTCTCCTTTTTCTCCTCTCCTCTTCTCTCCTTCCCTTTCCTCTCTCTCTCTCCTTCCTCCCTCTCCTCTCTCCATCCCCAAACTCATCTCTCTCTCCCCCTCTCTCCTTCTCTCCCCTCTCTCCTCTCTCTCCACTCCCCCTCTCTCATCTCTCCCTCCCCCTTCATCCCTCCCTCCTCCCCTCTCTCCTCCGTCCCCTTCCTCTTTTTTTTTCTCTCCCCCTCTTCTCTCCTCTCTCTCTCCTCACCACACTTGAAATGACACATCCTCGCCAACCATTAATTCTGACAACTACACTCATGGCCTTTGTCCCTGTATTTACACGTGTGCCTCTAATGTCGTATATTTTCAGTTACGTTGTAGGGAAAGTGCGATGTTAAATGGGACGAAAAAAATTATGGGTTTTAAAGTCACAGATGGATTAAAAGGCCTTTGTGTTTCTTTTCTTTACCATTTTAGTTTGTTGAAGGAAAAAAACAAAAAAAGAGGATCTGCAGACATGTGATTTTTTTAAATTTTATTTTGTACAAATCGACAAAATGTTTTTTGTTAAATGTGGCAAAAAAAGTTTACTCTACTCGTGCTAATGATCATTTGTTCATTACTTTAAGTAGGTTGCTACAATAGATGAAAAATAATGGGAAAAACACAAATCTAAATTGTTTTCCTCTTTTTGCAAATTGACAAAATCTTTTTGAGAAATGTTGAATATTTTTTTTTTTTGTTTTATTTAAATTGGAAACAGATGATTCTATTTAACTTAATGTATGGTATATCGCCTTATAAGTATCTTCGGTTATGAAAATATGTGAGAATATTAATATACAATAAATAGGACTTTCAATAGTAAAAAATAAAAGGGTATTTAAAAAGATATATGAAAAAGAAAAAAAATGGGTGAAAAATAATCAAATATAGGGGTGAAAAAATACGTTCTCTGCTTATGAATTCATAGGGGAAAACGGGTAAAATAATTTAAAAATCAACTTTTTTAAATAAAAAAATGATTTCTTTCTGCATTTTCTCAGATTTTTTTATTCCGTTTTAAAAAAAAAAAAAAAAAAAAAAAAAAAAATATGATCTTTTGCCATTACTGAAAAACGAATCTCAAATATGTATTTCAGTATTTCTATCTATTTCCCCGTCAACTCAGTTTCGTTTTTGAACTTATTTGAACTGGAACTGCTCGCCACAAAAGCCATATTAGGAAAAAAAGAATCCCACCCATGTTCTTTCGGTATAGTCAAGGTACATGTATAAAGTACACATACAAAGTACTCATACATATATAAGGTACATGCCAAAGTACCTTGGGCAGAGTGAAGGGATCGGCGCAACAGCATATACGCGGACATTGTGTAAGTAAAGAAATAAGTGATGCCGAGGGTGTTGGCTGAGGGGACGGGGGCAGCGGGGGTCGAAGGAAGGCAGGGGAACGGCGGGGAAAGAGCTGAGGGAGGAGGAAAGGGAGGGGAAAGATAGGGAGGAAGGGAAAATGGACAAAGGGTGGTTGTGATAAAGACAGTGGGAAAGGGCAAGGGGAAAGGTAAGGGGAGTGGAGTGATGGCAATGATAAGGACAGTGGGTAAAGGCAGGGGGAAACGGTAGGGGGTATATTAAAGACAAGGGAAAAGGGGCAAGGGGTGGCTATGATAAAGACTGGGGGGGAGGTCAGGGGGAAAAGGTAAGGAAAATGGAAGAAAGGCAAGGGAAAAAGGGCTGGGATGAAAGAAAGAAAGAAAAAAAAGGGAGGATAAAAGCAAGAGAGAGAGAGAGAGAGAGAGAGAGAGAGAGAGAGAGAGAGAGAGAGAGAGAGAGAGAGAGAGAGAGAGAGAGAGAGAGAGAGAGAGAAACGAGAGGTGGTGGGATGGAATAAGGAAAAAAGGGAGGAAGTATGGAAGAAATGGGGAAGCAGTAGGGAGGAGGGACAAGAAATCTCACCTTTAACACGTGTCCAATTCTCACACCGAATCTCCAAGCCCAGACAACCGCACGAAACAACAACAACAATGAAACACGTTCGACGGCGACACAGAGGGACGAAGAACACCTCCCCCCCCCACACTGGTGTCTGTTCTTGATACACGCGACATGGAAGAACAACGCGGAGAACAAGAATACGGGGCGTGACTGGAAATGCACGTCGGAGAGGAAGCCGCCGGCACGAGGAGGAGAGAGCTTTCAAAACAACAACAGGAAGGCCGTGAATCTGCTTTATTTAATGCTTGCAGTCGGAGTCACAATCTGGAAATGAATCCGTTTTCTATTATTCCTTCGTGTTTAAAACTACATGTAACTTCTATACTGAATGGGGTTATGATTTCTTTTTTTTTGACGCAGATTATTTTTAAAATGTGTTTTCCTTATTGTTGAAGATACGGTGAAAGTAGAAAGCTTAAGCTCTCGTAAGGTTTAACATTCTTTACTGCGTTCTTGAAGCGATTATTCTGCTGGGAGAGCGCGCTTGTGTATGGTGTGTGTGTATGTGTGTGTGTTTATGTGTGCATAATGATAAATCTTAATATATATAATTTCGAAATCTGCCTTGGCTGACTATCTTTTAAAATGTACAAAATAATTAATACTCTCTCTCTCTCTCTCTCTCTCTCTCTCTCTCTCTCTCTCTCTCTCTTTCTTTCTCTTTCTCTCTCTCTCTCTCTCTCTCTCTCTCTCTCTCTCTCTCTCTCTCTCTCTCTCTCTCTCTCTTCTTTCTTTCTTTCTTTCTCTCTCTCTCTCTCTCTCTCTCTCTCTCTCTCTCTCTCTCTCTCTCTCTCTCTCTCCCTCTCTCTCTCTCTCTCTCCCTCTCTCTCTCTCTCTCACACACACACACACACACACACACACAGCCCCCCCCCCCCCCGCAAAGCCCCACAAGGGCAAAGACCCTTCGTAAATCCAAGGAAGATAAAAAGCTTCATTACAGCAAGTTCATATACAAGAAGTGTATAGAAAACTCGGCTGAATATTAATTAGCATAGCCCGTTATACTCGCGAGGGAAGGAATATCACATCCCCGTCGCGGTCATGTATATCGTCCAGCTTTATAATATGCAAATGAAGGCCGGTATAATGCGCGAAGTTAAGTACATAAGCCCGGAGTCTCACGTTGGACCTGCGTTATGACTGCCGTGGATTTTCACATCGTAAAATATGAAGACGAAAGAGAGTCCTATAACTCGTGTGAAATCCTCCTTCTCCTTCTCCTTCTCCTCCTCCTGCATTCCCCCCGACCTTCCTTCTCCTTCTCCTCCTCCTGCAGGCACCGCCCTCCTTCGCCTTGTGCTCCACCTCCTCCCCTCAACGCCCTTTTCCTCCGCCTCGTCTTCCATTCCTGGCGCCTCCCTCCTTTTTCTCGTCTTTCTTGTCCTCCTTAGTGCATCTCCTCTCTTCTCCTCGTCCTCCTCCTCTTCTTCTCTAGCTGGCGCCTCCTTCCTGCGTCGCGTCTTCTGCTTTCTTCTCCTGGCTCCTCGTCCTCCTCTTCTTCTCTAGCTGGCGCCTCCTTCTTGCGTCGCGTCTTCTGCTTTCTTCTCCTGGCTCCTCGTCCGCCTCGGCCACTTCTTCGTCCTCAGAGTGCCACGCGGTTTCACTTTGTTCTCCTCCTTCTCTTCCTCCTGATACCCACTCTTCTTCCTAGCTCCCTTCTTCTTAAGTTCAACCTTCTTTTCCTCTTGACGCCACTTCCTCCTCCTTCTTGTCCCCGTTTCCACCTCTCCCTCTCCCTCGTCGTCCTCTGTGTCCTAGCTTCCTTGTTCTTAACTTCAACCTCCTCTTTCTCTCCCTCTTCCTCTCGACGTAACTTCCTCCTTCTCCTTCGCCCAGTTCTCCATCTCTACCCACTCGCCTTCCTCTTCTTCCCAGGCCCCTTCTTAAGTTCAACCTCCGATACCTCTTCCTCCTGACGCCACTTCCTCCTCCTCCTTCGCCCCGTTCTCCACCTCTTCCTCTCCCTCGACTTCCTCCACCTCTTCCTCTTCCTCTTCCGCCTCTGATTGCGAAGACACATTCCATCTTGCTATATGCGTGCATGAGGATAGTCCCTGCATCTTCACCTCATTACCATTCTGTTCCCTTTTTTCCCTCTCCCTTCTCTTGCCTCTTAGTATACGGTCGCCCCCTTTAGTATATGGCTTTTCCTCCCTTACTCTTAACTGCATTTCCCTTCCTTGAATGAGTCTTGTGCATGGCAAGGTTCCGGGGAGCTGGAAGGGGCACATAAATAGTCGGGGATAAAGGGAAGTCAATGCAATATCTTCTGGGAGAGTTCCTCTGCTTCATGACTCCTTTTGTGATCTTGAAATTCCGATTCGTTTCTTCAGTTTTCATCTGTTTATCCTTTTTTCCCCCTTATTCGTTCGCTTATGTGTTAAATATTCCCCCTTCTCGTCATACAGCTACACACACCCACACCCATCCACAAACACACACACACACCCACAAACATCCCCCCCCCACACCCACACACCCACACACACACACACCCACCCACACACACACACACACACCAACCCACCCACCCACACACACACACACCCACACCCACACACACACACACACACACACCCACACACCCACCCACACCCACCCACACACCCACACCCACACACCCACCCACCAACACACCCACCCACCCACACACACTCACACACGCACACACACCTATCCACATATCCACCCATACACCTACACCCACCCACCCACGCCCAACCCCATCCACCCGCCCACGCCCACACCTTGATCCCTTCATCCCCAGCGAAGAGACGGAGCCGCACTGACGCCGCAGAAGGAAGGCAGCGCGCGGGCGGCCCAGCGGAAAGAGATCCTCGTTCACACCCTTGACTAAAGCCGACCTTTCATTACTTTCTCTTTTGATGTTGGTCTTTTGTATTATTATATTTTTTTTATTTTGTCTTTTTTTCTATGTCTTTTTTTTTCTTCTTTGTCTATTTTATTATATTTTCATGGTGGTGGCGGTGGCGGTGATGATGATGATGATGATAATGATGATAATGATGATAATGACAATGACAATAAGAATTAACATGATGATAAGAAAATCAGGAATAACGATAAGAATTAGAATAAGAATAAGAGCAAACGTAAATACAAGGAAAAATAAGATGTAAAATCGCAGTTCCTCCAAACACTGATCTACCAGGCATCCAAGTGTCACGATTGCATTATCTATTAATATGGTCTTGATATAGGTGTACACACACACACACACACACACACACACACACACACACACACACACACACACACACTCACACACACGCACACGCACACTCACACTCTCACACACTCACACTCAATCACACACACACACACACTCACACACACACACACAAACACATACACACACACGCACTCACACACACACACACACACATATATATATATTTCTCCGTTTCCGATTTATTCATCAATTATCCTTTAGCGCACCCTTGGC
>NC_061826.1:15654913-15657413 GCF_019202785.1 Penaeus chinensis | reverse complement strand
AAGAAATACCCGTGTGAAAGCATAAAAAAAATCAATAAATAAAAATATACATAACAAAAAATGAGACTAAAAAAGACAGTAAACGGCGTTGGGAAAATAAGGTGGGGACCCATTTCAAACCCGTCATGTAGACTTTGTCGACGTGGGCGGCCGTGGGGTCAGGCTCGTCGTGGCGGGTGTAAAAGTTAGGTGAAATAGTGCCGCGGATGCAACGTTGCAACATTTTCGCCGGCCCCGACTATTTTTCTGTAACCTCTATATTCGTATGCAAACCTAACTAAAAAACTGCGTCTAGTTTTGTGTATTGCTTCAAAAATTCGTGATCGACAATTTGTTCTCTTATGCGATTTGGCTCCGCGTGCCGGACCGAGGTCGCGGCGGAAGGGCCACCTGGGGGGGGGGGGGGGGTGCCACGCGGGGGAGAGGAGGAGAAGATGGGGAGGAGGGGAACTGCCACGCGGGGGAGGGGAGAGGGGGGAGGTGGAGGTGGCACTGTCGGTGTATGCTTGTGTGTATGGATATGTGTATGTGCATATACGTCTGTCTGTCTGTCTGTATGGATGTGTGTGTGTGCATATACGTCTGTCTGTCTGTCTGTCTGTCCATATGTATGTATGTATGCACACCACACAAGGCCTCTCCCTTACCACCGTCACCGCCAATGCACACGAAGGATGACACAGAAAATATATTAAATAAAGGAGGGACAAATAAAACGAGATGAAAAACAAATTGAATATGAAAACAAAACAGAAGAAAATATTGAAAAAAACGATAAAAATAGGCAAAACAATATAAGAAAATAAAAGAACAGGGAAAAGAAAAAAAAAAATAGAAAAAAAAAAATAAAAGTGAAATGACAGAAAAAAATGGAATATCCTGTTAAAAGAGAAACGAACGAAGAAAGAGAGAAACGAAAGAAACAACAAAATTGCGAAACAAAAGGAGAACGAAATGAAAGAGAGAAGATAAAAAAACAAAGTAAGAAATAATCTAAATCAAAGAAAAACAAAATTAAAGAAAGACAAATCAAAAGAAAATGGAATAAAAAAACAAAAACAAAAGAAAACAGAAAAGAAAATAACAGAAACAAAATCAAAATCAGAGAGAAATAAGACAAAAGAGAGAAAAGAAGATAAGTTAAAAAACAAAAGAAAATAAAACAACATAAACCAAACAAAAGCGAGTAGACATGCGGAAAAAAAACTTCTGTAATCAAACAAAAGGAATGCTTTTGGATCCTCGAACATTTTGCTATTGTTTTGTACTTTTTATTTTCTTTTTTTTTCTGAACAGAGGAAGTGAGAGAGGAGGAAAAGTTTGCTTGACTTGCATTGCTCATTGTTTAAGCAAACAAACTTTCCTGAATAACTTCTACTTGAGTCTGTGTGTGTTGCTGCCTTTATGGGCGGGCTCGGGACGGCGGCGCGCGCCTGTCTGTCTGTCTGTCTGCCTTTCTATCTGTCTCTCTGTCTGCTTATCTGTTTGTCTGTCTGTCAGACTTTGCATTTCCTCTTCTCTGTCTGTCTGTCTAGTTCTGTCTTTCGTTTTTCTGTCGGTCTGTCTGTCTGCCTCTCCGTCTGTGCAAGTAGAACAACGAAGGGAAGGAAAACACGAATATCCCGAAGGCCTTTTCGCATTTACTGCTTCATCAGGGCATGTTTTCCTGCTCTTCCCGTCGTTGCTCTACTTGCAATTTGTTCGACATGAAGTCCATACTCTCTGTCTGTCTGTCTGTCTGTCTGTCTGTCTGTCTGTCTGTCTGGCACTGTCCTTCGTCTTTTCTGTCTGTCAACCTGACCTTGTGTTTCTTCTCTCTCTCCATGTCTGCCTGGTTCTGGCTTTCTCTTTTTCTGTCTGTCTGGCTGATTTTCTCTTTCTCCCTCACTCCCTGTCTGCCTGGCTCTTAAATTTTCTTTTCTCTGTCTAGCTCCCTCTATTGTCTTTTCTGTCTGTCTGGCTTCACTCTTTGTCTGTATGTCTTTCTTTTTTTTCTGTATGTTAAGTTCTGCCTCTCTCCACTGTCTGCCTGTCTGTATGTCTTACTTTCTCTCTCTCTCTCTCTCTCTCTCTCTCTCTCTCTCTCTCTCTCTCTCTCTCTCTCTCTCTCTCTCTCTCTCTCTCTCTCTCTCGCTCTCTCTCTCTCTCTCTCTCTCTCTCTCTCTCTCTCGCTCTCTCTCTCTCTCTCTCTCTCTCTCTCTCTCTCTCTCTCTCTCTCTCTCTCTCTCTCTCTCTCTTTATCTCTCTCACTCCCCTCCCCCTCTCTCTCCCTCCCTCCTCCCTCTCTCCCCTTGCATATCTCCCTCTCTCTACGTACATCTCCATCCAACAACACTTATGTGCTCGATCGGTACACAATTGCGCAATGCAGTTCAGTCAAAATGTTATCGAAATTCATCATAAACTTAGCGTATTACGATCACCATTTCCCCCGATCAGTGGCATTACGTCATAGATATGGAATCGAAAACTCAGATATTTTCTAGAACTAATGTCGTGA
>NC_061826.1:15617911-15620411 GCF_019202785.1 Penaeus chinensis | reverse complement strand
GGTGTTAGTAAGAACGCCTCTGGGAGGTGGCGAGCGTGCTTGGGGATCGGCAAGACATTGGCTGTTCCATGTCGTATGACCTTTGATGAAACCTGTTATAATTAAATTATCTTCTGAGTGTTCCTTTCACATCAGTCTTTTATCAATTGACGTCAATTAGTAAGTGAGGTTTCCCTAGAGGCAGGAAATTAATTTTTGTTATAGTTATTAAAAAATAAATTAAATCAAGGCGTGGAAACGAGATAATTCGTAATTAATATAATTTTCTGTAGGCGGAATTAGTTGTTACATGAAGAAAATCATAAAGCTATTATATCAGAATTCTTTTGTCTGGCCGTCTTTTGTTTGTGAAAGTGAAACTGATAACAATGGAAGGGATTTGCTATTTATGTAGCCTTGTTGAATACATTCTTTGTTATATAATCTAAAATATAGCTTATCCCACTTAGCGGCTGAATAACTTCATTGTTATATGAAATATTATACATCCCTCTTGCCACCATTCTTATATGTAATTAAAAGGGCCTTCATCCTTTACGAAGAGACAAAAGGTGCGTAAATAAATCGGCTTCCTTAGACATATTCTGGCAAATGCTTGAAAAAAAAACACGGCTTTCATTCGAAGTGACGATAAGCACGTTTGAGAATCCACGGCCTTTAGCAAGAGATGATAGGCACGTATACCGCTGGGTTACATCAGAGACGAAGAAAAAAGAAAACAATGTCCAGAATTCTAAAAAAAAAAAAAGAAGAGAAAGGAAAAGAAACGAAGAAAGAGAGAAAAGCGCGAGAAAAGATAAGAAATAGAAGAAAAAAGGAAAAAAAAAAGAAAAGAAAAGAAAGAAATGAAGAAAAGAGAAAGAAAGAATAAAGAAAAAAAGGAAAAAAAGTAAAAGAAAAAGAAAAAAGAAAGAAAACACACACACAAAAAGTTGCAAAACCAGACACACACACACCTCATTTCTCATCCCCACTCATAAACACTCACATAGACATACAAACAGTACCTTTTCAGCTCGAGTGTATTTAAAGGACAAGTTCCCTCAAAACGCTCCCAGTGCCAGTAACATACCCCCCCCTCCCCAACCACCACCCCGATACCCTGGCATGCTAGATTTCCATCGCTCCGTCTGCGTGTCTCTGCATGAGGCTGAGATCTGTTATCGGATCTTATGACTCACACTCAGTTAGGTATCGAAACCTGGTGTGGAATCCCGGAGAGTTTTATTGTGGCATTAAATTGGCTGCACGAAAATATAGCCGCCACTCGCTCGGGCTGGCACCTTTGAGGCATCCTCCCATCTGTTATTTCGTTTTATTTTCTCCTCTTCCCCCTCCTTCCCTCCCTCAGCTCTTCCTTTTTTTTTTTTCTTTTTACAAAGAAATTGAGGTTGCAGTGCTTCTGGAGCGTTCCATTAACACGGAGAGAAAGCGAGAGGAAAATAAATAAACGATGGGGCTTCGGGTTTATCAATCACTGGCAGCCGCCCTCAACTGATATTAATGATCGCCACATTATCAATTTCCTCTCAATCTCTACCGATATCTCATTTCCATATCCGCCCAGCCTCAATTTCGGGGGAAGTGAAAAATACTAAAAGTTTGTTATAAACTCTCGTGATGAATCATAGACTCTGAGAAACAGCCTTGAAAATATTTTGCCCGGCTTCTCGGTCTCATTATTTGCCTCTGCTGGTTTCATTACAGTCAACGTTATTTTCGGGCTCGCTGTATGCTATTTAATAAATGTATTCGGTAAAATCACATCACTCAGATCATTTTCAGGAAAAGCAGGATTCTTTTCCCTTAATTTCGCGCGCAATATTTCCTCTAACTCTATTTACTGAGTTTCGAGAACAGGAAATTATGCCGTAAAATCTTCCTCACAAGGATTTCTGGGAAGAGAAACGAGCAGGAAATTCACTCGGTTAATTTGACGTCTCACGATATTAAGATCCAATATCCTCCTTGCATCTTTATATATATATATATATATATATATATATATATATATGTATATATATATATATATATATATATATATATATATATATATATATAGATAAATATATACATATATACATATTGATAAATATATACATACATATATATATATATATATATGTATATATACATATATATGTATGTATGTATACACACACACATACACATACATGTACACACACACACACACACACACACACACACACACGCACGCACACACACACACACACACACACACACACACACACACACACACACACACACACACATATATATATATATATATATATATATATATATATATTACATATATACATGCACAAACACAAGCTCTGATAGATCGTCATAAGTTTTCTTTGATAACAGGGTATTACTATATTATTTACAATAATAATTTACAATACCTACCTACTCCATTGATACTAGAATATAAGTAACTATATACAGAACATGAATATTATAGAATACCACATAAATTAAGAGATATACAGATAGC
>NC_061826.1:15610411-15612911 GCF_019202785.1 Penaeus chinensis | reverse complement strand
AAAAAGTTTGAAATGAGAACTCTACTGATGAACCCCAGATGCTACTAGACTGCTAATGAAAAATTGTGCAAACAGTGCCTTATTGTTTTTTATATATTTATTTACTTTTTAAAAATCTTTTCTTCTCATTTTGGTTGGGTGTATGTATGGATATTCATGTATACGTAATCTACGAGATACGGATGATCTGTATTCCAAAGGAGAAAGGGTGATTTAGCTCAGTGGCAGAGCACGGTCTATGCTATCACAAGCCCCACGCCCTGGCCAGCCCCTCCAAGCGGACTCAGCTGTGAGTGAGTACTGGCGCCAGCTGGGACCAGCGGCGGGGCGGAAAGGAACAGCCAACCCATCCACGTTTCTCCATAGTTTAATACGCACGTTCTTCCGCAGATGTTCCCTCAAACGTAGGAGTGAGTGTGAGATCAAGTACCTTGTTTAGATTTTAAGTATTTATTAGTGTATGTATTTCTTTTTCTTCAGAATTCGTCTGTTTTTGTTCCTCTTCTTTCTGTTTATCATTTCAGACTTGCAGTATCTTTACTGTATGTGTCCGTCAGGACTGTCAATAAAGAAAAACTGGTCACATTCTCCCTCTCCCTCCTTCTCCTTCCCTCCGTCTTAAAGAGAGTTAAGATAAAAGAAGCGAACAGAGGCAAGAAATCAAATATCGCCCTAATACGCTCTCATAAACACTCAGAGAAATATTGCCTTCCTAGGAGTGTTAATGAACGCAATTCATCTCCATCGTAACTCAATTAAAGACAAAGTATCACCTCCTGGCCATTATCTCGTCCATAACTCACCGATCGAGAACAATCACGCCTTCTAATTGTCTACCTTCATTCTCGGTTATTTTTCTACCGTTATCCTTTCAACATTATCATTATAGACGTCAGCCTTATCGAGACCATAACTCACGGTTCAAATACGTGCTCGCTTTTCGTTTGTCTACCTCCTTTCTCATTCCCCCTTATCCTTTCATTCCATTTATTTTCGTCATCATTATCATTCTGTCATTATCCATAATTCACTTTGCAAATTCTCGTTTTCTTAGCGTGTCATTTTTTCTTATTCGTTATTATACAGACCATTGCCAATAATTGTCCTTATTGTCATTATAGTCTAGCGTCTTCGCAATGATAACGATGCGAGTGATAATGTGATAGTGCTGCTGATGATTATCATAAGACGAATGACAATGATAATTACTGTAGATTATCCCCATCTTAACGAAAAAGAGAAAGAGGGACGAATAAAGAGAGAAAAAAAGAAAGAGAGAGAGAAAATGGAACGTAAGATTGAAAGAAATCCTGTAACCTTAGAGACAAGTCTTAATTAACGCTAGGTTTGTATGTACTTAGAAGGTAGGTATGCAACATTTACTATTTACTTAACTAACTCAGGAGTTTGTAGACGGCAGATTGAAGCAGAAAATATAGCCTGGGGGATGAACTAGAGGGGGATGGGGGTTGGCGAGCTGTTGCCGTAGAGGGGTGGGGGTTGGCGAGCTGTTGCCGTAGAGGGGGGGGGGGGGGGTAGGGAAGATAAGTGCCTAGAAAAGGTTACGGGTCAATAGCTTTAATGTACATTCTTTATTGCTATTGTTATCGTATGTTTGCTGTGATCGTTTGTTATTATTACCACCATTTACTTTTTTATTGTCGTTATTCATGGCTTATGTAATGATGATTCTGGTGTCTGGTTACCTGTTGGATTACTGACCGAATCTCTTTTCTTATGGTGCTTAGAACTCCCAGTGAATATAGGTATAAGCTTTCCTTCACACAAAGACCTTAGTCATATATTTCCCCCCTCTATAGATCCTAACAAACCTGTACTTCATCCTGTTCAGCATCAAAGGAACGGGATACATCTGTCACCAAAACACGACCTTCCCTTCTTCTTTACAATTGCACCGTCCGGCCCGGTTTTGCTCCTGTTAATGGTCTGTTTGTATCGCGAAATCCCGGAACAATCTGTAGCCTTCCGTCACAGTCCTCCTCCCTTTTTCAGGGTCTCCCCACGTGGCGTCTGTTTCTACTGTTGCTGTCTAGCGTAAACCTCCTAACTGGCTATGTTTCAGTTAGGTGTATATGCAGTTGTTTTCTCTATCAGATACTGTAGATAATGCTCGTTGTTAGTTACTGTAGTTGCTATGGAGGTACCTTGCAATCGAGAGAGATATGCGTTACCGTTTCACTGACCTCTCCACAGAGTCAACATTATTCTGGAAGACTCGCCTTGTAAATCTTGGTACAGTTGTTTCCTAAAGCCTCTTTTGTGCAGCATATGTAGCATGCTTCGTTCCTCTCTTATGCCATCTGTGCTTAAAAGGATTCCATTTTTTTTTTTTTTTTTTTACTTTATCTGTTTTTGTTTCATCCATGAAGAGATTTAGTCATCCATTCTTTCTTATGACGTTCTTTGTTCTCTCGCTTTCAAACTGTTGGGGAATCTCTCTCCCCCCCCCCCCCCCTCTCTCTCTCTCTGTTGTTGTTTT
>NC_061826.1:15587911-15597911 GCF_019202785.1 Penaeus chinensis | reverse complement strand
TCATATATATACGGACAGCTGGTGAGGAAAAGGAAATCGGGGAATCCACGAATAGGATCTGATCTTGATTCTTCTTTTGCCTTATTCTCTTACGCGAAAGGAAGGGACAAGAGGAAGGAAGGAAGAGAAGAAAGGCAGAGAGGGAGAAGCAAGCGGGGAAGTGTTCAATTTGTGTTGGATGAAGTGCGAGGGAGAGGATGTTTGTGTGCACTTGTTGAAGACCTCACGTGATCTCAGATTCTTCGATGTCACGTGGTCTAGTATTCAAAGATGTCACGTGATTTAGGATTTTAAGATGCCACGTGACCTGATTCTGGGATGTCACGTAACCTAAGATTCTAAGGATGTTATACGATATGTTTTTACGATATTCTATGACGTCCCGTGATCTAAGATGTCACGTGACATTATATTCTAAAATGTCACGTGATCAAAAATTCTAAAATGTCACGTGATCAAAGATTCTAAAATGTCACGTGATTAAAGATTCTAAAACTTCACGTCATCAAAGATTCTAAAATGTCACGTGATCAAAGAATCTACGATGTCCCGTGACCTAAGATTAAAACAGGTTACATGACCTAGTATTCTAAAATGTCACTTGATAAGATTCTAAAATGTCACGTGATCAAAGAATCTAAAATGTCACATGATCAAAGATTCTAAAATGTCACGTGATCAGAAATTCTAAAATGTCACGTGACCTAGGATTCTTAGATGTCACTCGATCGAGGACTCTAAAAGATCACATGATGTTAGATCTAAAAGCGTCCTCTCAGATAAGATTCTAACTTATCACATGATCTGAGAATCTAGGATGTCACATGATGTCTCATAATCTAAGACATGACAATTGCATGACATATTTATAGGTGAGTGACTTGGTTTCGAAAAAATCGATCGACCTACGACATTTATTAAATAAATATAGAAATCAGAACTGGCCAGATTTTGGACAGACAATTCCTTAATAAAGTGATAAAAATCGCAAAAAAAAAAAAAAAAAAAAAAAAAAAATGAGGAAAGAAAAATGGATAGAAAAGGAACAGGCAAAATGAAAATGAAAATCGAAAGAACGTGTGCGAAAAGGAGTAGCAAAAAATTATAAAAAAAGGAAAAAAAGAAAAAGGAAAAGATCAATGGAGAAGCGAAGAGAAGATTTGCATATTCATTTTGTTTTTATTAAGGCTCCGATATAGTTATTCCGAAACCCGAGGACCTGCGTCTGCTTCGGAATTTCGCCGGAAGCAAGATAAGGAGAGGGAGAAGGAAAATGATGTAGGAGAAGAAGGAGGAAAATGATAAAGGAGAAGGAGAGGGAGAATGAAAATGATAAAGGAGAGGGAGGAGGAAAATGATGAAGGAGAGGGAGAAGTAGGAGAAAGAGAAAGAAAAAGGAGAGAGAGAAAAGAGAAAGGAGAAGGAAAAATAGAAGAAGAAAAGATAAGGAGAAAGAAGTAAAAGGAGAGAAAGAAAAGAGAAGAAGAAAGGAGAAGAAGAAAGAAGACGGAAAAGGATAAGAAGGAGGAAAGAGAAAGAAAAAGGAGAAGGATAAAGAGACAAGAGAAAGGAAACGGAGAAGGAGAACGAATGAACGAGTCAACATTTTATTCTTTCCTTCCCTTTCTCTCCCCTCTCTCTCTTTCCTCTCTCTCTCTCTCTCTCTCTCTCTCTCTCTCTCTCTCTCTCTCTCTCTCTCTTTTCTCTCTCTCTCTCTCTCTCTCTCTCTCTCTCTCTCTCTCTCTCTCTTTTCTCTCTCTCTCTCTCTTCTCTCTCTCTCTCTCTCTCTCTCTCTCTCTTCTCTCTCTCTCTCTCTCTCTCTCTTTTCTCTCTCTCTCTCTCTTTTCTCTCTCTCTCTTCTCTCTCTCTCTCTCTCTCTCTCTCTCTTTCTTTCTCTCTCTCTCTCTCTCTCTCTCTCTCTCTCTCTCTCTCTTTCTTTCTTTCTCTCTCTCTCTCTCTCTCTCTCTCTCTCTCTCTCTCTCTCTCTCTCTTCTTATCGTTTCATTCTTAGACTTTCATCAAGATTCTGTCAATATTCATCATTCTTTTCCTATCAGCGATGTGTCTCGTTCCCGCTCCTGACTTTCTTATATACATTTTTAAGATCCATTATTCCTCCCTTGCTTTATTATTATTATTATCATTATTTTATTTTTTATTTTTTTATTTTTTTGTGTAAGTCGTTAAGTCTATATTATGATTTGTCTGTCAAGTTCCTTTTTTTTTTTTTTTTTTTTTTTTTTGCTTGCTTGCTTGATAGATTTGTTTTTCTTTCATTCATTAAATATCTCCTATTGTATATTTCTTTTATATTTGTTATTTTGTATTATTGTTATTTCTATCCTCGTTGTATTTATTTTTCTTGCTAATTAATTATTTCGTTTTGTTTGTTATTATTGCGTTTTAATTTTTTTGTGAATTTCTGTAACTTAGAATATATCTATCTATCTATCTATCTATCTATCTATATATATATATTTTTTTTTTTTAATTTTTTTAAAATTTCTTTATTGTATTTTTTTAATTATTTTCACTTCATTTTTTTCCCATTATTCTTGATTTCTATCTTATATTCATAGCTTTTTTTCATTTCTTTCTTCCTTAATCATCTTCATTTGCATCTTTCATCTCGATAATGTGTAGGATCTAGTCTTCAATTCTCCTTTTCCTTCGCATTTTCCCCGTTTTTCCCTCTTTCTCTTATTATCTTTCTCCTCAATCTGGCCTCCCTTTCTTCCCCCTCCCCCCCACCCCCAGGTTGTCTTCTCTTTCTTCCTCTCCTCCTTTTCTCAGCCTGTTTCCTTTCCTCTCTTCTCTCCTTCTATCTCGCATTCCCATCCCTCCTCTCTCTCTCTCTCTCTCTCTCTCTCTCTCTCTCTCTCTCTCTCTCTCTCTCTCTCTCCCTTCCCCCTCTCTTCCTCCCTCTATCTTTCTTTTCCTTCCTCCAACTCTCCCCCCTTCCTCCCTCCCTATCTCCCACATCCATCCAACCATCTCTCCCTCCTTCCTTGCCTCTCTCCCTCCCTCCCTCCATTCATCACACCCTTATTCTTCCCCTCCCCTTTCCTTCCCTCCCCTACCCCTCCCATTTCGCTCCCCCCCTCTTCCCTGCCTTTCATCCCTCCCTCCCTCCCTCCCTCCCTCCCTCCCTCCCTCCCTTACCCATCTCTTAAAGAACGACCCTCTCATTTACCCCCCCCCCCTCCTCCCCACAAGTAGTTCTTCTTTGGGTGAGTAAAGACTTTTCTCTCAAGAGGAAAGTTTGAGGACCCCTTCCCCTCCCCCCTTTTCTCTCCCTTCTGTCCCCTCATCCTCATACTTTCTTATACCTTTTTTAACCCCCTTCCTCACTTCCCTGCTTTTATTTTCATTTTTTTTCTCTTACTTCTTCCAGTGTCTTTTCCTCTTCGCCCACCCCTTTATCTTCCCTCTCCATTATCATCTCTCCCTTCTTCCTTTTTCCTTCCATTCTCCTTCTATCCGTTTCTCCCCTTTCTCTCTCTCTCCCTTCAATGCCTTTCTCTCTTTTCTTCTTATCTCTCTTCTCCTATCTCTATCTTCACTTCCCCCCCTCCTCCCTTCCTTCTTTTCTAGCAGCTTCGCTTTCTTGTCCCTCTCTCCTTTTCTCCTTTCTCTCATCCCTCCTTGCTTCCCTCCCTCCCTTCCTCCCCTTCGATTTCTCTACTCCCCACTTCCTCCCTCCCTCTCTCCCGAACTCCTTCCCTCCCTCCCCTTTCCCCTCCCTCCTCTCTTCCCCTTCCTGTCATTTCTCTCCCACCCTTCATATTTCCCCTCCCTCCTCCCCTTTCTCTGCCCTCTCCTTCCTTCTCTCTCTCCCTCCTTCCCTCCTCCCCCTTCCTTCCCTCTCCCATCCCCCGTTCCTTCCCCTCTCCCTCCCCTTTCCTACATCGCTCCCGCTCTTTCTTCCCCCCCACCTCCCTCTTTCCCTCCTCCCCCTTCCTTCCCTCTCTCCTACCCACCCCCCTCCCTCCCATCCCCCGCTCCCTCCCCTAAATGACGTCTCATTCCCTTCGCGGACGATTCCGAAAATCCGCAAAGACTCGCGCCAGGTAGGGCAAGGCGGGAGCGCCTCGTCTGCGTCTTCGGGAGGCGCCCTCTCTCCGTCTTCCGCTTCGGCTTGCTCGCGCCCGCTCCTTCTGCGGCGTTGCTTCTCCCGTCCCTTTGTTAGAGTCTTCTTCTCCTTCTTCTTCTTCTTTTCTTTTGTGTTGTTGTTTTTCTCCTATTTTCTATTTATTTTTTCGTTTCTTCTTCTCTTCTCTTTGCGTTGCCTTTCCCCTCTTTTTCTCTTCTCTCCTCTTATTTTATATTTCCTCTCTTCTCTTTAATCTTCTCCTTATCTTACATTTCTCCTCGTCTCTTCTCTACTTACTTTCTTACATTGCCTTTCTCTCTTGTCTTTTTCTCTCTCCCCTTCTGTCCGAATCCCTTCAACCTTTTGTCTCTTGTTCTGTCTTTCTAATTTCCTTTTCTTCTCTCGTCTCCTACGCCTTTTCTTCTTCCCAATTATCTCTCCCTCTCCTCTTCTTTCCCTTTCCCCTTCTTCTATTCTCTATACTTAAGTTTTACCTTTTCATCTTTTCTCTACCGTTCCTTCTGGTCTCCTCTCGTCCCTCTTCTTCCCTACCTTCTCCTTCCCTTTCTTTACCTCACCTCTGTCCCCCTTTCTCCTCTCCCGTCACTCTTCCTCTCTCTCTATTCCAGCTTTGCTTTACATTTCTTCTCTTCCCGATCATTGTATTTTCCCTTTTGCCCTATCTTCCTTTCCCTTCTTATCCTTATCTCTCTTTTCCTATTTCCTCTCTGCTCTCTTTCTCCTCTCCTTTGCTTTTCCTCCTTCTATCTTTCACTTTCCTCTCGTCTCCTCCAGATCTCTCGTCTCCTGCTTTCTATTTCCTGCCTCTCTCCTCCTCTCCCTTCCCCTCTTATATCTTTCTCTCCGTTCCTTCATTATCCCCATCTCTCTTTTCTTCTCATCTCCTCTTCTATCGTTCCTTCTCCTCTCGCCCATGCCCTCGCCTTTTCCCTCTTACCTCCTCCTTGCTGCTCTCTCTTTTCGCCTCCTCTCCTCCTTTTCCTTACCCCCATTTCCAATCTGTTTCCCACTCCTTTCCTCCTCTCCATCTCTTCTCTCCTTCTGTCTCTCCTCACTTTCCTTCTCATCCTTTTCGTTCCCCTCTTCCCTTGTCCTCTTCCCCCTCTCTCCTTCTCACCCAACCGTCCTCCATCTCCTCCCCCTCCTCTTCCCTCCGCCTTTCCTTCTCATCCTTTCCATTTCGGTCTCCTCTCCCTTCGTCCTCTTCCCACCAACTTTCTCCTTCTCCTCCTTCTTCTATTTATCCCTCTCTCCTTCTCCTCATCCCTCTTCCCTTCTCATACCCTCCATTTCGTTCCACTCTCCCTCCTCTTCTTCCTCCTTCTCCCCCCTCCTCCTCCTCCCCCCCTCCTATCTCTCCATTCACCCGTCCGCCTCCTCCTCCTCCTTCCCCTTTCCCTTCTCACCCCCTCCATTTCGACCCTCTTTCTCTTCCCACTCTCCTCCTCCCTCTCTCTCCCTCCTCCTACTCCTCTTCCTTCCTATCCATCCACCCGTCCCCGTCCTCCTCCTCCTCCTTCCTCCTCCTCTTCCCTCCCTCCCTCCCCCTTTTTCCAGCTCCCTTTTGTGGCGAAATTGGGTTCGTGTGAGCTTCCTTCTTTCTCAGTTCCGCCCGTCTCTCATCGGCCACCAGCGTCTATTGTGAAAATTCGACAGTAAATTTTGTGTTGCGTGTCTATCTAACCTCATCTCTCCGGGTGGGGGCTGGTGGTGGGAGGAGGGGGGTTAGGAATAAGAGAATCCATAAATCCTTCACAATCCCTTCCCTTCAAGTTCTTTCTCTCTCTCTCTCTCTCTCTCTCTCTCTCTCTCTCTCTCTCTCTCTCTCTCTCTCTCTCTCTCTCTCTCTCTCTCTCTCTCCCTCCCTCCCTCTCTCTCTCTCTCTCAAGAAAAAGGAATAAAAGGAAAAGAAAAAAAAAATCCATGTTTTCCAAAAGCCGCTGTTCACGACCTTGCAAATTTTTGAAGGTGGGGGGGTGGGGATGTCGTGGAAGGGGAGGGGGGTGGGGGGCGGGCGTAGAAAAGCCACAAAAGGTGGTCTTCGTTGTCGATAGATGAATTTATGGAGGAGATTTATAGATCAACGAGGAGAACGGGTAGTGTTTGAGGGAGAAAAACAAAGGCATTAGTATCGTTTAAGGCGCTTCCATTTATCACAAGCGTTGCCAGATCCAGAGTCATGCGCAGGACCACTCTATACCTCTGCGATGGAGGACGAATTTGCATGTGCAAGACGACGGCCGAAAATATTTGGCAAATCCCTCTCTCTCCTCTTTCTTTCTTTCTTTCTTTTCATCCCTCTCTAACTATCTTTCTATATTTATTTATCTCTCTCTCTCTTCCCCTCTCTCGTTCTCCCTCTCTCTCTCTCTCTCTCTCTCTCTCTCTCTCTCTCTCTCTCTCTCTCTCTCTCTCTCTCTCTCTCTCTCTCTCTCTCTCTTTCTTTCTCTCTCCCTCTTTCTCTGCAACAAGCAAACGTGCATGCTTGATTGCTTGCACGGACAAATATATACACACATTTTCCCTAATATCCCGAACTTGAGATCAGAATTTTGGCATCCATATTTCAGCCCGGCGTTAGCAGTCTGATTCTCCGTGAAATTACCTTTTCAGAGAGCAAATTTCGCCTTCTGTGGATCGGAATTGACATATGAAAGGCAAAAAAAATGTACTTTTGGAATATCGGGGATTCACAGAAACGCTTTATTTTGCTTCTGAATTTTCTCGCAAACTTTTTTCTGCTCGTCGTCAACATTTAGGATTCAAGAGAGAGAAATTTGCGCAATTAACTCAAGATGTTTATAAAGAGCGAAGTTTAAACAAGTTTTATATATAAAAAAAAGGGGAAGTGAAGATAAAAAAAAAAGTTAAAAGATCTTAAAATCCCTGGAACTCTTTCGTGTTTAAAATAGTCTGCCGTGAAGTTTTCGTCTCGAGAAAGGTGCACTTCATACCACCTTGGCATCGACTGGCTCTGATTCCCTTCACTTCATCATCGCTCGAGACTATCCCTCCTACTTACGGCCACTAAAACACCCCAGCCTTTTCACTGCCTCCACCTGCTGTCTCCGCAAAAGAGCCAACAAAATCTTATCTCCGCTACTTCTTACCGCCATCAGCATGAACCTCACCACCAGATAAAGTCGATAGTTCGAGCACAGACGGGCGTCTCATAAACATGGCCCGAGGTTGGCTTCAGGAAAATAGCACTTGGTGAATTTGTCCTCTCGGGAAAGTCTCCACTTAAAGGAGGTGAAGCTGAAGAATGTCCTCTTTAGGTAAATGTTTATTCATGTGTTAGGAAATCTAATTTGCGGAGACGTATTGGATAGATGTCTGGCGGGAAATGAAAATGTGATTCACTGTTTTCGCCACGCATCTGCTCCGTACGGCATCGAGGTTCACTTACACAGAAGTCTAAACAACCCACTCGCGCTGTCTTCTGTCACTGTCAGCTCTTACGCTTCCATTTACTCTCCCAAACATAACTCACCTTGTTTACACTCCTCTAATGGCGCCCATACCTTTAGAAACACAGCCTACACCCCGCCCTCTCTCTCCTCTCCTCCCCTGAACCACTTTCCACGCTGTTTTCACCTCCACTCCATAATGTCCGGGCTTCCAGTTCCTCCTATAATTATCGGTGTGTGCGTCGCTCCCTCCGTTATTCCTTATTTTCTGCCGCTGGATAATATATTCCGTCCCTTGATGCTGCCTCGGGGAAGACAAAAACAGAAGACGCGCGGGATCCGTAGCCTCCTCCCGCCATCATGGCCGCCATCGCCGCCACCTCTTCACAAACGGCATTCGCTCAAACATTTGTGCCGGAGAAGAATTGGTCAGCTTGCAAATCAGCTTCGCATCTTAGCATAATTAAAAAAAAAAAAATGTCTTACTGCCTTCCCTCCCGGTACACGAAGATGCACGGCGCGCCATTACCCAGCAGGAAAGGCTATAACGTCGCCATCTTGGAAAATATGTAACCAGGTAGACTATTAAAACCCTTATTTACATCTACCATAAGGGTTACTTTCAGCCTCGGGAGTCTTGCGCGAGGAGGGTGTTCATCAACGATTGCTCCTTAAGGCGAAATTCGTAATGAAAATCTACGGTAATTCGGTTCTTAAGGGTGATTTGCGCGTTCGGCCTTTCTTCCGCCTGAGTGCCTTCGTTTATGCTTAGGGGAATAATGACTTTTATTGAATATCACTTCACGTTTAAGAAGAAAAAAAGAGGGAAAAGAAAATAGTCGATCGCGCCATACATTCAGCCAAATAAGCTTTGCTCATTTTCGGTGCATGACACTTGATGGGGGGAGGGAGAGAGGGCAGGGAGAGGGGGAAGGGGGGAGGGAGAGAGGGCAGGGAGAGGGGGAAGGGAGGGAGGGAAGAGAGGGCAGGGAGAGGGGGAAGGGGGGAGGGAGAGAGAGCAGGGAGAGGGGGAAGGGGGGAGGGAGAGAGGGCAGGAATAGGGAGAAGGGGGGTGGAATAGCAGAAGTAGGGGAGGGAGGAAAGAGAGGGAGAGGAAAAGGAGGGGAGGGACAGGAAAGTGAAAAGGGAATAACAGAGGCAGGGGAAAGGGGATGGCAGGGGGAGGGAAAGGGGGAGTGGGAGGGGGATGAGAAAGAGGGAAGTGGAAGGAGAGGTTATACAAGGAAGAGTGGGAGAGGGAGTAGGAGGGGGGGAAGGGTGGAATGACAGGGGGAGGGAAGGGGGGGATGAAAAAGGGAGGAGGGAGGAAAGGAGAAGGGAGGAAGGGAGGAAGAGAGGAAGGGAGGATGGAGGAAGGGAGGAGGGAGGAAAAGAGGAGGGACGAAGGGAAGAGGGAGGAAGGGAGGAGGGAGGAAGGGAGGAGGGAGGAAGGGAGGGAGGGAGAGGGGAGGAAAGGAGAAGGGAAGAGGAAGGAAGGGAGGAAGGGAGGAGGGAGGAAGGGAAGAGAGAGGAGGGAGGAAGGGAGGAAAGGAAAAGGGAAGAAAGGAGGAGGGAGGAAGGGAGGAGAGAGGAACGGAAGAGGGATGAAAGGATGAAGGGAGGAAGGAGAAGGGAGGAGGGAGGAAGGGAAGAGGGAGGAAGGGAGGAGGGAGGGAGGGAGCGAGGAGGGAAGGGGGGTGGGGGTTCCTTCCGTGACTTACGGGCTCGACACATAAGGATGATAATTACTGTTATCTGAATATTGCTTCCATAAAGTATCTCGTGGAACGCACCAGGCGGGAAGAAGGAAGACGAAGGAAGAACAAGAAGAGAGGCGAAGGAGCGAGAAGGAGATAAAAGAGGAAGAGGAGAGGGCGAGGCGCATGGCCGAGAATCAGCATTGTATTTCGAATTTTCTTCTTGGCGAAAAAAAAAAAAAAAAAGATAAATCAACAGATAGATAGATATAATCACACACACACACACACACACACACACACACACACACACACACACACACACACACACATCTGTATATGTATGCATGGGTGTATGTATGTATATATGGTTATTTTTATATATGTATGTATGTATGTATTGATGTATGTATTTGCATGTATATATGCATGTAAATATGTATGTATGTATGTATTTGTATGCATGTATGTATGCATGTATGTATGCTTGTATGTATATATGTATCTATATGGATATTTATACAGTTAATTGTAGATATAATGCAATAGAATATCTGAATTATTCCACATGTTGGGCCGGTACGAAAATCGATAGACGAGAGGAAGATTTTCTATATATAACTGTTCTCTTCTCTTTTCGTCTGTCTCTCTCTCTCACTCTGTCTCTGTCTTTCTTTACACACACACACACACACACACACACACACACACACACACACACACACACACACACACACACACACACATACACAGACATACACACACACACACAAACCATC
>NC_061826.1:15580411-15582911 GCF_019202785.1 Penaeus chinensis | reverse complement strand
CCTCCTCCTCCTCCTCCTCCTTCTTCCTCATCCACCTCCTCCTCCTCCTCCTCCGTCTCTTTTCCTTATTCCGACCTTCCGAATAATCTAGTCTTGCATTCTCATTGTCGGAAAGAAAGATGGAGGGAGCATTTAATCGTCTGAAGTGAGAGGCGGATTGCGCAGTCGAGCATGTTAACGAGATGGAGAATTTTGGACGGAGGGAAGGATGGGGGGAGGAGGGAGGGAAGGAGGGAGGGAGGGAGGGATGGAGGGAAGGATGGAGGGAGGGAGGGAGGGAAGGATGGATGGAGGGAGGGAGGGGAGGAGGGAGAGAGGGAAGGAGAGAGGGAAGGATGGATGGATGGATGGATGGATGGATGGATGGATGGATTGAGGGAGGGAGGGAGGGAGGGAGGGAGAGGAGAGAGAAGAGAGAGAGAGAGAGAGAGAGAGAGAGAGAGAGAGAGAGAGAGAGAGAGAGAGAGAGAGAGAGAGAGAGAGAGAGAGAGAGAGAGAGGGAGTGTCTTCTGTGACGGATAGAGTTATTAAGATAGAGAGAAATATCTTTCGGGGTCGAGGAAAAAGGAGGGGGGGGGGGGGGGTGACAAGATAACCTACATGGATGGAGGGAAACAACGAATGAAAGAAGCTAAGATATATTTAAGGATTGGAAAGAAAAGAAGGAATTTATATTCATCGTTTATATTGATATTGATATTGATGATAAATATTATATATTTTTTGGTATATATATAAAAATAAAAATTACATCTCTCTCTGTCTTTCTCCATCTCTCTCTGTTTCTCTCCCTTTCTTTCTGTTTCTCCATCTCTTTCTGTTGCTCTTCCTTTCTTTGTTTCTCCATCTCTATCTGTCTCTCTGTCTCACTCTGTCTCTCTCTAACTTGTTCTGTCTCTCCATCTCTGTCTGTTTTTCTCCCTCTCTTCCTATCTCTCTCCATCTCTTTAACAAGTTACAAAAATCTGTGTTATCTATGTTATTGAAAAAATGACTATAACGAAATCATAAACAAACAATGATGATGATGATGCAAATTCTAAGTAATGCTACTGCTGCTAATGGTGATAAGAATGCCAATGACAACAGTAACAAAAATAATAACAAGAACGTCATAATGACGTGAAAAATACGACATAACGCAGTAGGAAAAGTGTTATGATAATGTTAATAACCAGTGCATAATTCATCATAATTCTTTAGCTTAGTGAGTACAAAATGTAACATAAAAGAGTAAAATCATTGTTTCAAATATTACATTAAGATGTATTATAATGCATTTTTTCAGCTGAAAGAAGAAAAATTAAAAGCAAAACGTGGATTTCTTAATAACACAAAGGAATCTCCTAATGATATGCCAAGTAATTAAATTGAATGACGTAATCCAAGATGGAAAAAACAAAAACAAAAAAAAAAACGGCGCTACACCTGCTGATGAATAAAGGTCATTAAAACAGTTTTTTTTTTTTAAATGCATTGAATAATCAGTCACTGGGAACCAAAAATTCTTAACAAAAAAAAATATATAAATCTAGATATCCTCAATTACAGAATCACAAAAAACTTAAATCAACACCTATATAAAGGCACGAAGAGACGATATAATATAGATATAATCGAAACCGGTTAAATACAACTCTTACACTGTGAAGAAATTCATTCTCATTCATACCTTTTCTACATTTGTCAACATGAATCAATTCATATAAAAATATGTTCCAGAGAAGAAATGGATAACAGAAAATGTAATTTCGTGTTTACAGCACACAGGGGTAACATAAATCTTTTCCATATGAGTAGTCAAAAGCAAATATAATCATCCTTCTTATTCGCATCTTCCTCTGCTCTGATGTCCCAATATTAGGCACAAACACAAACCTAATTATCGTCTTTTTCATTTCCATTTCAAACTCTGATTATTATTCTCGTTTTTATGTTTTTTTCTTTGCTTCTTTTTTTTCTTTTCTTTTATTCTCGTAAACAAATGTGGATTGTTATCTTATCGTTATCTCGAGAGAATTCGTGTTTGTATTTTCTTTTACAAAAATAGGGAGAAAATGAGAGGAGGAGAGAGAAAGAGAGAGGGGGGGTTGAGGGAGGGAGGGAGGAGGGAGAGAGAGAGAGAGAGAGAGAGAGAGAGAGAGAGAGAGAGAGAGAGAGAGAGAGAGAGAGAGAGAGAGAGAGAGAGAGAGAGAGAGAAAGAGAGAGAGAAAGGGAGAGAGAGAAGAAGAAAAAGAAGAAGAAGAAGAAGAAGAAGGAATAAATGAAAGAAAAAAAACAGAGAAAAAAGAGACAGAAAACAACAACAGCAAGAGAGGAAGAGAACGCGAAAAAGAGTGAGGGGAGAAGAGTAAGTGAAAAGAGAAGAGGGAGATGAAACTTAATGAAACGAAGATGACGGTGATGACTTCGACGGTGAGCGAAAGCAAACAGGGGCGGGCGGGGGAGAGCAAAGGTACACACACTCTTGCCCCGAACATTTTATACGGAATTATTTTCA
>NC_061826.1:15574640-15580311 GCF_019202785.1 Penaeus chinensis | reverse complement strand
ACAAGAAATGACATCTTCACATGCCAAGAAAAGGGGAGATGACACCCTCATGACACCTTCAATACGCCGAAAAACGCCGAGAGAAAAAGCGAAATGACACCCTCATGACAACTTCACATTCGGAGAAATGCCAAGAAAAGGGAAAATGACACACCCACAAGCCAAGAAAAAAGAGAAACTGACACACCCACACCAATACAATTATGACACCTCCGCATGCCCCCCCCCCCAAAAAAAAAAAAAAGGGAGAGAAAGTGCCACCATCACGACACCTTCAACACGCCGCGAACTGACACCTTCGAAACGGCATCATAAAACCTCTTCCTCTCCCGATACCGACCCGACAACAGGCCGACGGATCGGGTTTCCTTCCGCGGGTCTCAGGAGGAACCGACGTACCCGCGCCCGCGCCTCGCATGCTCATTCCTTGATCTCGCTCTTTATGGGGATCCATTAGGCGCGCGGCGGGGGACCTGGGGGCTGTTGTTGGGGGGAGGGAGGGAGGGAGGGGGAGGAAAGGGTGTGAGGAGGGGGGGGGGGGAAGGGTGAGAGGAGGAGGTTGGAAGGTTGGGAGGAGGGGGGGGGGGAGGGTGTGGGTTGTTCGTTGATTCGATTATTTGGTTGTTCGATAACTCGGATATTTGGTTGTTCGGTTGTTCGTTAATTCGGTTGTTCTTTAAATCGGTTATTCGGTTGTTCGGTCATTCGGTTGTTCATCAATTCGGTTGATCGGTTATTCGCTTGTTTCCCTCTTTCTGAATTTCTAATTCTATTGGAATTTGGTCCTCCGGTTATCTGAATTTATATCAAGGTTCTACGGTTTATGTTTGCTCTCTACTACGAAGCTCGAAGAGTGGGCGGCTATTCCCCTGACGTCATCTACGATCGAGTTTGGAAAGGGATGTTTCCGGTTACAGTATAGTTTCTCTTTCTATGTATATATTCCTTTCTTTATCTCCCTTGCTTTCTCTCTCTTTCTTTACATCTCTCTTACTTTCTTCGCTCTCTCTCTATGTCTCTCTTTCTGTCTCTCTCTCTCACAATCTATGTCTCTCTCTCTTTCATTCTTTCATTTCCTTTATCTCCACCCTTGGTCTCTTTCCCTTTCCCTCACCCCCCTTCTCTCTTTTCCCCCTCCCTAGTTCCCTCTTCCACCCTTTTTACTCCCCCTACTCCCTTTCCTCTTTGCCCCCTCCCCCTTCCTTCCCCCTCTCTCCCCTCACCCCTCCCCTCTCCCTCTCTCCCCTCCCCCTCCCCTTCCCCTCTCTCCCCTCACCTCTTCCCTCTCCCTCTCTCCCCTCCCACTCCCACTCCCCCTCTGTCCCCTCTCCCCTCACCTCTTACTTCTTCCCCTTTCGCCACAAACACGGGCAGAGAAACACCCGGAATAAATAACGCTTGGAATTAATCAGATCTCGACTCACGGACGTAAATTGTCTAACGTAGTCTCCCCTCGCTCTCTCTTGTCTCCCTTCGCATCCATATCTCTTCCTCTCTCCCTCCTCCCTTTTCCTTCCTTCTCCCCTACTTTTTTGTTTTCCATTGGCTATCATATATATATATATTTTTTTTAAAAATAGATATCTGGTATTTTTCTATTCTCTGTTTTTTTCTTTCGTATATTTATTTTTCGTGTCGTTTTTTTTGTTTTTGTTTTATTTTCTATCTCCTTTCTCGTTCGCCTTTCTATGTTCCTTTTGTTTTGTTTTTTTATTTTCCTTTTCTCTCTTTTGTTTGACGTTTTCGTCTATTCCCTTTTTGTTGTGTTATTCTCCCCTTCTTCCTCTTGTTTATTTTCCTCTTTCTATATGCGTATGTTTACCTTCCCTCTGGCCATTTCTTATCCTCTCCTCTGCTCTATTTCCTTTGCGTTTTTGTTTCCTTTTCTTCCAAATCACTTTTTTTCTCCCTCGCCTTTCATCTTTCCTTCGTTCTCTCGTTCTTTCTTTCTCTCCTTATCTCCTTATTCCTCGTCTGGTCTTTTCTCATTCCCTACTTTCTTATCTATATTTTTTCCTTTATTTATTTTCTCTCTCTTGTTTACCCCTTTGTTTTTTCTTCTATACTCCTTTGTCTCTTTCTCTTGTTTCTTTCTCTCTTCTCTTTTACCCTCTTCCTTGCCTTTGCTTTACGCCTTTCCTTCTTTCATCCCCATTACATTACCTTTCCCCTCCCCTCCCCTTCCCCCCCTCCTCTCCCCCTCGAAATTTCTCCTTTCACTTCCCCCTCACTTCTCATTCCCCTCGTCTCCCTTTCCCCTTCCAACCTCTCTCTTCCTCTTCCCCTCTCCCCTCACCTCCCGTTCCTCCTTCTGCTCCCCTTTCCCCTTCAATTTTCCCTTCCCCTCCACCTCTCCCCCTCACCTACTGCTTCTCTCCTTTCCCCTTCATCCTCCTCCGTTAACCCATCCCCTTCTCCTCCCTTGTTCTCCCCTTTCCCCTCTCATTTCCCCCTTCCCCTCACCTCCCTTTTCCCTTCCAACCTCCGTCTTCCCCTCCACCTCTCTAACCTCCTCCGTTCCTCCTCCTCCCCACCACCCTTTCCCCTCTCCCGTCCCCCCTTTCCTCCCCCGTTCCGTCTCCCCCTTCCCCCTCCACCCTATCCCCTTCCTCCCCTCCTCTCCGCCTCCCCCCTTTCCCCTCCACCCTATCCCCTTCCCTCCTCGTCTCCCTTCCCCTCCCCCTCTCCGCCTCCCCCTTCCCCCTATCCCCTTCCCTCCTCCTCTCCCCTCGCATCCCCCTCTCCGCCTCCCCCTTCCCCCTATCCCCTTCCCTCCTCCTCTCCCCTCGCATCCCCTCCTCGCTCCTGAACGTTTTCCACCTCTTAACGTGGATCCAATCAGAGGGGAGATGGACGCCGCCGTGGCGCTGCATCTTGATAATGCTATCGGCAGAAGGGAGGGGAGACGGGGGGAGACGAGGGGAGACTGGGGGAGACGGGGGGAGATGGGGGGAGACGGGGGGAGACGGAGGAGGAAAGAGGGAAGGTTGGGGTAGAGGGTGAGGTGGGGAGGGGCAGGGAGATGGGCAACGGTTGGGGAGGCAAGGTGGATGGGGGCGGGGGTGAGGTGGGGTAGGTTAAGGGAGGAGGCGGGGGTGGTGGGGAAAGTAAGGGAAGGGGAGAAGAGAAGATAAAAGAGAAGGGGAGAGGATATGGGGGAAAGAGGGGAAGAGAGAAGAAAGGAAGAGGGAGAGGGTTAGAGGGGTCGGGGGACGTAAAGAAAGAGGGGGGAAAGGTGGAGGGAGATGGAGAGGTGGGTGGGGAGGAGGAAGAGAAGAGAGGGGGAGACGGGGGAGGGGAGAATACACGAGGGAGGTCGGAAGGAAGTAAGAGAAGGAGGAATAGATGATAGCGGAATAATAAAAGGGAGGGAATGAAGAAGGGAAGGGAAGATATAGCGAAGGAAAGGAGAGAGGGGAGGAGGGAGAGGAAGTGAGAACCGAGGGAATAGAGGAGGGGAGAAGAGGATAAAGGGGGAGGGGGAAGGTAAAGTTGGGACGGGGAAACGGAGGAAGAGGGAAGGGGAAGAAGGGGGAAAGAATGGAGGAGGGAGAGAGGGGGAAGATTAAAAGGATGAGGGAGATTAAAGGGTGAGCAGAATGAAGGAGGGAGTAGGAGATATGAAGGAGGAGGTGGAAAAATAGCTAGGAAAGGAGGAGAGAGACATGAGATAAGTATGAGGGAGGTAGAAAGGGAGGAAGAGAAAGAGGATTGAGAAGGGGGAGAAGAAAAATATTAGAGGGGGAAGGAGGAGAGAGAGAGAGAGAGAGAGAGAGAGAGAGAGAGAGAGAGAGAGAGAGAGAGAGAGAGAGAGAGAGAGAGAGAGAGAGAGAGAGAGAGAGAGAGAAAGGAGTAGTATGTAGATGATAATAATTTTGATAATGTTGATGAAGAGGAGAAAAAGGGAAAAGAACAGGAGGAGGAGGAAGAAACAGAAGAGACAGAGTAGAAAGAGGAGTAGGAGGAGAAGGAGAAAAAGAGGAGAGTAGAAAGAGGATTATCAGCATTATGGGAAAAGGAAGAAAAAAAGCATAAAGAGGAGAAAGAATACGAGGAGGAGAAGGAGGCAGAAAAAAAAGTAGTAAAAAGAAGAAGAAGAGGAAGAAGAAGGCGAAGAAGAATAAGAAGAAAAGAGGACGAAAATATAGAAGCAGAAAAAGAGGGAGCAGAAGAGAAAAAAGAAGAAAGAAAAAGAAGAAGAAAAAGAGGAAGAAGAAGATGGAAAGGAAGAAAAGGAAGAATAGGAAGAAGAAGAAGAAGAAATGAAGAAAAAGAAGAAAGAAGAAGAAGAAAAAGAAGAAAAATAAGGAAAAGAAGAAAGAAGAAGAAAAAAGAAGAAGAAGAGGACAAAAGGAGAAGACGAGAAAGAAGAAGAATGCCATTAATAACACTAAGCACGTGACCGGCAGCTGGCTGGCTCCCCCGCCCGCTGCGCATGTCCGCGTCTCACTCATTTCTCAGGCGCTTCAAGGGGCTTCTTATTTTTAACTCTGTGGTTGTTTGTCCTCTCTCTACCTCCTGTTTGTCTTCGTTTGTATCTGCTCATCGTTATTGACTTACTTTTCTCCGTCTGTGTTTTTGTTTTGGTTTTATTTGTGGATTTGTTCGTCTGTTTCTTTATTTGTTTGTTTCTTTATTTGTGTGTTGTCTTATTCCTCTGTTTCTTAAGTTTATCTACTACCTTATTCGTCGGTTTCAATATTTCTCTACTATCTTATCCATATGTCTTTATCTATTATACTATGTTTCTCTTTCTGTTTATTTATATAATGTCTTATCTCCCTGTCTCTTCACATATCTTTCATCTTATCCATCTATTTCTTAAATCAATTTTCTATCTTATCCGTTTACTGTTTTACCCTTGATATTAAAGACTAATTAACCTATGTGACCTTTTTTTTTTTTTACTTTTTTTTTGTGTCATATACTATTAGATGAACACAAACACAGACTCAGCAGGAAAACTCGAAGGGAAAACAAACACAATAAAAGACGAAATAATGAAATCATGTTTTCCTTTCTTATTGTGGGTGTTTTCCTTTTCATACTAATAGATGTACGTGATTTTGTGGTCGTATGCGTAAGTCTGTGTGTACTTTTTTAAACGTACGTGTATATAAGCAGATGTGCACGTTTTTCGTTCCTTATTCACATTATCTTAAGCTAGACCACTAAGGTAGAAATGACGGGGAAAAATTTATAACAACGGAATGTTATTGCTGGGCATAGGCCATGGGAAAAGGAATTTTGAAATATTGCAGCAATCATTTTCTGTGACTGAATTAGCCACACCGGGGAATATACTGCAGAGTGACAGTGAACATGACGTAGATGTGATATTCTCGTTAAAGTAGGTTCTGTAACATACAGCTATATAGACACGGGTTTTTCTTATAGAAAGAAGGGACAGGTAGACTTAAATTCGTGTTATGTGATACGAATGAAAAATATATAAGGTTATCGTTTGTATATGTGTGTGTGTTTGTGTGTGTGTGTGTGTGTGTGTGTGTGTGTGTGTGTGTGTGTGTGTGTGTGTGTGTGTGTGTGTGTAGTGTGTGTGTGTGCATGCGTGCGTACGTGCTTACGTGCGTGCGTGTGTGCGTATGTGTGTGTGTGTATGTGTATGTATGTACGCCTGTGTGTGATTATTTTACAATGGTTCTATTTTATA
>NC_061826.1:15568819-15571319 GCF_019202785.1 Penaeus chinensis | reverse complement strand
TTATTATTTTCATTATTATTATATAATTTACCATTATTATTATCATTGTTACTATTATCATTTTTTTTTCTCATCATTCTTATCCTCATCATCATTATTTTCATCATTGTTACTAGTATTGGTATTATCATTATCACTACTGTTGTTAACACTTTGTTATTACTATTATTATTGTTATCATTATTGTTATTATTAATATAATCATAGTCATTTTTACCATTATTACTACAATTGCAATGATTATTTACTAACATTACTATCATCATCAATAACATCACTCTCATTAATAGTTTTACCATTGCGACTAAAATTATCTAAATAGATTGGAACGATCAGTCTATACATATGTAACCTAACCTAACCTAACCTAACCATGTCTTAATATAATTAGAGTGTCATTCAACGGAAATAGAGTTCACGGCATTACCTGAATAACAGCTACGAGACGCATTGCCAAGGAAGTAGAAGTTGCCGTTTTTCCGTGGCAACTGTGGCAATAACCCAGTCTAGAAATGTTGATTACGAACACCCGTTATGTAAGAGAACTCGACACTCAAGTTCCTGTTCTGTTTCGTTGAAGAGACGTCTTGAGGAAATTTGTTTTTATAATTTTTTTTTCAAACAATTTTGTCGGTTCCCTGAGATGCGTGCTGATGTGACCTAATTTTACGTTATTGAATGGAACACTTTTCATTGGGTTTCGCTCAGCGTTACGTGGCGAAGGAGCACATAGATTGGCTTCTTTGGAGGTAAGGTTCATTTTCGCTTCCTTTTCTTGCGTTAAGTGAAAAAGTTTGATTTTCAGGACGAAAATAGATGTTTAATGAGGCGATGATAAACGAAATCCGGATGGAAAGAGTTTGTTAATAGATATATTTTGCAGGATTCGAGGGGGAGATTTAAGCGACGTGGGTGTTAAGAGTGAAGTGACGAAGGTTCTTTCAAGACAGACGTGATGGTGAAGTGACATGCGGCGGTGCAAACAGTGAACAGATGCGTCAGGTGAGCGAAAGAGGACAGTAACGGCCGTCCGTTGCAGTGACGTCATATACACCCATCATCTCCCCCCCCCGCCCGCCCAGGTTCTCCTCCCCCCTCATCCCCCTTCGTCTCATTCAGCTTCTTTTAAGCGCCCTTCCTTTAAAAATAACACACGCCCACCTGCTCTGAGAAAAAAAGACAACTCTTACGCTCTTTTTCCTTTCCCTCCCCCCCGCCCTCCCACTCTTTCCCTTCCCCTTCCTCCCACTCTCTTCCTTCCCCTCCCTCCCACCCACTCTCTTTCTCCGAGCCCTTCCCCTCTTCTCCCCATATCTATCACACCTACTCCCCTCCCCTCCCCGCCCCTTATATTACACTCCCTAATTCACCCTCCACCCTCCACCTTCTCCAACACCCTTTGCCTCTCCCTCTTCACCCTGCCCCCCTCCCCCTCCAGCCCCTACACCTCTACATCCCCTACTACTCCCCCTACACCACCAAAACACCTTTCCTCCCCCTCCCACTCACCCCCCCACCATCCCTACTCATCCTCCCCATTCCCATCCCTCTCTTCGTATATCCCTCACCCCCCCCCCCCTACCATTTCCACATCCCACCCCTCTCCCCCTCACTCCTCCTCCCCTCTGCCTCCCTCTTATGCCTCATCCCCTTTCTCAACCCACCCACCCAACCCACCGTCCCCCAACCCACCCCCTCCCAACCCACCCACCCACCCCGCCCACCCTCAGCCTTGAACTCCGGCCAGAGAGAAACGCAAGTGGGATTTTCGTTCGGGATTATCAGCGAATCCTGGAAGTGGCTTTGGCTTCGGCCCCGATATTACACGTGCAATGACCCCCCCCCCCCCCCCCCCCCCGGCGCATCTCCTCGCTGGCTTTTGATACTTAGGCTCGCGTCCTCATGGGGGGGGGGGGGGGGGTTCTGAAACACTTCTTAGGGACGTAAGAGAGAGAGAGAGAGAGAGAGAGAGAGAGAGAGAGAGAGAGAGAAGAGAGAGAGAGAGATAGAGAAAAAAGAGAGAAGAGAGAGAAGAGAGAGAGAGAGAGAGAGAGAGAGAGAGAGAGAGAGAGAGAGAGAGAGAGAGAGAGAGAGAGAGAGAGAGAGAAGAGAGAGAGAGAGATAGAGAGAAAAGAGAGAAGAGAGAGAAGAGAGAGAGAGAGAGAGAGAGAGAGAGAGAGAGAGAGAGAGAGAGAGAGAGAGAGAGAGAGAGAGAAGAGAGAGAGAGAGATAGAGAGAAAAGAGAGAAGAGAGAGAAGAGAGAGAGAGAGAGAGAGAGAGAGAGAGAGAGAGAGAGAGAGAGAGAGAGAGAGAGAGAGAGAGAGAGAGAGAGAGAGAGAAGAGAGAGAGAGAGGAGAGAGAAGAGAGAGAAGAGAGAGAAAGAGAGAGAGAGAGAGAGAGAGAGAGAGAGAAGAGAGAGAGATAGATAGATAGAGAGAGAGAGAGAGAGAGAGAGAGAGAGAGAGAGAGAGAGAGAGAGAGAGAGAGAGAGAGAGAGAGA
>NC_061826.1:15546319-15551319 GCF_019202785.1 Penaeus chinensis | reverse complement strand
AAGGGTTGGAGAGTGGGGGGGACGGGGTGATAGATGGTAGAGGAGGAGGTGGAGGAAGAGGTAATGAAGGGAGGAATTAATGGAGGAGGAGTAAGTAGGGGAAGGAGGTGATGCAAAAGGACTAAGAGTTGGAAAAGGAAGAGGAGGAAAAGATGGTGGAGGAGGAGATGGTGGGGGAGGAGGAATAAAGGTGAAGGAAGGGGAAGATGAGGAAGAAGAAGAATAAAAGCAAAACAAGGCAAAAAAAAAGCAGATAGAAAATAATATCTTAAACCACATATTTAAAACTAAACACTAACAAGCAAAAAAAAAAAAAGAAAAAGAAAAAAAAAAGTAACGATACCAAGATCCTCTCAAAAAATATTCCAGAAAAAAGGAGATTTAAAAAAACAACAAAAAAAAAACAATCAAAAGAAACACAATTAAGCACAAGCACACAACCATAAAGCAACTTCACATTGACAAAAAACGACGAGCACGAAACAGCCAAATGAACATATTTAAACAACAAACAAACAAACTCACTCTTAAACCCAACAAAAACGCACAAATCCAAACAAACAATCAAGGACAAGACAAAATAAAACAAAAAATATATATTAAAAAACGAACAGTGACTCAAAACAGAAACACAAAAATAAAATCACGCCCCTGAAAAGACCATCGCTGTTGTCCTTTTAAAATCCCGAAAAAACAGGCCCAAGATAAATCAAATTTCACAAAGATTAATCATAAATTTCCTCGGTAATAGCATGAGCGGGAGCGAGTGGGGTCGGGCGAGCGCGGGCGAGGGCAGGCGAGGTCACACGGAGGTCAGAAAACATCATAATAAGCGTAGAAAGGATGTGAGGTGGTGACAACATCTTGTAAGAAGGAGAGAGAGAGAGAGAGAGAGAGAGAGAGAGAGAGAGAGAGAGAGAGAGAGAGAGAGAGAGAGAGAGAGAGAGAGAGAGAGAGAGAGAGAGAGAGAGAGAGAGAAAGAGAAAGTGAAAGTGAGATAGAGAGAGAGAGGGAAAGTGAAAGTGAGACAGAGAGAGAGAGAGAGAGAGAGAGAGAGATTGTGGACGAGGGATGAGAGATTGAGAGAGGAGAGAAAGGAAGAGGAGAGAGAGGGAGAGAGAGAGATGAGAGAGAGAGAGAGAGAGGATGAAGAGAGAGAAAGAGAAGTGGAAAGTGAGATAGATAGAGAGAGGGAAAGTGAAAGTGAGATAGAGAGAGAGAGAGATGAGGAGGAAGTGAGATTGCGAGAGAGAGAGATAAAGAGAGAGAGCTAGAGAGAGGGAGAGAGAGCGAGTAGAGGTGAGAGAGAGAGACGAGAGAAGAGCGAGAGAGATAAGAGAGTAGAGAGGAGAGATCGAGAACGACGATGGGAGAGAGAGACTTGAGGAGAGATCGACTGGATGATGAGGAGAGAGAGAGAGAGAGGAGAGAAAGGAGAAAGTGAAAGTGAGCTAGAGAGAGAGGAGGGATAGTTGAAAAGTGAATAGAGAGATGAGAGAGAGAGAGAGAGAAGGGAGAGAGATGTGGGGAGAGAGAGAGAGAGAAGAGGAGAGACTGGGATGAGAGAGGAGAGAGAGAGCGAAAGAGAGAGAGATAGAGAGAGATTGAAGAGAGAGAGAGAGAGCGAGATTGAAATGAGAAGAATCGAGAGAGAGAGAGGAAGATGAGAGAGAGAGGAGAGAGGAGGAGAGAGAGAGAGAGAGAGAAGAGAGAAGATGAGAGATTGAAAAAAGAGAAGAGAGAGAGAGAGAGAGAGAGAGAGATGGAGAATTGAGAGAGGACAGAGAGAGAGAGAGAGAGAGAGAAAGTGAAGTGATATATATAAATATATTTTAAAATTATATTATATAGAGAGGAGAGAAAAGAGAGAGGAGAAAAAGAGGAGATAGAGTAGATAGTTTAGAGGAGAGAGAAAAGAGAGAGAGAGAGAGAGAGAGAGAGGGAAAAAGGAGAGAGAGAGGGAGAGAGGAGAAAAGAGAGAGAAAAGAGAAAAAGGGGGAGAGAGGAGAGGGGGAGGGGAGATGAAGAGGAGGAGAGAGGGGGAGAGGAGAAGAGAGAGAGAGGAGGAGAGAGAAAAGGAGGGGGGAGATAAGAGAGAGAAAAAAAAAGTGGAAAGTGATTATTATATATAAAAATTATATATATATATTTTATATATAGAGAGGGGAGAGAGAGAGAGGAGAGGAGGAGAGTGAGAAAAGAGAGAGAGAAGAGAGAGGAGAGAAGAGAGGGGAGAAAAAGAGACGATGAGAAGAGAGAGGGGGTAGAGAGGAGATGAAGGAGAGAGAAGGGAGATAGAGAAAGAGAGAGAGAGAGGAGAAGAGAGAGGGGAGGGAGAGAGAAGAGATGAGGGAGAGGAGGAGGGAGAGGGGAGAGAAGAGAGGGGGGGAAGGAGGGGAATGGAGAGAGAGAGCATTTTGGGGTTTGGGGGGGAAAAGGGGGTAGTGGTGAGGGGTTGGATGAGGCAGGGTGAGAGGGGAAAAGGGGGGGGGAAAGGTGTTTTTAAAAGGGAAGGGGGAGGGGTTGGGGGAAAATGGGCGTGGTAGGGATGGGAGAAAAAGGTAGAGGTAGGAGAAATGGGGGAAGTGTTTGGGGGAAGGCCCGGGTTTTGGGGTTTGAGGGGGGGGAGAGAAGGGTGGGGGAGAGTAGTGGGGGGGGGGTGGGGAAGGGGAAATGGGGAAGGGAGGGAAAGGGAAAAAGAGAGAGGGAGAGGGAGGAGGAGGGGGAAATGGAATCGAGGAGGAGGGGGTAGGGGAGAGGAGGGGAGGAGGGGGAGGAGGGGAGGGGGAAGAAAGGAGATTGGTTTGGCGGTGGGGGTGGGGAAAAAACCCGGGGAAAAAAAAGAGGAGGAGATGCTGGAGGAAGAAGAAGAGGAGGACGAGGGTGTAGTGGGGGAGGAAGAAGAGGAGGAAGAAGAGAGTAGTAATAGGTGATGGAAATTGAAGGAGGAGAGAATAGAGGTGGAATTAAAGGATAAGGAACAGGAAGAGATGATAATTAGAAATGACAAAATTAAAAAAACAAAAAAAAGTAACGAACAGAAAAAAAAACTAACACGAGAAAAGAAACGAGAAAAATCCAAAAAATTAAAAACACCAATCCCGAAAATAAAACAATATAAAGAATAAACCCCGAACTAACGAAGGGAGGGGAAGAAATATGAAAGGAAAACACAGTCATAAAAATAAGGCAGGTGGTCAGAGATCGAACTGAGGCTGACGAGAATGGAAACACATGTAATAACGAACAGCAAAAAAAAAAAAAAAAAAAAAATTATATATGATATAAAAAACTCTGAAGAATAAAAACGAAAGATACAAAAAAAAAAAAAATAAAAAAATAAAGCGAAACAAAATATTAGAGCAGCAAAACGAAGATAGTATAAATATTTGAACGGGAAAAATAATTGCCGGGATTTTATAAAAAAATTTGACAGGGGTAGATAAAGCGGTTTGAGTAAAGGGGAACAGACGAAGGGAAATTTGTAGATTGGGTAAACAGTGATAAACAGAAATAGAGAAAACGAAAAGTGTGATAATGGCAGGTAAGACGAGGTAAAATAGTTAAATGGAAAAAGGAATTAGATAGATTGATAAACAGGTAGGTAGACAAATAGATAAAGAGGGCGAGAGACAGACTTAGATAGATAGACATATAGAAATAGATAGATAGATAAATAGGTAGAGACTTAAAGAGATTGGGATATCTGGACAGATAGAGGCAGATAGAAATAGATAGATATTTAAATAGATAGATATATAGAAAGAAATAGATAGCTAGAAATAGATAGATAGATAAAATAAATTATATAGATAGATATATAGACAATTGGGTTATTTTGACTATATTAGTACATATAGATTAAGGATCGGGAAAAAAAAAAAAAAAGAAAAAAAAAAAGTTTCAGTTGATCAGTGTAAAAAATAAACAAATAGTTAAATAAATATAAGAAAAACAAACAAAATAAGAAAGGGGAGACAGAAGAGGAGAGAAAAGAACAGTGAACAGAGAGGAACGAGAATACAGAAGCTCAACCGACTCAACTAGGATGCCATTTGCAATGTTGCTAAACACCTTGTCATTATCTAAAGTTTTGCAACCGCAGCCTATTCATTGATAAGTGCAAGTATACCTTTTATATCAGATTAATTACAAGAGATATTTTGTGCCCTTTTTGCACTTAATGATAAAGGTGATATTGTTTCTTCTATTGTTTTTTCTTTGTTTTATTGTCATTATCTCTGCTATGATTTTATTGTGGTTATCGTTATCCTTATTGTTGTTATTATTATTATTTGTATTGTTTAATCTTATTATTATTGTAATTGTTGTTATCATCATCATCATTATTATTGTTTTTATTATTATAATTATTAATGTTATTATTATTGTCATTACTGTTATCATTATCATCAATATTATTAAAATTAAAATTAAAATGCATAAATCAATAATTAGAATAAGTAAAATCATTGCAAGAAACCAAACCAAATGCAGGAAATGTAATCGAGGAGATCAATACAGAGGCATTTGCTGTGGTCAGATGCACTGGGGGAGTCTTCACTGGAATCAAGATGAACTGCAAGCACCGAACAGAAAAACAAGGCGGTTAATGACGATAAACCGAGCATTACATCCGAGAGCAAGTGTAGCAAAGACTGCACTTAGCAGGGAGTGAGGGTGGAACAGGGGACAGTAAGATCAAAAGAGTTTGGCTTATCAGATTATGTCAAAGTTGAAGAAAAGGGGCATAATCAGCTGCACGGAAGTTTAATTAAAGAAGAAAGTAAGTAAATTTCATAATGATTGGAAAGATAGCAGATGCAAGTAAGGAATTGGAAGCATATAGATGGATTTAAATGCAGAAGAGAAGCAGAAGGATTTACAATTGCAGGGCAAGACCAAGCAACAGAATGGAGAAAGGTCAACAGAGAGGAGTAAAGTGGTGACCACAAAGTGTAGAATGTGCAGTGACAAGGATGAAATTATTTTCCACATCC
>NC_061826.1:15533819-15536319 GCF_019202785.1 Penaeus chinensis | reverse complement strand
CTCTCTCTCTCTCTCTCTTTCTCTCTCACTCTCTTTCTATCTCGCTCTCTTCTCTCTCTCTCTCTCTCTCTCTCTCTCTCTCTCTCGTTCTATCTTTCTCTTTTCTCTCTCTCTTTCTCTCTCGCTCTCTCTCTCTCTCCCCCCCTCTCTCTCTCTCTTCTCTCTCTCTCTCTCTCTCTCTCTCTCTTTCTCTCCCTCTCTTTCTCTCTCTTTCTCTCAATCTCTCTCTCTCTCTCTCTCTCTCTCTCTCTCTCTCTCTCTCTCTCTCTCTCTCTCTCTCTCTCCTCTCTCTCTCTCCTCTCTCTCTATCTCTCTCTCATCTCTCTCTCTCTCTCTCTCTCTCCTCTCTCTCTCTCTCTCTCTCTCTCTCTCCTCTCTCTCTCTCATCTCTCTCTCCTCTCTCTCTCAATCTCTCTCTCTCTCTCTCTCTCTCTCTCTCTCTCTCTCTCTCTCTCTCTCTCTCTCTCTCATCTCTCTCTCCTCTCTCTCTCTCTCTCTCTCGCTCATGCAACATTAAACTCCTGTAAAAATCGGTATGCTTATGAAAAAAGAGATTATAAATATAATGTGACCATCGACATCGACAACATAAATCGACATAGAACACTGTGACCACGTCTCCCTCCAGAAAGCTATATCTATAAATTACCTTTTACTTCAGACATCATTTCCACCAAATCACTTTTCCTCTCAAGCGATTTCGGAGCTGCCCTTACAAACTGCCATAAAACCATAACTTTATATTACATATTTAACTTATTCTCGATGTCGTCCCTCTCTCTCTCTTTCTCTGTTTGTCTGTCTGTCTGTCTGTCTGTCTGTCTCTTTCTCTGTCTGTCTGTCTGTCAGTCTGTTTGTCTGTCTGTCTCTTTCTCTGTGTGTGTGTGTGTGTGTGTGTTTGTGTGTGTGTGTGTCCGTTTGTCTCTTTCTCTTTCTATCTGTCTGTTTCCACGTCTAGAATTCGCAACGCTTTTCCAAAAGTTTTCCCCCTTACCACGAGTCTTGTCCTAGCTTCTCGCAGCCTCAGTATTCGCCGTGTAGCCTCAGCCACGTTCAATATCCCGCCAACGGCTTCCAAGTCAGTGCTTTTCACTCACGGAGAGGCGGTGTCGTATCCAGAGCTGCCTTAGATTCACGATCGTTTCAGTATCGGCAGCTGCACCTCTTCAAAACCGGGGCGAAGTTAAGTGTGCAGAGACGCGGAGCTGAATTCCCGAGGCTTAACTAATTCTGCGTTGGAGATTCCCCCTTTACATTCCTCCCCATCTCCTGACAAAGAGAGAAGTAAACAAACACAGATTGCCACCCGGGCTCCCCTCCCCCTCACAGCCTGTCCTCCTCCTCCTCCTCCTCCTCCTCCTCCTCCTCCTCCTCCTCCTGCTGCTGCTGCCCCCTTCCCCCTTCCTCCCTCTCCCTTTCCCCTCCCGAGCCAACCTCCTTCCACGGGTGTGTCGTAATAATTCAACCTCAGCTGCGCTTGGCATATCATATCAAAGGGGAAAATGGCATGTTTTCCTCCCACTCTGCTTCTCCGTCGCACCCTGCCCCCCCCCCCCCTCCCCCACCACTGACGGACTCTCTTTACCCCCTCCCCCTCGCCTCTGAAGGACTCTCCCTGCCCCTTTCCGATGCCCTCCCCTCCTCCCCCTCTTTTGACGGACTCTCCTTACCCCTCCTACGCTCCCCCACCCTCCCCCTCCTCTAAAGGACTGTCCTTACGCCCTCCGACGGACTCTCTTTTCCCCCTACGACGGCATCCCTGCCTCCCCTCCCCCGGGCGTCACCTGCGCATGTCCCTCCCCAGGCTGGCTCCTCTTCCTCAGGTCCTGCAGGTGAGAGGAGAGGGAGGGGGCCGAGGCCCTCCCCAGGGGTGTTTACCTGGGAATAATGAGATGCCTCGAGAGCGTCTGCCTGCAGATGAGTGCAGCCTCTGCTTAGGGCTGGGTCCGTGCTAACCCTGGAATGGATAGGGCCTGTGATACATTCAGGGTCCCGATAGGTTCTCTCTATAGGCGGTAAACATACTGACAGAATTTGCAGCGTTAATCCATTTACTTTTTTCGATGGCGGCGTCGTTAAGAAAGGGCGGTGGATGGCTGTCTGGCAAACACGGCAACATTCGGTCGAGAAAGGTTATGTAAGGGAGTCTATTTGGTCATTATGCTAATTTTATGGGGGACCTCTTTATCCACCTTCATCCTTCCTTCCCTCGTTCTTCATCCATGCCCCACTTTCCTTCTTCCTGGATCTCGTTCTGTTTCCTCTTGCTTCTTCTGGCTGATTTATTCCTTTCGTCTTCCGCCCTCTTTTCTTTGCTCTCTCTCTCTCGCTCTCATTATCTCTCTCCCCCCCGCCTCTCTCTCTCTCTCTCTCTCTCTCTCTCTCTCTCTCTCTCTCTCTCTCTCTCTCTCTCTCTCTCTCTCTCTCTCTCTCTCTCTCTCTCTCTCTCTCTCTCTCTCTCTCTTTCTCTCTCTCACTCTCTCTCATTCTCTCTCTCTCT
>NC_061826.1:15511319-15513819 GCF_019202785.1 Penaeus chinensis | reverse complement strand
CCGAAATCGTCAATTCGACTCGAGAAGAAACACGAAATTCTAGAGGGCTTCGATAGGCTTTTAGGGCGAAAGGAAATTATTGTGTGGAGCAGGTGGAAGAAGGAGGTGGAAGAAGGAGGTGGAAGAAGGAGGTGGAAGGAGGAGGTGGAAGAAGGAGGTGGATGAAAGAGGTGGATGAAGGAGGTGGAAGACAGAGCTGGAAGAAGGAGGTGGAAGAAGGAGGTGGAAGAAAGTGGAAGAAGGAGGTGGAAGACAGAGGTGGAAGAAGGAGGTGGAAGAAGGAGGTGGAAGGAAGTGGAAGAAGGAGGTAGAAGAAGGAGGTGGAAGGAAGGGGAAGAAGGAGGTGGAAGGAGGAGGCAGAAGGAGGAGGTGGATGAAGGAGGTGGAAGGAGGAGGCAGAAGGAGGAGGTGGATGAAGGAGGTAGAAGGAGGAGGTGGATGAAGGAGGTGGAAGAAGGAGGTGGAAGGAGGAGGCAGAAGGAGGAGGTGGATGAAGGAGGTGGAAGGAGGAGGCAGAAGGAGGAGGTGGATGAAGGAGGTAGAAGGAGGAGGTGGATGAAGAAGGTGGAAGAAGGAGGTGGAAGAAGGGGGTAGAAGAAAGTGGAAGAAGGAGGTGGAAGAAGGAGGCAGAAAGAAGTGGAAGAAGGAGGTGGAAGAAGGAGATGGAAGGAAGTGGAAGAAGGAGGTGGCAGAAGGAGGTGGAAGAAGGAAGTGGAAGAAGAAGGTGGAAGGAAGTGGAAGAAGGAAGTGGAAAATGAAGTTGGAAAAAGGAGGTGGAAAAAGGAGGTGGATAAAGGAGGTGGAAAAGGGAGGTGGATGAAGGAGGTGGAAAAAGAAGGAAGGAAGGAAGTGGAAGGAGGTGGAAGAAGGAGGTGGAAAAAGAAGGTGAAAGAAGGAGGTGGAATGAAGTGGAGGATGAGGTGGAAGAAGGAGGTGGAAGAATGAGGTGGAAGAAGGAGGTGGAATAAAGTGGAAGAAGGAGGTGGAAGAAGGAAGTGGATGAAGGAGGTGGAAAAAAGAGGTGGAAGAAGGAGGTGGAATAAAGTGGAAGAATGAGGTGGAAGAAGGAGGTGGAAGAAGGAGGAGGAAGAGGTGTAGAAGGTGGAAATGTGGAGGGAGTGGGGGAATAGGTGGAGGGTGGATTTGGTGGAGGAAAAGGAGGTGGAAAAGGTGGAGGAGGTGGTGGAGGGAAGAGGTGGAAGAGGTGGGGGAGGAATGGGGGAGGGGAGGGGAGGGGGAGGGAGGTTGAAAACAGGGAGAAAAAGGAGAAAGTATAATGATGGAGGAAGAGGGAAAGAGATGGAGGAAGGACCTGGCAGAGATGGAGAGGGTGAGAGAAGAGGGTAAATGTAGGGAAGGAGGGAGAGGAAAGAAAAAGCAAAAGAAAGAAAGAGGAGATAAGGAGGCAATGGATCACAGGAGAGAGAGAGAGAGAGAGAGAGAGAGAGAGAGAGAGAGAGAGAGAGAGAGAGAGAGAGAGAGAGAGAGAGAGAGAGAGAAGGAGAGAGAGACGAGGGAAAGAAAGAAAGAGAGAAAGGGAGAGAGAGAGAGAAAGAGAGAGAGCGAGAGAAAGAGAGAAAGAGAGAGAGAGAGAGAGAGAGAGAGAGAGAGAGAGAGAGAGAGAGAGAGAGAGAGAGAGAGAGAGAGAGAGAGAGGGAGAGAGAGAGAGAGAGAGAGAGGAGAGAGAGAGAGAGAGAGAGAGAGAGAGAGAGAGAGAGAGAGAGAGAGAGAGAGAGAGAGAGAGAGAGAGAGAGAGAGAGAGAGAGAGAGAAGAGAGAGAGAGAGAGAGAGAGAGAGAGAGAGAGAGAGAGAGAGAGAGAGAGAGAGAAGGAGAGAGAACGAGGGAAAAAAGAAAGAGAGAAAGGGAGAGAGAACAGAAGGAGAGAAGAGAAAGAGAGAAAGAGAGAGAGAGGAGAGAAAAAGAGAGAGAGGAGAGGAGAAGAGAGATGAGAGGGAGATGAGAGAGATAAGAGAGAGAGGGGAGTGAGAGAGAGGGGGGAGAGAGGAGAGAGAGAGAGAGAGAGAGGAGAGAGAAGGAGAGAGGGGGAGAGAAAAGATAGAGGAGAGAGAGTGATGAGAGAGAGGAGAGAAGAGAGAGATAGAGAGAGGAGAGAGAGAGAGAGAGAGAGAGAGAGAGAAGGAGAGAGAGACGAGGGGAAAGAAAGAAAGAGAGAAAGGGAGAGAGGAGAGAAAAGAGAGAGAGCGAGGAGAAAGATGAGAAGAGGAGAAGAGAGAGAGGAGAGAGAGAGAGAGAGAGAGGAGGAGAGAGGAGGAGATGAGAGAGGAGAGAGAGAGAGAGGAGAGAGTAGAGAGAGAGAGAGAGAAAAAGAGAGAGAGGGGGAGAGAGAGAGAGAGAGAGAGTGAGGGAGAAAGAGAGAGAGAGAGAGAGGAGAGAGAGAGGAGAAAGAGATGAGAGAGAGAGAGAGATGAGGAAGAGATGAAGAGAGAGAGAGAGAGAGAGAGAGAGATGAAAAGAAAAAAAAAGTACGAATATATAACG
>NC_061826.1:15491319-15503819 GCF_019202785.1 Penaeus chinensis | reverse complement strand
GGGGAAGGGGAGGCAGGTCTTGACAGGAAATGGGGATATACGGGAGAGGGGGTGAGGAGAGGGTGTAGGGAGGGGAGGGGGAAGTGGAAGGGGTGAGGGAGAGGGAAGGGAAGGGGTGAGGGGAGGGATGAGGGGAGGGAAGAGGGTAGAGGAGGGAAGGAGAAGGGGTGAGGGGGTTGGAGATAGAAGCGGAGGGAGGGAGGGAGGGAGGGAGGTAGAGGGGTGGGAGAGGGTATGAAAGAAGAAAGGAAGAGGGAATTGGAGAAGTGAAGGGGAGGGGGAGAAGGATGAAGAGGGGAGGGTGTAGAGGGCCAGGTGTTACAAGCACCATACACTTAAAAAAAAGTTTGTCCATATCAGGCCTATGGAGCGCGGCAGGAGATGAAAAGGGGGTTGGGGAAGGTCGAGGGGGAGGGGGGAGGGGGAGAGGAATGAGTGTTACAAGCACTCGGGACTAAAACAAACAAAAAAACAAACAAAAAACAAATGAATAGACATCTCAGGCCTAAGAAACACGAGAGAAGGGGAAGAGAGGGGGGTAGGAGAGCGAGAGGGGAGAGGGAGAAGAGAAGAAGAGAGGGATGAGGGGGAAAGAAGGGGAGACGTGGACATTAAGGCACTTACTTCTACGCTCAAGAAACGTTACGCAGAGAGACACGCCAGATGGCTTCACCTTTTCAGGAAGGGGGAGGGGGGAGAGAAAGAGGGGAATGTAGGAGAGGATGAGGGAAAGAGAGATAGGGAAGAGAAAGGGAATGGGAAGTGGAGGAGAGGAAGAGAAGGGAAAGGGAGAAGGAGGAAGGAGAGAGAGAGAGAGAGAGAGAGAGAGAGAGAGAGAGAGAGAGAGAGAGAGAGAGAGAGAGAGAGAGAGAGAGAGAGAGCGAAGGAGAAGGAGACTGAAAGAGAAAGACAAAAAAGGAGGAGAGGTAGGGAGAGGAAGAGAAGACCGGAAGAGACGGGGGGCAGGGGGGGGGGGGTAAAAGAGGCAACTCAGCGAAAGTAAACAGACGAAGGAAGTAAATAAACTACCGCATCTACCCTTAAGTAACAGGGAAACGAAAACATGCGAGAGAGAGATAAACAGAGAAGGGAAGGAAAAAGAGAGAGTTGGATAGATAGATAGATAGACAGAGAGAGAGAGAGAGAGAGAGAGAGAGAGAGAGAGAGAGAGAGAGAGAGAGAGAGAGAGAGAGAGAGAGAGAGAGAGAGAGAGAGAGAGAGAGAGAGAGAGAGAGAGAGAGTGAGAGAAAGTGAGAGAGAGGGAGGGAGAGGTTAGAGACAATATACTAAAATAAAATTTTAAAAAAGGAGAAAATAGAGATAATGAAAACAAAAAAGGCAAAAGCTCTTACCCTTCTCCCCCCTCCCCCTCCCCTCCCCTCCCCTCCCCTCCCCTCCTCCTCCCCTTCCCCCACATACCCTCCTCCCCCTCCTCATCATTATCCTCCCCCCTCCCTCCCCCCCGTCGTACCCCCCCCCCTTCCCCTTCCCCTCACATCACCGCCCAGCATCCCCGGAGCGGCAGAAGTGACACGGACATAATAAAACATGACTTATAATCGACGAAGACATGACAAAGTATGAATTACTGGCGATCTGAGTGACGGGAAGAACCTCGTGTGTCAACCCGGGGCTTGTCTGTCGTGGGGATCGGAAGAGGGGAGGGGGAGGGGAGAGAGAGGGGAAAGGGGGAGGGAGAGGGGAGGGAGAGGGGAGGGAGAGGGGAAAGGGGGAGGGAGAGGGGAGAGAAAGGGGAAAGAGGGGAGGGAGAGGGGAAGGAGGGGAGAAAGAGGGGAAGGAGAGGAAGGGGAAGAAGGGAGGGGAGTGGGGAAGGGGAAGAGGAAAGAGGGAGGGAAAGGAAGGGAAAGAGGGGAGGGAGAGAGGAAGAGGGGAAGGTGAAGGAGGGAAAAGGAGAGAAGGGGAAGAGGGGAAGGTGAAGGAGAGAAGAGAGGAGAGGAGGGAAAAGGGGAAGGTGAAGGAGAGAGGAATGGAGGTTGAAAGAGGGAAGAGGGAAAGGGGAAGAGAAAAGGGGAAGGAGGGAAGAAGTGAAAGTGAAGAGAGGAGAGTAGGAGAAAGAGAAGAGAGGTAAGGAGGGTAAGGGGAAGAGGGGGAGAGGGGAGGGAAGAGAGGAAGGGGGGAAGAGAGGATGGGAGAGGGGGAGGGGAGGAGGGAGGAAGAAGGGAGGGGTAAGGAGGAAAGGAAAGGAGGATGGAAGGGGGAAGGGAGGACGAAAAGAAAAAGAAAAAGAGGGGAGAGAAAGAGGGAAATAGGCGAAGGAAGAGATAAAGAGAAGAGGAAAAGAGATGGGAAAGGAAGGGGGGTGAGGGGGGAAAGCAGAGAGAGGAAGGAGAGAGAAGGAAAGGTGAATAGAAAGAAGAGAAAGGGGAGGGGAGGGAGAAGGAGGAGCGAAGAGGAGGAGGGAGAATAGGAGGGGGGCAAATGGAGGGAAAATAAGGGAGAAGAGAGAAGGGAGAGGGAAGGAACGTAAGCGAGAATGGAAAAAAAAGAGATGGGAAAAGAAAGGAAGGAAAAAAAAGATAAGAAGAAGAATGAAAGAGGAGGAAAGGTAGATGCTGTGCGAGGAAGAGGGATTTAGGGTGAGGGTAGGTGGAAGGAGAAAGGGAGAGGGGGGGAGGGAGGGAGAAAAAGAGGAAGAAGGAATGAGGGAAGGAGAAAATGAGGGAGAAGGAATGAGGGAGGGAGAAAAAAAGGGTGGAAGGAATGAGGGAGGGAGAAAGAGAGGGGGGAAGGAATGAGGGAGGGAGGAGGGGGAGAGGGGAGAGAAGGAAAGAGAGTGAAAAGAGGGAGCTACGACAGGAGGGAAGGGAGAGGAGAGAAAGAGGGAGAGGAGAAACTGGAGGAGAAAGAGGATGAGAAACAGAGTCAGAAAGGGAGGAGGAAAGGGAGAGAGGAAAGAGGAAAGAGGATGGAAATAGAGAGAGAGAGGCAAGAATGGGAGAAAACGACGTGAAAAAAGGGAAAGGAAGAGGGAAATGAAAGAGAGAGGAAAGAAGACTCAAAATGAAGGAGAAGGAAAAGTAGGAAGGAAGAGAGTGGAAGAAGTAAGAGACAAATTGAGAAAGAAGGAGAGAAAGAGAGAAGAATGGATAATGAGAAAAACGGGGCAAAAGAATGTAAGTAAAGAGGGGAAAGGAAGAGGGGAGAGGAGGATAAAAGGGGTGAGAAAGGGAAGAAGGAGGGAAACGAGAACAATAGGTAATCAGACAAGGGAAGGAAAGAAAGAAAGATAAAACAGAGGAAGAATGAGAGAAGAAAAGAATGGAGGAAAAGGACAAAGGAAGAACGAGATTAGGAGAAGAGAAGAGACTGAGAAAGGATCGATATAAGAGGAAGGAAAAAGAAAGCAAAAATAGAAGAAAGAGGAGAAAAAATAGAGAAAACAAGAGAAGAGAAGAATAAAAAAATAAGGAAATTGAATAAACACTGGATATAGAGAATAAAACAAGAATATTCAGATACGGAAGAAACTCACGTACATAAATAAAACAAAAAACAAAAAAGAACAAGGAAATGGAAATCAGAATAACAAATAGTTGAAAGAAAGACAGAGAAGAAAGACGAATGTGAGAGGGCGAGGAGAGGGGGGGTGGGGGGGGGGAGGGAGAGAAAGAGATAGAGGGGAGAAGAGGGAAGAAGGAGAGAAGGAGGAGTTCAGTGTCGCGGTGAAGATTGATGATCAGAAGAAGAAGAAATGGAGGAGGAACAGAGACTCACTCAAGCCAGCGAAAGGAAGAGAGGGAGAAGAGAGGAGGAGAGGGGGAGGAGGAGAGAGGGAAGAGGGGGGAAAGGGGAGGAGAGGCGGAGGGGAGGAGAGGGGAGGGAGATGAGGGAGTAGGGGGAAAGGGGAGAGAGAGGAGGAGGGGAGGAGAGGAGGGAGGGGAGAGGGGGAGAGGAGCAGAAGGAGGAGGAGGAGGGACGGAGAGGGGAGGAGAGGAGAGAGGCGGAAGAGAGGAGAGAAGGAAGTAGGAGGAGGGGCGAAGAGGGGAGGAAATGGAAGGAGAGAGGAAGTGAAAAGACGGGGGAAGATAGAGGAGGAAGAGGAAGGAAAGGAGAGGAGAGAGGAGAAGGAATAGGAGGGACGGAGGAGCGAGAGGCCACGGAAGAGGTAAAGAGAAAAGCGAGGAGAAAGAAAGAAGAAAGAAGAAAGAAAGAAAAAAAAACAAAGAAAGGAGAAAGAAAGAAAGGAGAGAGATGGAGAAACGAAGGAAAAGGGGAAGAAGAGAATAGAAGAAAACTGGAAAGATAAAAAGGGAAATGAAGAAGCAAAGTAGAGGGAAGGAGAGGCAGAAAAGGAAGAAGAAAAGAGGAAAGAAGATTGAAAGAGGCAGAAAGGCAAGAGAAAAAGAGGAAAGTAGAAAGAAAAAGAGAGACATAAAAGTGAAAGGAGAGGACAAAATTGGAGAAAAGGAGAGAGAGAGGGAGAGAAGAAGAGGCTGTAGAGGGGGTGACACAAGAGGGGAATCCACTCTGTCACACGGACTTTAAAAATGTCGCCTCTCAAACTGGCTCGTAGGTGGGGGGAGGGGGGGAAGGAGGAGGAGGGAGAGGAGGAGGAATGGGAGGGAGGGAGGAGGAGGAGAAGGAGGAGGGAGAGAGGGAGGAGGAGGAGGAGGACAAGGAGGAGGAGGAGGAGAAGGGGGAGGGAGAGAGGGAGGAGGAGGAGGAGAAGGAGGAGGAGAAGGGGGAGGGAGAGAGGGAGGAGGAGGAGGAGGAGGAGGAGGAGGAAGGTGGTGAAGGTGGGGAGGGAGAGACGATTGGTGAGAGGAGCAAGAGGGGGAATAGAGAAAAGAAAAGAAGAGAGAAATAATACAGAAAGGGAGAGAAAATAGAGAAAAGAAAAGAGAGGTGATAGAAAAGAAGAGGGAAAGAGGACAGATCAGGGGGGGAGGGGAGAAGATGGGGTTGGGGGGGGGTGACGAGGCAAGGGGAAATGTGTTAGAAGGTTGTTAAAAGAGAAACTAATTCTAAATCAAAAAGTTTTAAATGGGGAGATGGTGATCGGGGAGAAGACGGCTAATGGGCAAGAAAGGAGGAAGAAAGAGGGAGGAGAAAGATAATAGAGAAAATAGACATAGGAGGGAAAGAGGGGGGAAGAGGTGAAAAAACACATTTAGAATAGAAGAGAGATAGATAGAGAAAGTGTGGGAGAGATAAACAGACCGATAGAAATAGACAGACAGACAAACTGACGAAAAAACCAATATTCAAAAAAAGAGAAAGAGAAAGAATAACGAGAATGAGAAAGAAAGAGACAAGACAGAACATCAAAGAGAACAAGGCATACAAAAAATAGAAGGAAAGAAGAGACAAAGAGTGAGAGAGAAAGAGATAGAAAGTGAGAGAGAGATAGAGAGAGAGAGAGAGAGAGAGAGAGAGAGAGAGAGAGAGAGAGAGAGAGAGAGAGAGAGAGAGAGAGAGAGAGAGAGAGAGAGAGAGAGAGAGAAAGAGAGAAAGAGAGAGAGAGAGAGAGAGAGAGAGAGAGAGAGAGAGAGAGAGAGAGAGAGAGAGAGAGAGAGAGAAGGAAGAGAGAGACAGAGAGAGATCGCAATAAACAAGAGGCAAAGAGGCAAGGGAGAAAAGACAACGAAAGTCTTTACCTAATCACGTGGAGAGGATAAAGGGCCGGGCGCTCCCATTTCTTACTAATAACTCTGAATCTGATTACATATTCATAGTGTGTCTGGAGGAGGAAGGTCACACTCGAGGCCCCCCGCTCTCCCTCGCTCTGACTGTCCGCTTCGTCTCTTCCTTACGTGGATCTGTTTTACTTCTCTGTATTATCTAGTCTTTTGTTTTGCTTAGTTCTTGTGTATTGTATTTGTCTGCGTTATCTGTCTTTAATTAATTATGTTTTATTGTATTTGTAAGCGTTATGTATCTTTGTCTTATCTTGTTTATTGTATTTGTCTGCGTTATCTGTCTTTATTCAATTCTTGTTTATTGTATTTGTATGCGTGTTGTGTCTTTGTCTTATTCTTGTTTATTGTCTGTCTGTTATTGTCTTGCTCTCTCCGGGTCTCTGTCCTTCCTTTGCTGTCTGTTTAGCCGGTTTTGTTTTTCTCTGTGTCATTTGTCTTCTGTTTGTTGCCTCTTGTCTATTGTCTGTGTGTCATTTTGACTCACTTCCTTACTGTCAGTTTAGCAGTTTTTATCTTTTTGTGCTGGGTCTTCCTTCTTTTCTGTCAGTGTATCTGTGTTATTTCTCTATGCCGTCTGTTTCTCTTTTATTCTCGTCTGTTGAATCTGTCTGTACCATCTGTCTGTTTGTTTCTTATATCTGTCTTTATCATCTCTCTCTGTTTCAGTTTTGTTTATCTGGATCTCCTTTCCTTTCTGTTTGTTTAGCTATGTGTCATTCTTGTCTATTATCTGTCTGTCTGTCTGTCTGTCTATCTGTCTCTCTGTCACTCTTGCTATGTCTAGGCCGTCCTTCCTGCCTGTCTGTTTGATCTGTCTCTGTCACCTATCTTTGTCTTATTCTTGTTTATTGCTGTCCGTCTGTGTCTTCTCTTTCCGTTTGTTTCTTTTCGTTGTTCTTTATTGTCTGTCTGTCTGTCTGTCTGTCTGTCAGTCGTGCCTCCTTTCTCTCAAGCGGTTTTGTCTGTTCGTGTCTTTCCGTCTGTCCCTGTTCCATTCTTGTCCGTCGTATCTGTCTTTGCTTGTTATATTTTGTTTGTTGTTTGCCTGTCATTCTTTCTCTGTCTGGGTCTTTTTTGTTTTCATTTCCTTCTGTCCTATTTGCTAATTGCTTTTCCTGTTTATCGGGGTTTGTCTATTTTGATTCTATTTTATTCTCTCTCTCTCTCTCTCTCTCTCTCTCTCTCTCTCTCTCTCTCTCTCTCTCTCTCTCTCTCTCTCTCTCTCTCTCTCTCTTTCTATCTCTCTCTCTCTATCTATCTATCTATCTATCTCTCTCTCTCTCTTCTCTCTCTCTCTCTCTCTCTCTCTCTCTCTCTCTCTCTCTCTCTCTCTCTCTCTCTCTCTCTCTTCTTTGTTTGTATGTATGTTTGTCTCTGTCTATTCATCTATTTATATATCTGTCTCTTTCCATTTGTCTACTCATTTACATATATATTTATCTGTTCGTCTCTCTGTCTATCTGTCAACCCATTTCTTTGTCAGTGTACCTATCTACACACAATTATCTCTCTCTCTATCTCTCTCTCTATCTTTAGATATTTATATATCTACCTCTGTCTCTACACTGAGTCACTTTCTATATCCTATTCTTTTTCTCTTATATTCTCTGTCCAATCACTTCTCTTCATCTTTCCAAACATCCGCCTATCTATTGGCTTATCGATTCGTTTATCATCTATCAGTCTTTTTTGCCATATTGTGTACTATTATTATTATCATTATTGTTATATTATTATTATTATTATTATTATTATTATTATTATTATTATTGTTATTGTTGTTATTATCATTATTATTATTATTATTATCATCATCATAATCATTATCATCATCATCATCATCATATTCATTATTATTATTATTATTATCATTATTATTATTATTATCATTATTATCATCATCATCGTTACTATTATCATCCTTGGTGTTATTGTTACTATTATTACGATTATTGTTATCATTATATTTTTTATTATCATCATTATCAATATTATTATCCTCATTATTATTTATACTGTTCACATTTTAGGTCCCCTTGCTTCAGATGTATAATATACAATGCATTATCCTTACTCTAAACTTTCATTTAATTGTATGCAAGCAACTTTTTATACAACGCTAAGCAATAATTATAATCAGGCTGAATGCTGACTTACGCACATTGTATATACTGTGATGGCAGCTGTGTGAACAAATGTGTTTATTTATGTATACTCGCTATATGTGGAGCATTCCCTGTGTGTGATTGTGATAAGTGCGTCGAAGAAAGAGAGAGAGAGAGAGAGAGAGAGAGAGAGAGAGAGAGAGAGAGAGAGAGAGAGAGAGAGAGAGAGAGGGAGGGGAGAGAGAGAGAGAGAGAGAGAGAGAGAGAGAGAGAGAGAGAGAGAGAGAGAGAATAAAAGAGAGATATATAAATAATAAGAGAGATAGATAGATAGAGAGACAGATAGATAATAGATAGATAGATAGATAGATAGATAGATAGATAGATAGAGAGAGAGAGAGAGAGAGAATGAAAGATAGATATATAAATAGATAGATAGATAGATAGAGAGACAGGTAGAGAGAGAGAGAGAGAGAGAGAGAGAGAGAGAAATAATACACTCAGATACACACTACAATTTACCTTCACCAACCCTCTCCTGACGACCGCAGGTGTTTATGCACGTAAGTGTGCATAACTGTACATAAATGTGCGTAAGTGTACGTCAGTGTGCATAAGTGTACATAAATGTGCGTAAATGTGCATACGTGAGCGTAGGTGTACGTAATTGTGTATAAGTGTGCGTAAGTGTACGTAAGTGTGCATAAGTGTGCATAAGTGTGCATAAGTGTGCATAAGTGTTCGCAAGTGTGCATAAGTGTGCATAAGCGTTCGCAAGTGTGCATAAGTGTGCGTAAGTGTGCATAAGTGTGCATAAGTGTTCGTAAGTGTGCATAAGTGTGCGTAAGTGTACGTAAGTGTGCATAAGTGTGTATAAGTGTGCATAAGTGTGCATAAGTGTTCGCAAGTGTGCATATGTGTGCATAAGTGTTCGCAAGTGTGCATAAGTGTGCGCAAGTGTGCATAAGTGTGCGCAAGTGTGCATAAGTGTGCATAAGTGTGCATAAGTGTTCGCAAGAGAGCTCAAATGCCCCGCGAAACAGACACGAGACCCCCCCCCCCCTCCACCACGGAAAGCACTGTCCTCCGCGCCGACGAAGAGCGCGCGAGGACGTGAGGAAAGATTCCTATTCGTCTCGGAGAGTTTAAAGTGAGATTTTTAATCCCAGAAGCTGAGTTGAATGACGAGACATTTTTTTGTTTTTTGTTTTTTGTTTTTGCTTTATCGGTTTAAGTGACTAGACTGGACTGGTTTTGTTTTTTGTTTATTTATTTTGGTTTCTTTTCCCCCGTCACACATTTTGATTTTTTTTTTTTTTTTTTTTTTTTTTTGTCGAACTATCCGCACGAGGCTGGTTTGTGTCTGTGTTTTTGTTTTTGTTTTTATCATCCCTCTCTTTTTATATCTTCCATTCTTTTAACTTTACTTTCCTTATCCTTTTCTTCTCTTTTGGTGAGATTTATTTTTCCTCTTTATTTTTTATTTTATCTATTAATTTCGTTTAACATTTTTTCTTCTGTTCTTTATCTCTGTCTTCTTCCTCTTCTTCGTATTTTCTTTCTTCCATTTCTTTTAATTTTTCTTTCTTTCGGTTATATGCAGGTCTTCTAAATCTTGCAATTAGCTTGTACTTTCTTTTCTTTTTCTTTTTTATCTCCCTCGTTCTTTCTCATTTTTTTTTATCTCCCTCTTTCTTTCTCATTTTTTTATGATTATCTTTTTTTTTTTCTTTACCTTCCTTTTTATTTTTTCTTTCTTTCGGTGAAGCGTAGAATCTCTAAATCCTTTCATCCATCTTTTTTTCTTTTTCCCCCCTCCTCTTTCTTTCTTTCTTTCTATGATTTTTAGATTTTTTTCGTCTTCTATTTCTTCTTTATCTTTCCTTTCTCTTGTATCTTTCCTTTCTCCCAATCCTTCGCTGTATCTTTGTTTTCTACCCCCCCTCCCCTTTCTCCCTTTCATTATTATTATTTTTTTTTTTTCCTTTTTTTCTTCATCATCCTTCTTTTATTTTTCCTTTCTCTAAATCCTTTCCCTCCGTCTCCTTTGTCTCAGCGAAGGAAGAAGAGGGACGTCTCCTTCCCTGTGACTTTGAAGGATTCTTGAAGGATTGGCTTTTGGTTGTCCTTCGAGGCGTTCGTGTCTCGTCCGTACGGTCTCGTGGGCTACTTAGGAGATCGCGTTGTCCTTGTGGGTGTTATTCCGGTGTTGTCTCGGGGATTGTGTGTGCTAGGTTTTGTGTTCGTTGGGGATCTTGGGGCGTGAAGGAGTTATCTCGTGTGTTATGTTTTGTGTTGGGTGTTATGTTGGCGCTGATATGTGTGATGTTTTTTGTTAGGCGAGGTTTTTAGTGTGTTGAAGGTGTTATCTCGGAGCTAGAATGTGTTATGTTTTGTCTTGGAGGTTGCATGTGTTATACTGTTTGTTACGTGGAGGTCTTGACGTGTAAAGGGGTCATCTCGGAGTTCGCATGTGTTATATTTTGTGTTAGTTGAAGCTCTTGGGGCGTTTAAGTGTTATCTCTCTGTGCTTGAGTGTTTTATAATCGTGTGTTACAGCAGAGGCTTCTATTATGCTTTAATGTTATCTTCGAACTTACGTGTGTTATATTTTTGTGTTATTTCGGAGGTTCTAGCGTGCTCTGGTGTTTTCTTTGAGCTTCCTTGTTATATTTTTTGTTATTCATAACCCATCCATTGTGAGATCTGGAGAGTATAAAGTATATTGCAATTTGTATGTTGTTATAGATGACGTCATATTGCATCTCCATCTATCATATTTCTGCCTTGATTGCAACGGTTGTATTATGATAAGCTGGATGAGAAACACACGTTATTGTATTATCTTTTCTTTCTGCCATATGGACTCCTATTTCTCTAATTGCTGTATGCGTTGCATTGCACTACTGCGTGTCATATTTCTGTGTCACGTGAAGCCCTTCTGTTGCAATACCTAAACGAACAAAAACGTATCAGTGTGTAATGTATGACTGAATTAATGATACGTGATTTTTTGTTTTACTTGAAGGCTTTCTAAATCAATGCTGATTTTTTTCCTTTAGATTCTTTATAGTAGTCTTGGGATTTAGAAAGAATGAGTGTCGTGACTTACTTGTACCATACTTAAAATCCTGTTGAAAAATAGGATTTTTAAAAGCTCATTAGCCGTCGGTACACTTATCTTCTATTTTTTTTTTTTTTTTTTTTGTTTATGAATTTGGTCTACGCAGATGTCTCCACAAGCGCTCAGCCATCAAGGAGTTAATTAATAGGCCTTACGCAACCTCACCTTTTTCCCAGTTGCTTGTACTTTAAGGATTTTTTTCCTGCTGCTATTAATATCGATACTGTTATTATAGTTACTGATATCATGATCGTTATAGTATTATCAAAATACAGATAACAATAACTTTTTTTTTTCTTTTAGAATATCTAGGAAAGGGTAAGCAGGTGAGAAAGACAGGGGAGCAATGGACTCCTTGACGACTATGTATATAGGAAGCTGTTTAAGTGTAAATACAAATAATAAACTCAAATTACAAGTGGTTAAAGCATTTCTTGTGTCTTTTGTTCCTCCTCACTTATCGCATTTTATCTCCTTTACTCTCTCTCAAATTTCGGTCTTTTCCTTTACACGTCTCTTCGCCCATGTGCCACTTCATCTTCCTTCTTCTTCTTCCTTCGTTTCTCCCTTTCTTTCTTTTTCTTTTATTCCTCCTTGTTCCCTCGTCACTCTCTCGCCACTTCCTCCTCCTCCTTTGTCTTCCTCCGCTTTCTCCTAATCCATCTTCTTCCATCCTTTCTCCATTTCCTTCTTTGTCTCCTTCCCCTTCTCCATCTCGGTAAATCCTTTTTCAACTTCCTCTTATTCCTCCATCCTTCACTCCCATCCCTCCCTCTCCTCCTCCTCCACTCCTCCTCCATTCCCTTTTTCCTTTCCCCTTCTTATTCCCCTCCTTACAGCTTCCCCTCTTTCCTCCCCCTCCCCCCTTTCCTCACCCTCTCTCCCTCTCTCTCTCTCTCTCTCTCTCTCTCTCTCTCTCTCTCTCTCTCTCTCTCTCTCTCTCTCTCTCTCTCTCTCTCTCTCTCTCTCCTCTCTCTCTCTCTCTTTGCCTCCGTTTCATTCTCTCTCTCTCTCTCTCTCTCTCTCTCCCTCTCTCTCTCTCTCTCTCTCTCTCTCTCTCTCTCTCTCTCTCTCTCTCTCTCTCTCTCTCTCTCTCTCTCTCTCCCTTTCTCTCTCTCTTTCTCTCTCTCTCTCTCTCATGTTTTCTCTCTTTCTCTCTCTCTCTCTCTCTCTCTCTCTCTCTCTCTCTCTCTCTCTCTCTCTCTCTCTCTCTCCTCTCTCTCTCTCTCTTTGCCTCCGTTTCATTCTCTCTCTCTCTCTCTAACTCTCTCTCTCTCTCTTTGCCTCCGTTTCATTCTCTCTCTCTCTCTCTCTAACCCTCTCTCTCTCTCTCTCTCTCTCTCTCTCTCTCTCTCTCTCTCTCTCTCTCTCTCTCTCTCTCTCTCTCTCTCTCTCTCTCTCTCTCTCTCTCTCTCTCTCTCTCTCTCTCTCTCTCTCTCTCTCTCTCTCTCTCTCTCTCTCTCTCTCTCTCTCTCTCTTTGCCTCCGTTTTATTATCTCTCTCTCTCTCTCTCTCTCTCTCTCTCTCTCTCTCTCTCTCTCTCTCTCTCTCTCTCTCTCCCCTTTCTCTCTCTCTCTCTCTCTCTCTCCCTCTCTCTCTGTCTCTCTTTCT
>NC_061826.1:15478819-15486319 GCF_019202785.1 Penaeus chinensis | reverse complement strand
TTCTTCTCCCCTCTCCTCTCCCCTTTTCTTTTCCTCTCTCCTCTGTCCCCCTTTCGCCACGATATTCGACGCAATCACGCGAGGGGAAGACAAAGTTCCCTGGCAAATTAGTGGCCAACGCCCGTCGAGAGGAGTGGGAAATCTTTGAGGGAGGGCGGGGGGAGAGGGGAAAGAGAGGGGGAAGATAGAGGGAGAAAGGGGGAGAGGGGGGGAGGAGAGGAGAAGAGGGGAAGAGGGGGGGAGAGGAGAAAGGGGAAGAGGGGGGAGAGGGGAAGGAGAGGAGAAGAGGGAATGAGGGGTAGGAGAGGGAGAGGAGAAGAGAAAGGGGAAGAGGGGGGGAGAGGGGAAGGAGAGGAGAAGAAGTGAGGAGTAGGAGAGGGGGAGGAGAGCGGAGAAAAAAGGGAGGCAAAGGAAAGGGAGGGAGAGTGGAGGAAGAGGGGAAGGTGAGCTGGCGCAGGTGTGTCGAATGTGAGCAGAAGAGGGGAAGGAGAAAGGGGAAAGAGGGGAAGGAGAGTGAGGAAGGAGAGAGGGATGGGAGAAGGAGAGAGAAAACGGGAAGGAGAAAAGGGAGGGAGAAAGGGGGAAAGATGGGAAGGATAGAAAATGTAGGGGAAAGAGAGCAGATTAGAGAATGAAGGGGAGAGGGCAGAGGGGAAGGGGAAGGAGTGGGGAAGGGAGGGGGAAGGGGAGAAGAAGGAGAGAAGGGATGGAGAGGAGGGGAAGGAGGCGAGGAAAGCGAAGGAGGGGGAGGGGGGGTAAAAGCGAAGCGAGGGAAGGGTGAAGAACAAGAGGAAATAGAAGAATAAAGAAGAGGAGATTACAGGGGAGAGACGGAGGGAGAGCAAAAGGGGGATGAAAAGCAACACCTCAGGTATTTCTGAGAAGCGACCTGGGAAGAAGAACTGCAAGGAAAATAAAGAAAAAGGAAAAAGAAAAAAGAAAGAAAGAAAAGAAAACACACACACACACACACACACACACACACACACACACACACACACACACACACACATATATATATATATATATATATATAGAAAAGGTATGAATGGGAATGAACACCTTCACAACACAAGAGATGTATATAAATACATCTCTTGTATTGAGAAGATATTCATTCTCATTCATACCTTCTCTACATGTTCCACCATGAATACGGTTCATGCACATCTAAGCATGGATTTGCACACACCCTTGCATGTCAAAATCAAAAATGATAATAAAAAAAAAAACCAGAGAGCGCGACGACCGAGCCCCCTTCCCGGCCGCCCTCGCCGAGTGGGAGGGCGCTGGGTCGCCATAAAGGTCACTCCGGCCATTAACGACATTGAAACCCTGCATTAGCGGTGATAGTTGCTGTCTCTTGCATGCGACTACTGCCAACGGGCCTATAATGACGTCGTCTCTTAATTAGGTTTTTATTTTGGGCTTCGCTGCTACTTCGTTTTCTCTAAATTTGGGGGGAATTAGAATAAGGGTTATATATATATATATATATATATATATATATATATATATATATATATATATATATATGTACATGTACACACACACACACACACACACACACACACACACACACACACACATATATATATAGAGATATATACACATACATACATATCCATATATACACACATACACACTGCATGTGTGTGTTTGTGTGTGTGTGTGAGGGGGGGGGGGGGTGCATGTGTGAATAGTGTATAAGTCTGCGGGTACAAAGTCATGTCACATACATTTCTATGTTTGTAAATACACGGCCTCTGGAGAAGAAACCGCGATTGGCATCTTCAGTGACCAGGCCTAAAAAGCTTCGAGCTATGAAGATCTGCAGGCAGCAAGATCTGGTCTCCATCGATTGCTTACGAGAACCTGGGCCCACTATGAAGGAAGAGGCATAAGAACAAAGAAGATAACCACGTCTCTCTTTCTTGAAAAAAAAAAAATAAATAACACCGAAGAATTACCACGAACGACACTTTATAAGGAGCCAAAGAAAGCCAACAGCATTGTCTGCAAGAAAGTCTAGTATGCATTGTTCAAGATGCATGAAGAATGGCACGGCTTCAAATCAGTGGATAGTCAAGTCTAAACAGATAGAAGAAACTGCAAACACTTCAATAATACTTTTAAAAAAAGATGTCTAAACCCCCAGTAATATATCTCCTTTCCCCTCCTCAGCTAGACCGGATTATTCTCGTCACGGACTGGGCCAAGATCCTAAAGAGACGGACTGATGGACTTCAATATGCTACTGAACCACCCATCCTGTGTCGGTGAGGAAGCCATTCAATGTCTCCCACAGGTATCCATCAACTATGAATTCGAATGGGAGCCTTAGAGGGACTTAGAAGGCCCTCAAAGGCTGCCCAACGGATAGGCGTCCCCTTTCGGTACCATACAAACTGGGTGATACCTTCCAAGGTGCCATATTGCTGGATATCAGGCTTGCCTTCCCTATGCACCTCTTCACATAGAAGGGAAACCGCCAGTACTGTGACAGCCAAAGGGTAGATAACTCCTTTCTAAATCCGACGGAATCCTTGTCAGAATCCTCCTAAATCGCTTTGACTGGACAAGGAGACCTTTCCGAGAGTCAGTGCCAGGAGAGAAACGGTGGACGATATTTACAACAAGACGGCTCCAAGAGAAATGCCACGTTGCGTCGTGGCAACAAGATTCCTGACGCAGGTGTCCTCTCTCGCGCCGGCATGCCTTTTGTCCACACTCTCCTGGAGAAATCACCCCTGCGAACGGCCACCCGTCTTGGCCACCCGTCTTGGCGCTGCCTGAGTTCGGTGGACAACATAATATATACACACACACATACGTATAAACACACACGCACACACATATATACACATACATATACATATATAATCATATCCCCCCCCCCCCCCCCACACACACACACAAACATATTTATGTGTGTGTGTGTGTGTGTGTGTGTGTGTGTGTGTGTGTGTGCGAGCATATAAGCATGCATGCATGTAAATAATGTCATCCAATAATGTCGCGGTTTATCGCTCGAAGGACTCAATATCGTGTGGCTAGAAATGTTTTTATCACTTTCTTGCTGCCGAGACCTTATTGCACCGGGAGGACGCCTCCTCCTTAAGGTCCATATTGGCTTCTCACCGTAATGAGAAATATGAAGCCCAAGTCAAGTCTCTGAACTTCACTTAAGGTGAGGCTGAATCTCTTAAGCTAATCAAGTTCGGGCAAGTTTCAGATCCAACGGACGGGATTGTAAACAAAGTACCGTCTCTTGATGACACAAAAGATCTTGTCCTTTACTTAATCAAGGTCTGAGGCCTCGTCGGCGCCCACCACGTGGCTTCGCTGGGGGGGGGGGGGGGGCTTTTTGCTTTTTGTTTTGTTGCGTCTTTTATTTATTTATTTATCTAGTTATTTATTTATTTATTTTTTATCGGCGAGAAGTTTGTAGAAATTAAAAATTAAATGAATGAAGTGTTTTGAGATAATATGCACATATATATATCAAAAATAAAAAAAAGAGAAAAAAAGACTGGAATATTTGGATTGTGTGAATCATGAATTAGCCTAGATTCCGAAAAAAATATAAAGTTAAAATTTAGACAATAACGGAGTCTGGATGGAACCAAGGAACAGGGTAAAGGGAAACCGAGCCAAGTTGACAACGGGAGCGAGTTAACGCGCTGGAAATAATGACGATCCCTACCACTAGATGGCACTGATACTCGCGCCGTAAGCTCACCTCTTGCTTCCTTGCTTAGAGCTAGGATACAGAAAGAAATACAAGAAAAGGAAAGAAAACACTGGGATTAATGGTCAAGAGAAAAAATAAAAAATAGAAAGGAAGTTAATAACAAAACAACAACAACAACAACAAAAACCACTAGAGCTGGGATTAAGGATTAATCACAAAAACTGAAATGCAATGACGCCAAGGATTTTTTCTCCATATATGTCGGTGGGTTTTATAAAACTACATTTTTTTCAATTTTGGCCGGAATTTCATCTTGACTTTGAAACCAATCATGCAAGTATTGTGGATAGGCCTACAGACGTCTTATGAGCAATGGCATAGACAGTTGAAAATCATATAGGCTTAGCGATGTTCTATTTTCAGAGTTTTAAACTTTATTACGTTTTTTTTTTTATAATTAATTTCTCATCTGCTTTTAGGCTTAGTAATAATATCACATGTTATTACTTCTAGTTCTGTTATTATTGGTATTCCTACTGTTGATATTTCTGTTAATAAACGTCGTGTTATACCGATAAATATATGGCTTTTGTATACCCTATCCGTGACTTAATTAATGCTTTGGTTTATCTTTTTTTTTAATTATGGATTTTTTATCATCTGGAGGTACATCGAGAAGCGACTAGCTTATTATGATATTTATTCTCAACTTACTAAAAAATACTTGTATAGGACACCATTTTCCTTGAATCTTTGTGTTTTCTGTCACTTTCTCTCTTCCCCATTCCTCTCCCATCCCTCTTTCATTTCATCTTATCTCCCACCTCCTCATTCTTTTCCGTTTCCCTTCCTTTCACTTTCATTTTCCATTGCCCTCCCCTTTCCTTCCCTTTCTCTCCCCTTTTCCTCCTCCTCTCCTTCGTCTCCTTCGTCCCCCTCTTTCTTCTCTTCATTCCCCTTTCCTTTTCACCTCCGTCCAACTCCCTCTCTTTCCCTTCCCTTCCCTCCCCCATTCCCCTTCCCTTCCCTTTTATCTTCCCCTCCTTCTTCCCTTTCATCCTGCCCTTCCCCTCTCCCTTTTCCCTTCCACTTACCTTTCCTCTTCCTCCTCCTCCTCTTCCCCTTGTCACTTCACCTTCACCTTTCCTACTCCTTTCTTCCACTCCTTCTTTCCTCCTTCTCCTCCTATTTACTTTCCTTTTCCCCTTTCTTCTTCCTTTCTTACCTTTCCTCTTTCCTCCTCCTCCTCTCTTCTCCTTTCCCTTTCCTTCCTTCCTTTCCTTTCCCTTTCCTTCCTTCCTTTCCTTTCCCCTTTCTTCCTCCTCTTATCTTCCCCTTTCCCCTTCCTCCCCTCCCTTCCCCTTTCCTCCTCCTCTTCTCTTCCCCTTTCCCCTTCCTCCCTTCCCTTCCCTTTCCTTTCCTCCTCGAGAAAAGCAAGCAAATCAGCCAGCATCAAGGAGGTGCTGAGTCCTGGCATTTTCTCTGGAATTCGCACTCGCTTATACTTTGTTTCTTCTCTTTTCTTTTTATTCTTCTCTTTTCTTTTCCTTCTTCTTTACTCTGTTTTCTTTTTTTTCTATTTCTTCTTCGTCTTCTTCTTTCTTGCTCTTCTCTCTTCTCCTTTTTTTCTTCTTCTTCCTGTTCCTCCTCCTCCTCCTCCTCGTCCTCTTCCTCTTCCTTCTTCTTCATCTCCACCTCCTCTTCTTTTTCACTTCCTTCTTTCTTCTTTTGTGTCGTGTAATTCTCGTAATATGAAAGTTAAATTGTGCTGTTTTTTTCATTATTTCTGTTTAGCTTAGTTTAGTTTTTTTTTATTTGTTTTATTTTATCTTTTATTTTTTTCCCCTCTAATTGTTTTCTCATTTCCTTGTTTGTTCTTTTTTATGTCAGATCTTATTATCCTGACTTTACTTCTCCCCGTTATGCTTTATCAATCTGTTCTACTGTTTATTTTTCTTTTTTTTTCTAGATTATTTCGTGTATTATTCCTTGTAGATATCGGGTATACAAGAAGAAGAAGAGGAAGAAGAAAATGAAGAAAAGGAAGAAGAAGAAGAAGAAGAAAAAGAAAAAGAAGAAAAAAAGAAAAAGCAAACGACGAAGAAGGAGGAGGAGGAGGAGGAAGAGGAGGAGAAGAAGAGAGATTATCCTGTGGAATGCATGACGCGGGAAACATCATTAAAGCGTAACCCAGAACGGATAAATGCATGGCAGGCAATGCGATTAATTTGCGGTATAAATGCGATGGAATTGTAAAAAAAACAAAATCATATTAAGGGTAATCCATTAAAAATGTTGCTTATTTGTCGAGCGATTAAATATGCAATAAAAAGGTAGTGCACATTTCTTGCAATATGCGGTTAAGGTGTAGTGGAATTGCGGTTAATGTTAGATGTGAACTGCGGTTAATCTGTGTTGTAAATGCGGCTAATCTATACTGTAAATGCGGTTAATCTTTGGTGTAAATGCGGTTATTCTGTTGAAATGCGGTTAATCCGTGTTGGAAATGCGGTTAGTCTGTGTTGAACCGCGTTTCATCTGTGCTGTAAAAGCGGTTAATCTTTGGTGTAAATGCGGGTAATCTGTGTTGTAAAAGTGGCCAGTCTGTGTTATAAATGAGGTGAATCTGTATTGTAAATGAGGTTAACCTGTGGCAGAAATGTGGTTACTTAGTGATAAAAATGCCATCAACATGATTTAAGAATACGGTGAAAATATAATCGAAAGGCCTTAGGATTTCTAGAAAGAAAGAAAAAATGTGCAAATTGTATAAAGAAATATACATTGAAAACGAGGTGGAAATAGAGGTTAACGCAAAGGATGCAATATTTAGAAACAAGGGAAGGAAGTGTGTCAAGAAATGTGAGGGAAATTTGTGCAAATGTAATAGAATTGCTCTTCAGAAAAAAAAAAAAAAAACGAATTTCAGTCATTTCAGTCATGGCCAACATAAAATACATTAAAGAAAACACATAAATAAATAAAGAAATGAAGAAGAAGAAGACGAGGAGGAGGAGGAGGAGGAGGAGCAGGAGGGAGAGATGAAAGAGAGGAGGAAGGAAGAAATTGAGGAGGAGGAGGAGGAGGCGGAGAAGGAGGAAGAGGAGAATGAAAATGAAAATATGGGCGAGGACGATAGAAAAATAGAAAAGAGGAAGGGGAGGAACATAAGAAGCAGGAACGGGGAAATAAGGAGGAGGAAGGGGGAGAAATACGATAAAGGGAAGAGGTAGAAGAAAAGGAGGAGGAGAATGATAGGGATATAGGGAGGAAGACAGGTGAAGGAAAGGAAGAATAAGGGATAAGATGGGGAGAGAAAGGAGTATGAAGAAGATAGAATGAAGAATATAGGAATGGATAAGGAAGGGGACATTGGAAAGGAGGAGCATGTGGAAGAAGAAGATGAGGGGAAGAGGAAGAGAAGGAGGAGGTGGAAGAAGGAGATGAGGGCGAGAGGAAGAGAAGGAGGAGGAGGAGGAGGTGGAAGAAGGAGATGAGGGGAAGAGGGAGAGAAGAAGGAGGGGGAAGAAGAAGATGAGGGAAAGAGGAAGAGAAGGAGGAGGTGGAAGAAGGAGATGAGGGGAAGAGGAAGAGAAGGAGGAGGAGGAGGAGGTGGAAGAAGGAGATGAGGGAAAGAGGATAAAGGGAGGAAAATATGAAATGCTGGAGTGAAGGTTGATAAAGGAGAAGAAGAGACAGCAAAGGGAGAGAGAAAAGAAGATGATGAGGAAGGAGACGAAGAAAGGAGACACAGATAAGGCAGAAGACACAGGAAGAGGAAAGGGAGAAGGAGAGAAAAAAAAAAA
>NC_061826.1:15459806-15466219 GCF_019202785.1 Penaeus chinensis | reverse complement strand
GATAGATAGATACCAAGCTAGATGGAAGGATGCTTAGTTAGATAGAAAGATGCCAAGATAGATAGATGTTCAGTTAGATGGAAGGACGTTAAGTTAGATAGGTAGTTGTTCAGTTTGATTTCCGAGAGTAAAATAAGTATTAGAAAAAAAAAAAAAAATTAAATTACATACAAGGTACTTAGTTCTGCGCGTGTGACTGCAGCCAATACTAAGGATAAACTTTTTGAGGAAGAAAAAAAAAAAAAAAAAACAGACATTTTCTCCAATATCTCCGGGAAAATAATGTATTTGGTACCTCTGAACACGATAGAAAGCCCTTAACAAAATGGTACAACTTTCTGTAATGAATCCGAGGAAAGAAAAAAAATAGTTTGAAGAGTTAGCGAGCGAGGAAAGAAGGAGAAAAGGGAAGAAGAAAAGAGAGAGAGAGAGAGAGAGAAAAAAAAAAAATGCTTGATACAACACACGAAGCAGAGAGGCAGCCAGGCGGAGGGGGGGGGGGGGGGGGGTCGCAATATCTAGTGCCTGTTTGTCTTTCTTTCACTCATTTATTTTCATCTTTTTATCTATCTATTTTCTTCCTTCGTCGCTGTTTTTCTTGTATTTCTGTTTACGTCAGCATTTCAGCGACACGAATTACTTCACAAATTAGTGATTGTCATTGGAGAGTGTTATTTAGAGAATCTATGTTTCCAAGAATTATTCATTCTAAAGTTATCGCCTTTGGGATATCCTGTAATGAAGATTCTTTTTCAGAAACATCAGATTATTTCCTTTTCTGTCTGCCTGTTTGTCTGTCTGTCTTTCTCTCTCTCAATCTCTCTCGCTTTCTCGCAAGCTCTCTCTCTTCCTGTCTTTCTCTCTCTCTCTCTCTCTTTCGCTTTCTCGCAAGCTATCTCTTTCTCTTCCTGTCTCCCCCGCCCCTCTCCCTTCCTCCTCCCCTCTCTCCCCCTCCGTCCCTCTCCCCCTCTCCTCCCTCTCTCTCTTTCACCCTCCTTCCCCCTCTCCCTCCCTCTCTTTCCCTCTCCCTTGTCTCTTCCCCATTCCGGGCGCCGGGCTCCACGTGCGTGACTTGCGGGAGAGACAAGTAAAGTTAATTGCAAATTCGATGCTGTAGTGGAAGCCCTTCGTGCGTTTGTGCATTTTCCCGAAGCAAGAAAGGAGAAAAGAAAGTTCCCGATGAGACAAGTCTTTGTAAATTTCTTCTGCAAACATGGAGTTTAACTAGGCACTCATTACCCCTGGGAAAAAAAAAAAATATTCTGTACCGCGTTGGCCAAATTGTCTTCTAAAAATCCTTCTTTCATTTAGGATCTTCATCGTTATTAATAAAGTCACATATGTTAAAAAAAAAAAGAGAGAGAAAAAACAACAACAATAATAATGATAAATAATTTTATCAAAATAATAATTAGACGGAAAATCTCGCTGATTGCCTCCTTAACCCTGGATGCCGGCGCATTCTTCCTATAAACTCGAACAATATTTTATCTTGGAGAAGCAGGTCGTCTTGACTAGCTTAAAATGGCCGTCAGTTTCTCCTGGCGATGCCTAGGACACCTGCAGGTCACCAGGTAAATCCTTCAGGAGTTCGACGTCAGGCAGGTGAGCTTTGATTGATGGCCCACTCAAGTTAATTTCCTTTTTTTTTTCTTTTTTACGTTGCTGGTGCTAATGATGGAGAGTGTTTTTATAAATGTTTTTATTTGTTTATTTATTTTTTGGTTTTCTAGAAGACAAGGTTCGTTGAAGTAAACGCAACTTCGCTAACTTTCTTTCCTTCTTTCTTATCCTTCACCCCGGAATGATCAACTTCCCTTCTCTTTTTTTCTCTTGTCTATCTTTCTTTTCCTCCGCCTTTCTTGCCCGCGTGCGGTGGAGCGCGCGCGCGGGTGTTTGTGTGTACACGTTTGTTTTGGCCAACAAAGTTTCAGATAACGTTATCTAAGTTTGCTTTTTCGCGTGATTAATCTTCGCTGCTCGGGGATCGACGGAGGAGAATTCCGAAGCGATACGTGTTTCGCCAAAAGATTCGGTTTTCGTTGCTAGCGCGTTCGAACCCTCCTGCTGCTCCTCGGGGAAATTAGCCTACAAATGCAGCGAAATAGCATTATGTTAAGGTTATTTAGAAAGCATCATTATTGTTATCATTATTATTTTCATTATTATTATTATCATTATCATTACCATTACAATATTATCATCATCATCATCATCATCATCATCATCCTCATCATCAATCATCATCATCATCATCATCATTATTGTCATTATCAGTATCAGTATTACTGTTATTATTACTATCATCATTATTTGGTTCATGAAAAGTAGTTTTATCCAGCGAGGGGGCGGGGGGAGGAGGAGGAGGGGCCTTGTGGGACGGCAATTAAAGGAAATAATTAAAGATAGGTCGGAATGGTGAAACTAACGACGACATATAATCGCGTAATTAATTAAATCACTATTATATACTTAGTGCTAAACTATGGCTATCTATAATCATGGAATTAAATGTTAGACTAGAACTATATGGTAACCAAACTATCTTCATAAAAGTTATGCTAATCTCCATAAATTATAAGTATAAATGTGGATGCTGCATTACAACTGAATCTAAATGCATCTGATAATATCAAACTGACATTAAACAGCTACCTTATGCAAAATCACTGGATCAGAATTAGTGTTTAAATTATAGTGATTAACGAAGAAAGGAAGCGTAAAGTGGAACAGATAAAACATGAGTTTCTAAACAACCAAAGAAGAAGAGGAAGATGATGAAGAAGTAGACGAAGAAGAAGAAGAAGAAGAAGAAGAAGAAGAAGAAGAAGAAGAAGACGCAAAAGAAGAGGAAGAGGATGATGATGAAGAAAAATGGAAGAAGAAGAAGAAAAAGTTGAGGAAGAAGAAGAAAAAGAAAAAGAAAAAGAGGAAGATGATGAAGAAGTAGACGAAGAAGAAGAAGAAGAAGAAGAAGAAGAAGAAGAAAAAGAAGAAGAAGAAGAAGACGCAAAAGAAGAGGAAGAGGATGATGATTAAGAAAAATGGAAGAAGAAGAAGAAAAAGTTGAGGAAGAAGAAGAAAAAGAAAAAGAAAAAGAGGAAGAAGAAGATGAAATGGAAGAGAAGCGGAAGAAGAAGAAAAAGAAGATGAAGAGGAAGAAGAAAGAAAAAAAAAGAAAAAAAGAAAAAGAAAAGAAAAAGAAGAAAAGAAGAAAAAAGAGAAAAGAAAAGAAAAAGAAGAAAAGAAGAAAAAGAAGAAGAAAAAGATGAAAAGAAGAAAAAAAAAAAGACAAGAAAAAGAGGAAAAGAAGAAAAAGAAGAAGAAAAGTAAAACAGAAGCAAGAAAAGGAAGAAACGGAAAACAGGCCTATTCCCCGAGCGTTTTTTTTTCTCGGTCGGAACTGGAAATCTTAAACACCGGGCAAGAAATGCCTTTAATTTGCCTTACACATTCTTATCCTTATAATAATAGGTAAATATCTTTCATCTTCTGTTAGGGAAAAAATCTACTCTATAGACATTTAGAATTAACTTATCGTCTGTTTAAGAGGCAAATATCTCATCTACTGCGAAAAAGTTCCATAATAGTTTGCATTTATCGGGTGTCTATTTATGAGGTCAATATATATCTCATCCGCAGCTAAGAATTCTAGAACTTCTTTTCAGGCTGAAATGTTATTTATTCGTTTATTTATGTAACTGTCTTTCTATCTATTTATGTGTCTGCCTGTCTATTCTTTTTATTTGTTTTATTATTTATTCAATTATTTACTTATTTATTGTTGGTCAAATTGGGTTATAGACAGATTCTGTCATCGGCAGGCGCCCGACGTGCAAATACTTCAACAACTTTTATTGCAACTCATATTGATACTATTCTTCATAAAATATAATATTTATTGCTTGGTGCATTTAATGTCTAGAATCTACAAAGGAAGATTTCCTTGTATTTGGATACCGAGTTGTATTTATGTTTACGAATTAATAAATGTATAAATAAAAGCACTGGCTGACATCGGTAACTGATCAGTGGTATCTTGACTGATGGGTAGCGAAGTAAAATAAATTATTTCTCTGATGTACAGAATGGCATAATTTGGGCAAATCATTTCCTTATCAATAGATATGGAGCTTCTGATTATTTAGAAGCCACACACAGAATGATTATTTGGCAGAACACAGTCACCTTGTAAAGTACTACTGCAGGAGTCCTCATCCAGACCTCTGCATATTTAACGGTCGAGACCGCCTATGTTCGTTTATTCTTTCATCTAACAGATCTAGCAACATTTTAAAGGTCATTTGGGGACAATAATCTTCAAATGTGTTTTTATTTTATGTTGGTTTACGTCCGTATCCTGTAATTGGGCGGAGACGTACACATGACGTCACAGGTAAACAGGCGGTCGTAAAAGACGCTTGTAAAATGGGCGAAGTGTGAACCAGCCTTGTGTCTCTGTACTTGTTAAGGCGAGAGAGAGAGAGAGAGAGAGAGAGAGAGAGAGAGAGAGAGAGAGAGAGAGAGAGAGAGTGAGAGAGAGAGAGAGAGAGAAAGAGAGAGAGAAAGAAAACCATCCGGAGGAAGACAGAAACAGAAAATAGAAACAAGCAAATAGAAACAGAAACACACAAACAAACAAAGAAAAACCGGAAAATACAAGAATACAAGAAAACAACATTAGAAAAAGACCAAGAAGCACAGACCTTAGAGGCAGGCGGCGAAGAGTACCCCTTAAGGGCGCACTCACACCCTTGCACCTCCTCCGTGTTTATAGGCTCTGAGGTGCTGGACCAACACTCAGCCGAGATGTTTTCCCGCAGTGAAGGCGATTCTCTCTCTCTCTCTCTCTCTCTCTCTCTCTCTCTCTCTCTCTCTCTCTCTCTCTCTGCGTCTCTTTGTCTCTGTGTCTCTGTTTCTGTCTGTCTGTCTGGTTCTCTCTCTCTCTCTCTCTCTCTCTCTCTCTCTCTCTCTCTCTCTCTCTCTCTCTCTCTCTCTCTAACTATCTCTCTCTCTCTCGCTCTCTCTCTCTTTTTCTTTTTCTCCCTTCCCTTATCTGAAGCAACGCTGAATGGTGAAGTGGCGAAAATGGTGGGTAATGTTCTTTTTCTTTTAATAATAATGATTAGTAGTTGTATAAATTCTGGTATTTGTACTGTTTATCATAATAATAATCATTATTATAATTACTATCATCATTATGATTTCAGCATTTTCACAACTATCTTTATCGTTATTTTTTTCATCTTCATCATTGTCATCAAAATCATTATTACTCTTGTTATTATTATTATTATCATTATTATTATTGTTATTATTGTTGTGTAATTATTATCATTATAATAATGATAATGATAATAGTAATAGTACTCGTAATAATAAGAGTACTGATACTACAGCTACTAATTATAAAAGTAATAATTATATTTATCATTATTGTTATTATTATTATTATTATTATTATTATTACTATCAATGTTATCATTATTATCAATGTTATTATCATTATCATTATTATTATTATCATTATTACCATTATTATTGTTATTACTGTTGCCACCACCACCACTATCCTCCCTATCATCATCATTAATGATAATAATAAAAAAAATAGACCTTGAATTAAAGCAATGCACTGGACATATCAACGAATATCTTTGCACAATTTTGCAAAAAAAAAAAAAAAAAAAAAAATCCACAGTGGCTAAAAATAGCAATGAGCTATTTTTTTCGTTCCTTGGTTTATGTCATTTGCGTCTATAGCCGTATGTGAAAATGCATTGAATATTTTATTTTTGAACATGAATATGATTAGCATTAGTATTCTACCATGTTCATCAAATAATTAAAATACATAAATCTTTAAAAAAAAACTCTCTATTCTCATATAAAGAGAATTTCGTAATCGCTATACCTCGGTCTTTCAGTGGGCTTTCATTAGCTTTGTGCATTGTGGTACAGTCTCGAAACAAAAGTCGTGTCGTGAATGGAGCTTCGAATCGCTCCGAGCCTAAACAACAAGAGACACACTAGCTGGGTGTTCGAGACAGAATTCGAAACATGTTTGACACGAGTTTTGTTGTTGCTGTGCATTCCGCACACAGCGACTCAAGTCACCCGCCTCTCTGCCCTTCCTCTTTCTCTTTCTCTCTCTTTAACGCGGTAGATAATTTCGAATAACAAATCAATCTCTCTCTCTCTCCTCCTCTCTCTCTCCCTCTCTCCCTCCCTCCCTCCCTCTCTCTCTCTCTCCCTCTCTCTCTCCTTACCTCCTTCCTTCCCCCCTCTCTCTTTTTCTCTCTCACTCTCCCTTCCTTCCCCCCTTCCCACTCCCTCTCCCTCCCTCCCCCCTCTTTCTCTCTCTGTCCTTCTCTCTTCCTCCCTCACTTCCTCTCTCTCCTCCTTCCTTTTCC
>NC_061826.1:15452306-15454806 GCF_019202785.1 Penaeus chinensis | reverse complement strand
GGGACAAGACGACATTCTGGGCACGAAACATCTATCTGTCACTATCTATCTCATAGTACGTATCTATCACAGTACATATATATCACTGTCTCACACATATATATATATTTCGGACTCTCTATCACACAGCCTATCACTGTCTCACATTATTAATTTGCAAATCTATTCCTCAACCTATATATCACACAACAACACACTGGTATTATTTTCTTATAAGCTCACAGTAAACCTTAGAATGTGTGTAGTTATTTTCTTCTAACTCAGCATCTTACCAGTGTTTCAGTGTTCCTAATTTGTCAAAATATGCTGAGTCATCAGAAGTGTTAGAATAAGAATTAATCGTTTTTTAATAGGTAACCTATTATTGAAGATATTGTTTCAAGCATGAACCCTTTCTTTAAGATTTTTTTTTTTTAGAGAATTAACTTGTTATTGAAGACCCACTCCTTTCCTCATATATTTGAAACTTCACGTAAACAGCTATCAGACTGGTATGGATGAAAATGACGATCTCCCCAACACCAGAGATGTATCTAACCAGTTTCGACAATACTGTACTTAGCAGAAATTCTCATATTTCTGGTAAAGAGAAATCGGTCAGATACAACTCTTGGGCTGTGGGGATATTCATTTTCCTTCATATTATCTTTCCTACACTTGTGTTAATTACCATTACGATGCTCTTTCGCCCCCCTATTTATCACCACAGAGTTTTTGCCATTGTGATTTGTTCCCGAGCAAGTTGGGACCCTGTGTGCTGTTTAAGCCGCGGGCTTTACCGAAACAGACATGGTTGTGAATGACATAGTATAAACACTCTACCGTGTTGATACTATGGTAGAAAATCCGCAATACGCAAACTAAATCCTCCTGGAATCCATCTTCAGACCTGAAGATGGATTCCAGGAGGATTTCGAAATAGTTGTCTCGTTTTCTAAATAAATCTAGTTTGTACATTGCGGGTTTTTCTTCAAGGTATGGTTGTGTTCCCTGTTGGCAGAATGAACGCTGTGTTTTGTACTTTTTTTCTCGTTTTGTTTATATACTTGCATAGGTACACATGTTACGGAAGACTATGAACATATGAACTTATGCTACACATCTCTCACATACACGTATCAGGGATTTAACTTGCATTTGTCAGCAGGTTTGATCCTTTGTTTGATAAGGCTCGCTAGAATAGCTGCTCCTCCCGCAGAAGCTTCTGTAGGCCGTCTGTGCGGCGATCTCCCATTAGCACGTCACTGCAGTGTATTCAAATAATCATGCTGCGGAGTGCTGTGTATACAAATAATCCTGCTCGTTGTAGATTTGAGATTCCGAACAGTCAGATAATTAGGAAACGGGCATTACGTGTGTACTGTAGCCAAAATTCAGATGAAAATACAGTATAAGTCAGCTTAGAAGTAAATTATATTATTCCCTACTATATAACAGAAAAATACAGATAAAACCCAAGTGACTGGATGAAAGAGAAAAAATGGAAACCCAGAGTCCTGGATTTTTTAGATAAGATGCCAGTAAAGTTCTTGAAACAGAGCTATAATACAGCGATGCACAGAGTGATACCAAGAACAAGCGCTCCTTAATTCATTCGATAAAACAAACATAACGAACACTGCCTCCACAACTGCACATCATATAAGCTGGAAATCACTCTCCTTAATTTAATTTCCTCATCTCATTACACGGAAACGAGATGCACCCACTATAAAACACAATCCATCAGCCTTATCAAAGCACACAATTACATACACAATTCCTCAAAGCATCGGCCGGCAGAACCCACTCTCAAACCAAGCATCTGTAACAAGAGGCAACACCCTAGATTCCCCTCACTGCACAAGCGTTAAAACGTTGCCGAACAGAGTCCATAGCGCTTTAACACACATCCCTTGATAGAGCGATAATACCTCCCACACACACACGCACACCTCTGCTCCGTTTTTAATCCGTCTTAAGCCCTTGCTTGGGATTAACAGAATGGGTAGGTGTTTGTTTAAGGTTTCATAATATGGAAATGAGACTGGAATAGCCTCGGCGACTCCTTCCTTTTGTCGAAGGGGGTCGTGTTTCACAGGGACGGAGGACGGAAGGACTGCGCTCTTTGCGGTGGACTGGTGAGTGTTATGGGCGATGGCGGACGTTGGTAGGGTGAAGATGTTCGAAATCCGTGGGAGTTCTTTTTCATGGTGTTGGAGATGACATTACAGAGGTCGGGAGGATGTCATGGTGGTGGAAAGCATATAGTGGTTGTAATCGTATCAGAACTTTGTGGCTCATACCTTGATGGTGGGTATTGTATCATGGTAGTAGGAATTTTGTCATTGTGGTGGAAACGAGACCATGGTGGTGAGAATATTATATCTGTTATTTGAAATTATGTCGCAAATTTGGAAATGCACCAAGTAGATACCATCTATATCATTAATTAAGAATAAACAACCAGGCTAAGTAAGAGAGAGAAAAAGAGAGAGAAAGAGAGAGAGAGAGAGAGAGA
>NC_061826.1:15432306-15434806 GCF_019202785.1 Penaeus chinensis | reverse complement strand
GATAACATTCAAAACAACAATCATTTATAAGGACTCGTTGCTTATCTCGGTCCAAAATGCCACTTTGTTTTCCTTAGCATTTGCTACGACAAAGACACTGACAAAGACTCATTATTACATCATTAATCCATTAACTGACCCACCAAAAATCTACTCAGGTGATCCTCCTGTCATGGGCGGCTGAATTATACATTTCCATCGCAATCTGTTCGTAACTTTTTTCTTTCTTTCCTTTTTGCATATCCTGCTGACAAACACACACACACACACACACACACACACACACACACACACACACACACACACACACACACACACACATACACATACATATATACTTATATATATTCATATATATATATATATATATATATATATATATATATATTTAATTGACAGTTATCATAGATCATCGATAATGAAAATGGAGTTCATGATTATAAGGATAATGTTAATAATTACACTTGTGACAGATATGTAAATAATAACAAATAGTCTCGTTTAAATGATAATTAACTATATTACCCTCTTGGATTCAAATTAGTTTTCTGTTATTTATTTATCCTTTTGTTTCACCAATACATGAGGTGATTTTTATTTTATTTTATTTATTTATATTCTTTTTTTTTATTCTTTATCTTTATCTCGTTCATTTTTCTCTTCGCGAAATCTATAGACCAAGTTTTAGCATAAATTCGTTGCACACCCGATTCCTTTGCGGTTCATTTGGTATTCAATTTCGAAGGTATTCTACAAAATCTTGTCTTTTAGAAAATGGAAATTCCTTTTTTCCTCTCTCTCTCTGTCTCTCCCTTTTTATTCAATATAAAACATTCAATTTTGCACCAATTTTGTGAAGATCAAATCAAAGAAAATATTATTACCAACACACATAAAAAAAAATCAACAACTTAAAACATATATATACACAACAAAAACGAATTTCTTTAAGAAACCGAAAAACAAACAGGCAGAGAAGCTGCTAACTTCAGAATTAGATTTATTCCCAGCCTCCACCAAAAAAGTTTTTCTAAGTAAATTCATTTAGAGGAAATGCTTCAAAACTCCCGCTTCTCCTTCCCGCGACTTCTGAATTTCACAACAATACTGCCTGATGCTGAAGAAAAGTTGGCTCGAGAAGTTTACTGCTTCTGCGTCGATATAAATCAAGTCCATTTTCTTTCCTCTATCTTGCTTTTTTTTCTTCCTCTATTTCTCCGTCTTCACTCAACACCCCTTTTTCTTTAATTAGAGTAATGTATTTCTTTTTCTTGTCTTTTTTTCTTTTTCTTTTGAGTTTGCCGTAACGGAGACTGATGGCGTCGAGGAAAACTTGAATGAGAGTTGACAGGATGATCTATAGCGGAGATGTGTCGACGACCCCGAGGGATATGATACGTGGTCGAGACATGTCGAGACACGTTTCGGACACGTTTGGCGCGGAGCTGGGTTCTCTCCGGGTGATTCTGAAGCGGAATGGCGAGGCTTCGATACGCCTGGGATTTGTGTTACGGTGTGGGAGTAGAGGGAGAGAGAGATGGATGGGGGGGTAGACTGAGAAGGAGAAGGAGAGAGAGGTGGGGAGGTGGGGGGGAGAAGGAGAGGGAGAGGGAGAGGGAGTGGGGGAGGGAGAGGGGGGAGTAGAGGAGGGAGAAGGAGAGGGAGAGAGAGGTGGATAGGGGGGGAGAGGGAGAAGGAGAGGGAGAGAGAGGTGGATAGGGGGGGAGAGAGAGAAGGAGAGGGAGAGAGAGGTGGGGAGGGGGGGGGAAGGAGAAGGAGAGGGCGAGGGAGAAGGAGTGGGGGAGGGAGAGGGGGAAGTAGAGGAGGGAGAAGGGGAGGGAGAGAGGGAATGGGAGTAAAGGGAGAGAGAGAGAATGGGAGGGAGAGGGGGAGGGGGGAGGAAATGGGACATATAAGGAGACGGAGAGGGAGAGAGATAATAGGAGAGGGAAGAAGAGGGAGGGGGAGAGGGGGAGGGGAGGAGAGAGAGAGAGAGAGAGAGAGAGAGAGAGAGAGAGAGAGAGAGAGAGAGAGAGAGAGAAAGAGAGAAGAGAGAGAGAGAGAGAGAGAGAGAGAGAGAGGTGGGGGAAGAGAGAGAGAGAAAAAGAGAGAGGTGGGGGGGGGGAGGGAAAGAGAGAGAGAGAGATAGAGAAAGGGAGGGGTAGCGAGGGAGAGATAAACCTAAATAGATAGAGACAAACAAATACACACACACACACACACATACAAGCTAACAGACAGATAAAAATAAATAAATAGATAGATAAACAGGAGAGCGAGGGGGAAGGAGGAGACAGAGAGAGGGGAGACGAAAGAGAGGAAGAGGGAGGGAGAGAGTGATAAGGCAGTAAGTGGAGACGACGATGTGATTCTCCTTTGATCTGGTTCTTCGTTTACTCAACCGAAGATCCACATGTGTATCAAAGGTTGAGTGTGCGTGAGTGTGTGTGCGTGTGTGTGTGTGTGTTTTATGATGTATTTTTCCAGTTTTCCCTTCTTC
>NC_061826.1:15409806-15412306 GCF_019202785.1 Penaeus chinensis | reverse complement strand
GCGTTCGCGTAAGAGCGGAGGAGCCGCGATCCCCGGGCCTCCGCTTCCCCACAAACCATCTCCCACTCCGACGGCTCGAAAATAAAAACGCTATGAGTATAATTAACTAAAACTCCTGCCATGACTCATCCTGTACAAGTCATGACCAAGGCGCATGAAAGAGCTCTCTCTAAGTCAGCCTAGAGTGGCCATGCAATTGAAAAAAGTTGTTATTCATGATATTCATGAGTGACGAAATTCCAACGGCCAAGCGGCATGCGAACGCCAGCTGTGACCAGTGTTGCCACTGATAGCTCCACAAACCCCCTAGACTGGATTTTAAAACCCGCTAAACATAAGAGTAAAAGCTCCTCATTTTCCCACTAAAAAGGACTTCAAAGATTGCTGAATATATAGAGTGAACTTTTAATTTGATTTCCCGCTAGATCCTAACGCAATAAAACTCTAGATCTAGCGGGAAAATCGCTAAGAATGGAAACACTGCGTGTGACACGTTTTGCTAGAAAAGAGAACGAGAATGGGATTATGCATTATAAATCTCTGGAATGCTTCAGATTATACATCATAGATTTCCGTGACAATTTAATCATATATATATATATATATATATATATATATATATTTTTTTTTTAATCTAAAGAAAACTACTATTTTAAACAAAATTTAATTGTACATAATATTTGTGCAATAATCTTATACTTTAAGGCTGAGTATTCATACTTTAATTTTTTGAGTGACAATAATTCTTGACATTTTTTTTAACGTGTCAATTATTTTAACATTTTAATCCTCAGGGTATTTAGCCGCTAATGACCTTAGCTGTTGACGTTAATTATTCCTAATCATTAATATGCTTGATTCATACATTGTTAATCTTTAGAAAGCTTCTTATAATACGATATAGATAACTGTAATAATTTAGTTATATATCATCAGTTACTAACATTTTAAAAATCGTACAGTATTTATCACTGGAATGTTTCAAACCATACATTACAAACCATTAGAATACATTAAGTCATATGTTATAGCTTATTCGAACGTTTTAAAGCATACATTATAAACCAGTGGAATGCTTCAGTTCATACATAAATTAATGGAACAATTTAATCATACTCTACAAATCATTAGAACACTTCAAATCATGCGCTATGAATCAATGGCCTGCATTAATTACGTATGACTGAAAGGCTTTAATTCATACTTAATAAATCCTTGTAATATTTGAAGTCATGGACTTTGGATCACCGTAACTCGTTAAACCTACTTAACAGATTGCATTGAATCGTTCCAAATCATTAGAATAACTATTACTGAATTATTATAATTATTACTGAATTATTATTAACTATTATTGAATAACCTTTCAACTATAACGTGTCTATCCACAACCTAAAAACAATCTACGAAAATTCCTATTCTTAAACATTTAATCTTAAGACTAAAATAATCCTCCTCTTTACACACTGTTTTCTAGTGACGTTCCAGCATTACGTATTCTTAAGGGACACGGCAAAACACTCGGGATATGATTGCCATAAAGACACAACGAGGCTTTTTGAGGACTGTCGTAATTGCCTCATTCCAAGAGCCATCCACTAGGCCTATTAATGATGCAAGGCTGTTTCGTCACGCAGTTGCTTCTAGTAAGTTGCACATCGTCCAAATTATAGTTGTGGTTGTAATGTGGTGATAAAGTTTTCTTTCACTTTTTTTCTAATTGTTCTTTTTTCTTGTATTTCTTCTTCTTTATTCTGTTTCTTCTTTATTCCTTTCTCCATGTTCTTTTTTCTTTCTTTATCATTCTTCGTCTTCTTTCTTTATCATTCTTCTTCTTCCTTCTTCTTTTCATCCTCTTCTTCATCATCATCATCTTCTCCTACTCCTTCTTCTTATTATTATTATTCTCTTCCTCCTCCTCCTTCCTTTTTTTTCTTCTTCTCCTCCTTTATCATTTTCTTCTCCTTCTTCTCCTTTTTTTGCACTTAGTGACAGCCGTCGAATCTATATCCAACAAAGGAACACGAACGAGAGAAAGAATCAGATCATGCACTGAAATCATGCCCGTCCTTTATATTCACAAAGCGATGTCATTTATTTTCCTCTTGCAATTACTCCATCTTGCTTGATAATCGGATCAATCCTGCTTTCAAGGAGGAAAAAAACGGCAACAAAGAACATAAGAAAATCGTAATATAAACCGAGTAACGTATTACATCATTACAGAGCGTCCACTGTAGCTGCACCTTTGTCCTTTATAAAAACACTAATAACAGATCTAAGATTGCTTTGTTAAGTCGCTGTTATTTGTTATCTAGCATCAAGATTAGCGCTGCAAGGTTTATTTCTTCGAATCATCATAAATATCATTTGTTATTTTCTTTTTGTTTTTTAATGAAGAGGAGCAAGCTCGTTCCTTTCAAAGTGCTGTATCACCCAGAGAAAGGTAATCCATTTCTGCGAATCGTGCTTTCCACCGTATACTAATAACGTCTTTCAT
>NC_061826.1:15389806-15392306 GCF_019202785.1 Penaeus chinensis | reverse complement strand
CTCTCTCTCTCTCACTCTTTCTCTTTCTCTCTCTCTTACTCTCTCACGCACAAATACACACACAGACGAACACTAATTTCAAAACTCCTTTCCCCACGTGACTAAGAATCCCCTCAACGTCCCACCTTAAGAATTAACACTCTTGGCATGCCTTCTCTCCATCGATCAGAACGAGTCGGGTAATTGCCGACTCGCGAGGGAATCCTACGAGAGTCTGGTGGGAATCGAACGAGTCGCTGGGGGGTCCTACGAGTCGATGGGGTGTCTTACGAGTCGATGGGGGAATCCTACAAGTCACGGGGGGATCCTGTTAATCGCGAGGGAATCCTACGAGTCGCTGGAAGAATCCTACGAATCGTTGGGGGGAATTCTACGAGTCGCTAGGGAATCTACGCGCCGCTGGGGGAACCTTACGAGGCGCTGGGGGATCCTTTAAATCCTTAAGGGGGTCCTGCGAGTCACTAGGGGAATCCTACAAGTCACGGGGGGATCCTGCTAGTCGCGAGGGAATCCTACGAGTCGCTGAGGGATCCGACGAGTCGTGGGAACAGCTGACCCCCGAGGTTCTGGAAGGACACGTGGCGTGATTAAGTCCTCCGTCCCATCAAGGCTTCCGTGTCCTCGCCGAGGATTCCCCGTTTCCATTTCCAGTTTTCTCGGGCCGTGTGGAGGGGGGTAATTAGGGCGAAATTAGCTTCTTTTTTTATCTTCTCTCTCTAATCTGGAAGGAGTGAGCTTTTGATGTAATGGAGAATCGTCTTCGGCAGTTAATGCTTTCCAACGAAAGGAGGGAGTGAGAGGGAGAGAGGGAGTGTTAGGGAGAGAGGGAGTGTAAGGGAGAGAGGGAGAGTGAGGGAGAGAGGGAGAGAGGGAGAGAGGGAGTGTTAGGGAGAGAGGGAGAGTGAGGGGGAGAGGGAGAGAGGGAGAGAGGGTGTGTTAGGGATAGAGGGAGTGTTAGGGAGAGAGGGAGAGTGAGGGGGAGAGGGGGAGAGGGTGAGAGGGAGAGAGGGAGAGAGGGAGAGAGGGAGAGAGGGAGAATTAGGGAGAGAGGGAGAGAGGGAGAATGAGAATGAGAATAAGAATAAGAATAAGAATAAGAATGAGAATGAAAATGAAAATGAAAATGAGAATGAGAAGGAGGGAGGGAGGGAGGGAGGGAGGGAGGGAGGGAGGGAGAGAAGGAGGGAGGGAGGGAGGGAGGGAGGGAAGGAGAGAGAGAGAGAGAGAGAGGGAGAGGGAGAGGGAGAGAGAGAGAGAGAGAGAGAGAGAGAGAAAGAGAAAGAGAAAGAGAAAGAGAAAGAGAAAGAGAAAGATAAAGAGAAAGAGAAAGAGAAAGAGAAAGAGAAAGAGAAAGAGAAAGGGAAAGGGAAAGGGAGAAAAAGGGAGAGGGAGAGAGTAAGGGGGAACTCGCCCCTTCCTTCCTCCCTTCCTACAGGACGCCTGGCTTTCGTCTTTAATTTTCGTCGCACATCCTATCACCAAATGGAACATGATCAGCGTTTTTTCCCAAGGACGTTAGCCCGAGTGGTTCGCGGCCGATGGTAATGCCCTTCTGGAATCTAATGGGGAAAGGGAGAGGGGAAAGGGAGAGGGGAAAGGGGAAAGGGGAAAGGGGAAATTGGAGGGAGAGAGGAAAGGGAGAAGAAGGGGAAAGGGAAAAGGAAAAGGGAAAGGGTGAAAGGGAGAAGGGAGAAGAAGGGGAAAAGGAGAAGGGAGAAGGGAGAAGGGGAAGGGGGAAGAAGGAGAAATGGGAAGAAGGGGAAAGAGGGAAAGGGAGAGAGGAGACGAAGGGGAAAGGTGGTTTCCTCTGGCTCATTTCCTCTTGTGTTGGAGGACTCGGGAGGGCAAGGAAAATATTTTGGCGCGAGGGGAATTAATATATCTTGCTGGCTTTTTTTTATTTGTAGGTGTCTGTCATTATAAGGTTGTCTCGTTTGAGTGCATTGTACTGTTTTGGTCTATTTGGGGTTATATATATATTTTTTTTTATAATTACTTCTTTTTTATGGTGTTCTCTTGTTTTGAGTCAGTATCATAATCGATTAGCTTCCATTTAATCGTATCAATAAATGATTCCACGATTACGAACTCCCTTTTTTTCTTTTCCTTAAAATCTCATTCTTTACCGACTTTCTTAATCCAAAACTTCCTAGCTTTAATCGCAAAAATAAATAAATAAAGGCATCGAAAGACTTAAACATTTACGAATGTTAAGACACCTCTCAGGACACTCCCCCCCCCCCCATTCCCGAATCACTCCCCCCCCCCCCCCCCCAACACTCGAAAACCTCTTGGCATTGAAACTGTTCACCTGTTCATCGGGTGAAGGCGGTGGAGATCCGCGGCCGCGTCGGACATCAATCATGGCAACCGAATTGAGGTGCTGCTGTTGCCAGTCCGAAAGGCGACGCTTAACAGGATTGATTCACGGGGGGGGGGGGGGGGGAGTAAGGAATAGGGGTAAGGGAAGAGTAAGGGTTAAGGGGAAGGGGGAGGATTA
>NC_061826.1:15377306-15384806 GCF_019202785.1 Penaeus chinensis | reverse complement strand
GGTACTTCTCATCCCCCGTTTAAAAATCATCGATGAACTGGGTGTCACCGAGAAGGAAAACTTACGGAATTACTCCGCCGACGCCGTGGCTTGCTTGCTTGTGGGGCCGGAAGGGGTTGGGGGAGGGGGAGGGGGGGAGGAACGGGGTGGGGGGGGGTTGCAAAGTTGCAAGTCGATCTTGCATTCAGATTTGAGGTAATTTTATATCCATTTTTTTTTTTTTTTAAATTCTTGTTTACTTATTAGCTGTTGTTTATTCATTTGTATGGTGTTACTTATTGAATTACTTTTATTTATTCATTCATATGCTCATACATATTTATTTACTCTTATTACCGTATTTATTTACTATTCTTTGATCATGTTTACATATATGTTTACTCTTATTTACGCAAAGATGAATATAGAGGGTTATAAAGTTGGGACCCCAGCTAGTACCCGATGTGTGTGTGTGTGTGTGTGTATGTGTGTGTGTGTGTGTGTGTGTGTAAATCTATATATAGGCCAACGAAACGTTTCTCTGACATAGTACTGTAGAAGCGTACCTTGCAAGATGATAAATTTATAATGTTGCAAGTTTCCAGGAGGAGAGTGGGGGGGGGGGGGGGTCGGTGGTCTCCCAGTCATGCACGTGCTGCCTCCTAAAACTCGGCCAGTGTTGTGGCCATCAAATGTCTCGCAGTCCTCGTCAAAAAAAAAAAAAAAAAAAAAAAAAAAAATTGCTTGGAACACACGTCGAAATTTTTTTTTCCCTTTTTTTCAACCCCAGTGTGAGTTCCGCCGACTTACATCACGTACGTACACGGCTGTAACATATGTAGAACTGAGGGAAAAAGAAGTGACGGGAACTTTCGCTTTGGGATGGGAACTAGAGCGACCCTTCCCTCCTTCCCCTTTCCCCCTTCCCCCCTTCCCTCCCTTCCCTCCCTCTCCCTCCCCCGGCAGCAGAGTGGGTCTCCATCAGCGGATCATGCCTGGAATCCTTATCACGTGCGGCGTTGTGTGTAGTCTGCGCTCGAGGTCGGAGCTGCGTCTGTCCACTTTAGGGCGAGCGGTGGACGAGGAAGCCCTTGGTCGTGGGAGGACACCTCGATGGCAAGGTCTCCGTCACCCTACTTTCCACTTCTGTCCCACTGACCTTCTTTTTTCCCTCTTTCGGTTATTCCGTTTCTCTGGTTCTCCTGTTCGTTCTTTTTCTTCTTTTCTCTGCATCGTCTCGTTTCGTGTCTTATTCCCTTCTTTTATTCCCCTTTCCATCAACTTCTCTCCTCTTCATCCTCTTCCATTATCCCTTCCCGTCTCTTCTTCAGCTTGTTCCTCACCCTTTCCGGCCTCTCCCTGTGACGAGCCAAGTCTTCTTCGCTCAGATGAGAAAGAAAGAAGACAAGAGAGAGGGAGAGAGAGAGAGAGAGAGAGAGAGAGAGAGAGAGAGAGAGAGAGAGAGAGAGAGAGAGAGAGAGAGAGAGAGAGAGAGAGAGAAAACAACAGGGAGAGAAGACACGGCGGAAGGACAAGAGACGAGGAGAGAACTCGGGGACAATTCTCACTGGGATTAATAGTCATTTCATATTATTTGCAGACACGTACTTTTTCAGGAAATGTTTTACGTCGGTGCCCTACAAAATCCCAAGCGAAATAAGGCCTCGGCGGAATGCGTCTACTAAAACAGCATTAGTTTCAGGAAGTGCAGTGTTTCCCATATAATACTTCAGGTGACACTAAATAGTTATTTACAGGAACGTTCGCAAGTGAAATATTCAGGTGAGCCTTGAAAAATCCATAGTTTTTGCGTATTATCCCCGCGCATGCGTTGTGTAGGGATTGGACACGTCTGGCAACATGGGTCAGTCACGTCCCGACCATGACAGAGGAAGCACGCACGTCCTAAGCTTTGCCGGCCTTCACTGGCTTTCCATGAGATTGGAAAACAGTAGACACGCAAGACGTTGTCAGTTTAAAAACTCAAGCTGTTAACATTACGTACAAAACATTTTTGGAATTACTGGACCAATAATGAAATCGAGTCTGAGGGAGAATACTGTCTCGAACTAAGATATGTTTATTAATGTATATTTTTTATTGATATATTTTTTAAAGTTGAGAGTAAAAAAAAGAAGGTATACTATTGATTCAATAATTTTGAGCTTGTATTCTCAGAATAACTGTTGAATTTCACAATACAATTTCAGATATAACGAATTCATTTAAATGGAAAAAACGTAAGACCAGAGACATTTGCAATACTATAGATATCTTTCCTTTGCCGAGATTACCATAGAAAGTAGATACTGGATGGGATACGAGGCTATTGAAGATTTAGTATGTTGTTAAATCCAGCGAGAAAAAGAGATAAGCCGACAAACACACACACACACACACACACATACACACACACACACACACACTCTCTCTCTCTCTCTCTCTCTCTCTCTCTCTCTCTCTCTCTCTCTCTCTCTCTCTCTCTTCTCTCTCTCTCTCTCTCTCTCTATCTATCTCTCTCTCTCTTTCTCTCTCTCTCTCTCTCTCTCTCTCTCTCCTCTCTCTCTTCTCTCTCTCTCTCTCTCTCTCTCTCTCTCTCTCTCTCTCTCTTTATATAATATATATATATATATATTTATATATATATATATATATATGTATGTATATGTATACATATATTTAGTTATACATATGCAGATGCATATGTTAATTTCCCTATAAATCATAAGACTTCGAATAAAAACATGAACATAATATAGCAAAAAAAATCACTTCAGATTATCGAGACTGAAAATAACATCTCTCTTCTTTATCCCTTCATTTTCCTAATCTGCGTTACTATCTTTTCCAAATAAGGTCACACTTTTTGGTGCTTATTTTATGTCTTGGCTTTATTGGTTTTGTCAGCATTATCACGTGGCAAAAGTTACTGTCGGATCGTGATTAGATTCGAGGGGACCATTTGATTAGATTTTGGAAATGATCCAGGAGAGGATTTTGAATTTTTTTTTAGTAATTTTCTATGTAGAATATGAAATAGACTTTTGCATTTTGTAATTTCATATCTCACACACGTAGCCTACTGTGCATATACATATATACATTTTTTTTTTCTTAAGCACAGACACACACACACACACATAATGTGTACACACACACACACACAAATATGTATATATATATATATATATATATATATATATATGTATATATATATATATATATATTTATATATATGTATATATATATATATATATATAAATATACACATATATATATATATATATATATATATACATATATATTTATATATATATATATATATATATATATATATATATATATATATATACATATATATACACATACATATATATATATATATATATATATATATATATATATATATATATATATATATATACGTATATGCACACATATATGTATGTATGTATATATTAAGCCGTGTATATGAATTGCAAGACAAAACCATGAATAATACTAGCCTCACAGGCCGCGAAAGCTACACGTACAATATAAATGATAAAGATAAATGGTAAGATTATGAGCGTTATGATACTGTGTGGCTATTCTTTTGGCTGATCTCCATTTCGTAACTTTTAGTTATCCATTCCTTTGTTTATCAGATTTATGCATTTGGTCGGGTGCCACAGTGACGAGCCTCCAGGAAATGCTGTCATAAAAACGGAATAATATTGGCATCAGTGTCACTTTCAGAAGCAACGGCATGTCCCCCCCCCCCCCCCCGTCAACCGTAGAACCAAGAGCAAGAGCCAGAACCGCGATAACCACACCGGAAATAACGGCAACCACAGCTACCAGGACCGCATCGACCACAATAACCAGAGCGCCAGTTAACCGCAACCACAGGCACTACAACAGACACGAAGCGAGAGATCAGCAATGACCGCCTTAACCACAACATACTCAGGCAAATCAAATAGGGTATCAGCGTCACCTTCCAGCTACTGCAACAACCATACCAGTCACAACCACCACACCTACCAGAACCACAGCCACATAACTATATATATGTGTGTGTATGTGTGTCCCGACTTTGACCCCGGCAGGTTGAAGCCAGTACTCAGTCACAGCTGGGTCGGCTGAGAGGGACTTACCGGGCGACTGTAAAGCCAGCGCTCTGCCCCTGAGTTCTGCCCCCTCTGTTGCAACCCCGCCCCCGAGGGTTGGAGTCCAGGGCTCTGAACACTGGACCATCGCAGCAGCCACACCATGTATGCACGCACACTCACTCACTCACTCACTCACTCACTCACTCACTCACTCACTCACTCACTCACTCACTCACTCACTCACTCACTCACTCACACTCAATCCCACACACACATTATATATATATATATATATATATATATATATATATATATATATATATATATAAATATATCATATTCATATTACTTTCTTTCTCCCTCCCTCTCCCCTCCTCTCTCTCTGTGTCATTATTTTCATTCGTTTTCTCTTGCATTTATTCATCTGTTTCCTTTCCTTTCTTCACTAAGAGAATTACAGTTCCAGTCCTATCTTAATTAACAATTGTGATGAGCTGTGCATTGTGGTGGAAACTTTGAATTTGAATTTGAGCTGATGAATATGCCCGGACAGATTACTGCAAGCGGCTTTCTCTCTTGAATTTCTTTTTTCCTCTCATCCCTCGTCCCCATTTTTCTGTTGGTGTTTGTGTCTCGATTGCGTGCGTGCGTGCGTGTGTGGGGGGTGGGGGGGGTGCGTGCGTGCGTGCGTGCGTGCGTGTGTGGGGGTGGGTGGGTGCGTGCGTGCGTGCGTACGTGCGTGTGTGTATGCGTGTGTGTGTGTGTGTGTGTGTGTGTGTGTGTGTGTGTGTGTGTGTGTGTGAGGGGGAGAGAGAGGGAGAGAGAGGGGGAAGGAGGTAGATAGAGAGAGATTTACTAGAAAGGCCGTGAAAAAAAAATATATATATATATACAGACATATATATATATATATATATATATATATATATATATATATATATATATATATATATATACACTCACATATATATGTACACATGGGAAAAATCAGTGCCCAGAACCGATAGCAGACATGAGCCCCGTCAACCCAACAGGTCATCAATCTGTTATCAACAAGTGATAAGAGGCGGATGCGGGCGCGGCGCTGCGGGTGCCTTGAAGCGACGAGAGAGATTACTGTAGGTTTATCATTAGTACCAGACACTCTCCCCTCTCTTTCCCCTTTTTATTTTCGGCTCTCCCCTTCTTTGCTTCCCTTCTGCTTCTCTGGTCTGCTCCTCCTCCTCTAAAATGCACGCGTGCAAATACACGTATGAACGCACAGGCGAGGTTACGGGAGGGGGTGGGGGGTGGGGGGGGTTGAGGCAAAGCAGATGATATGGTGAACAGGAAAAGATAAAAGATTATATCTGTTTATTTACCTTTGTATACATCTTTACAGTATATATATATATATATATATATATATATATATATATATATCTATTATATATCTATCTATATCTATCTATCTATCTATCTATATATATATATATATATATATAAAACATAAACACATATATGTAACCTATACAAGTATAGATAAACGAGAGAGAGAGATAGTGAGTGAGTGAGTGAGTAAGAGAGAGAGAGAGAGAGAGAGAATAAGTGAGTGAGTGTGTAAGAGAGAGAGAGAGAGAGAGAGAGAGAGAGAGAGAGAGAGAGAGAGAGAGAGAGAGAGAGAGAGAGAGAGAAAGAGAGAGCAAGAGCAAGAAGGAAACTCTCGCATTCCTCTGTTTCCCTTTGTCTCTCCAGTCTTTCTTTCCTCGTCTGTATCTTCACTTCCTCTTCTCTCAATGCACTTTCCAACTTTTCCCGCTTCCTTTTTACCTCTTTTCCTCTTCATCCTTTTCTTTCTTCACTTTCTTCGTAGTCTTTCCCTTCCTTACTTTATTTCCTCTCTTCCTTTCTCTTCCCTCCCTTTGCACTTCCCTTCTTTGGTCCCTCGCTTTCTTCTTCTTGACTTCCTTCCCTCCCTCAATTGGTTCTTATTCTTCCTTCCCTTTCCGCCTCCCTCCTTTTATGCTTTCCCTTCTGTTTTTCTTTCTTCCTTCTTTTGGCTTTTCCTTCCTTCTCTTTCCACTACTTTCCGTAAGAGCCTCTAACTTCCCTTCTTCTTCACCCTCCTTCCCCTATCTCCCTCTCCACCCTTATCCTCATATTACCTCCCTCTCAACTCCCCTTCCTTATACTCCCTCCCTTTCCGCCTCCCTTCCTCATACTCTCTCCCTTTCCCTCCCTCTCCATCCCCCTTCCTCCTACTACCTCCGTTTCCTTCCCTCTCCACCCCCTTCCTCATACTCCCTCCCTTCCCCTCCCTCTCCACCTCCCTCTTCATTATCCATCCCTTCCCTCCGTTTCCTATTGCGCCATCTCATCTCTCCTAATCTCTTCCAGGGACCTTCAGCCTCCTGTAAGTTCCAGTAATTTGTTTCAATATGGGTGACGTTTTTAGGGGAGAGACTCTGTAAGATGAATGATGTAGAGGAAGACGCAGAGAGGAGAGCGTGGTTTTAGGACTGGATTCCTTGGGATAGAAATATGGGAGCTTTAGTTTTAAACGTGGAGGAGGAGATAGGGAGAGACTGTGTTCAATCCAAAGGAAGGAAAGGAGGGATAGGTGTCTGGGGAATGGTTGAAGTAGGGGGGAGATGGAGAGAATAAAATGTGTTTAGAGAATAGAAGAGGAAGGTAAAGAATAGTAAAGATCGGGAGAAAAAATGTGTCAGGAAAAGAAAAGAGGAAGGTAGAGTGGCAAAGAGGGAGAGGAAAAAAAACAAAAAAAACGGCTGGAGAACAGTAGGAAAAGAAGAATGGCAAAAGTTGAGGGAAAGAATGGAAGTCTAGAGAATGCCAGAAAAAGATAAAAGAAAATTGAAAATGGGAGAAAAAATAGGTCTTGACGCCAGAAAAGAGAGAAGGAACAGTCGAAATATAAAAAAGCAACAAAGTTTAAGCAAGACTATCAAAATTAGATAAGATAAGGTATCCTTTTGAGCCAAAGTTTTGCGAGAGGATAAAAGGGGCGAAGAAGAAGAACAAGAAAAAAAGTACCAGACAGAAGTCCTCCCCAGAGATCAGACCTGGTATCTCAGAGCAAATAAAGTCAGGGACATCAGCGTCCTTGCGTGAACTCCGTGAACTCGTCCCTGCAGCTGTTACAGAGACGCACGCCAGGAATTGTGACAGCGGCGAAATTCGGACCGAAGATTACAGCGTTCGCAGGATAGATGGGAAAATTGGTTCATGTGGTCTGCAGCCGTGCACGGTGTCGTGACCAGAGCGCATTAAAGTCCGGACCTTCCGTGAGAGTTGTGACTACATCACGGGACCGCGGGACGGTGTGCGCACCCCCAATAAATGCAACAGATGACGACTTGGAATATGTTTGCGCCGTGGAGGAGAATAACAAGGATCGGACAGTAACTAGAGCAGGTGCGGACACGAG
>NC_061826.1:15369567-15377206 GCF_019202785.1 Penaeus chinensis | reverse complement strand
GAAGAAGAAAGGAGAAGGGAAAAGAGAAGGAAAGAAAGAAAAAAAAAGGAGAAAGGAAAAAAATGGGGAGAAAAGGGATAAAATTTCTGTCGTGAGCAAAGGGTTAATATTCTGCCTTAGCATTTTCTTTTCTCTCTGTGTACCTTTTTATTCAGCATCTTTTTGCTTGTGTTTTGCGTTTGTTGTTTTTTTTTTTTTTTTTTCTTTTTGATTTTCTCTTTTTTACTTCTCTCTCTCTCTCTTCTCTCCTCTCTCTCCTTTTTCTCTCTCTTTTCTTTTTCTTTTCTCTTCTCTCTCTTCTTCTCTCTTTCTCTCTCTCTCCCCCTTCCCTCCTCTCTTTTCTCTTTTTCCCCTCCCTTTTTTCCTCTCTCTCTCTCTCTCTCTCTTTTCTCTCTCTCTTTTCTCTCTCTCTTCTCTCTTCCCCGGTTTTGCCCCCGTGTTCCCGCTTCCCAAGGTACATTCCACAAGTTACTGTTAATATCTATTCAAATATTTCCTTAGCGCGTTTTGCCTTCTTTTTGCTCGCTGGTTTAAGAAAATTGACGAGGAAATTTGCACATCATTCTGTGTGTTTTCCATTTTTGTCTTCACCATTTTTTTTCTTTTTAAGGTTTGGAATAAAAAAGAGATGACTCGGTTTGGGTAAAAAAAACAAATATATTTTCCAACTATATGCATTTACAAAAATAAACACCGCAGCTATTATATTCCCATATATATATATTTAATATTTTAAAAATTTTAATTTTATCATTATTTTATATATAATATTTATACACAATATTTATATTTTATTATATATATATTATATATTTTAAATTATTATTTTTATATATATATATTTTTTTATTAAAATTTACCACACCACCACACACACACAAAACACACACACACACCCAACCACACACGCACCCCCACCCGCAGCACCAAAGCACGACGCAGCACGCACCCCCACCACCACCCCCACCCAACCACACACACCACCCCACCACACACCACGCACACGCACACACACACAACACCCCCAACCCCCCACACGCACACGACACGCACACCCCCCGCACACGCCACGCACACGCACACGCACACGCACACCCCCACACCACCATACACATGTGTGTGTGTGGTGTACAAAGGTTTTCAGGTGAGAAAGAATTCAGAAAAAATGCCTAAGCCCCCGGTCTGGCTTATGCCCTTTTTTAACCGCTGTAGGGTGAAAGGTTCTGAAATTGCACATTCCTCAGGTGCCAGCCCCCCTGTTCGCTCCCCCCACCCTCGCAGTATCTTCCCCTCCCACGATTTTCCCCTTTTGGCCTGAAACCCTTTTTTTGGGGGTGTCTAGGTCACTTTTTTTTTCAAAAATGGTTCATTCAGTGTTCGCTCAAGGGGTTTTCATCCCGTCAATCAGTCATACAAACACAAAATTTCACATGCACATACGATACCTTTTACACTTACAATACACATACATACCATACGCATACGATACGCATCCATACACAAAACCAACACTAAATAACATACACATACCTCACAACCACACACACACACACACACACCACACACACCACCCACACACACACAAAAACAAACACAGAAAAGAAACAAACAGAAACACATGTGAAATCCAAAAAAAAAACTAGGGGACCGATCCCCTTTTTTTACTGGGTTAGTAAAAAACCCATTTACGTCCCTGAATAAGGGGGTTTACGCACGTGACAGTATTACCACACACACACAACCAAACACCACAACACCACACACCAAACACACACACCACACCCACCACACCACCCCAAACAAACACACACACACCCACAAACACACACACACACACACACCACAGCTTACGTACACAGCGACAGGTTCCCATGGTCGCTCGTACGTACCCGAGAAGGGTTTTGCGTACATGGAAAAATAGGCTTTGCGTACACACGACGTGAATGCAATGAAAACTGGGTTGGTTTTTAAGGCTCGAGTGGCGTGTGAGGGTGATCAGTTTGAGGGAGTGCGATTTGTGATGGTGGGTGGGGGCGGGGAACGGTGGGCATGTGAAGGGGGGTTGGGGTGAGTGAGTGTGAGTGAGCAAGTGTGAGTGTGAGAGGGAGTGGGTGGGAGTGAGGGAGATAGGAAGTTGAAGAGAAGTAGAAGAGAAGAAGTAGAGAAGAAGGAAAAGGGGATAAGGATAAGGATAAAGAAAAGGGGACAAGGACAAGGGAAAAAGGACAGGACAAAGGAAAGGAAAAAGGCAAGACAAGGACAAGGACAAAGGAAAGGAAGAAGAAGAAGGAAAAGAGAAAGAAGAAGAAGAAAATTAAGAAAAGAAAAAAAGAAAAAAAAAAAAAGAAAAAAAAAAAAATAAAAAAAAAAAAGAAAAGAAAGAGAAATAGAAGAAAAAAAAAAAGGAAGAAGGGAGAAGGGATACAAAGAATGAGAACAAGGAGTGAGGAGAGCGAAACGAGCGGCCGCGTTGCTCCATTGACCATGGCGCCGCCTGGGAGTCAGTCCTCTTCATAAGCGGGCATTGTGGATCGTCATTCGTGTCCTCATTTGGCACTTATCAGGCCCGGGTGAGGGCGTCTCCATCCATGCCCGCTCTCTCTCTCTCTCTCTCTCTCTCTCTCTCTCTCTCTCTCTCTCTCTCTCTCTCTCTCTCTCTCGTTCTCTCTCTTTCTCTCTCTCTCTCTCTCTCTTTCTCTCTCTCTCTCTCTCTCTCTCTCTCTCTCTCTCTCTCTCTCTCTCTCTCTCTCTCTCTCTCTCTCTCTCTCTCTCTTCTCTCTCTCTCTCTCTCTCTCTCTCTCTCTCTCTCTCTCTCTCTGTCTGTCTGTCTGTCTCTCTCTCTCTCTCTCTCTCTCTCTCTCTCTCTCTCTCTCTCTCTCTCTCTCTCTCTCTCTCTCTTTTTCTCTCTCTCTTTTTCTCTCTTTCTTTCTCTCTCTCTCTCTCTCTCTCTCTCTCTCTCTCTCTCTCTCTCTCTCTCTCTCTCTCTCTCTCTCTCTCTCTCTGTGTGTGTCTGTCTGTCTCTTTCTGCATTCTTTATCTTTTTCAGTTTTTATCTGTCAATAAAATCTCCTTTTCACATTTATATACAAGCAAGTATTATGTATATATATATATATATATATATATATATATATATATATATATATATATATATATGTACATAGACATATACATACATACATACATACATACATACATACATACATACATACATACATACATACATACATACATACATACATACATACATGCATACATAGATACATGCATACATACATATACATACATGCATACAGACAGACATACACACACACACACACACAATCATACATACATACAGACAGACAAGCAAACAAACAGACATAAACACATACATACATACAGGCAGACAGACAAACAGACAAACAGACCTAAATACATACATACAGTCATACAGACAGACAGACAGACAGACAGACAGACAGACAGACAGACAGACAAACAGACAGACAGAAACCCATACAGACAGACAAACAGACAGACAGACAAACAGACAAAAATACAGACAGACAGACAGACAACAGACAAAAATACATACAGACAGACAGACAGACAGACAAACAGACAGAAATACATACAGACAGACAGACAGAGGAGAGGAAGTGCTCCCTCCGAAAACACACAACGCAATATCTACATCGAACTACATGCTCTGTGCGTCCCTCTGCGCCCGTGCCTTTCCTTCTAAATTTTCCTTCCATGTGATGATGTAAAATTATTTTTGACTTCGCGAGTGCAGGGGGACCGCCACCAGCAACACGCACACACGCACTCTCCACTCACACGCCCCGCTGAGTCCAACTCTCTCCTCTCAGAGAAAATCGTTCAGCATGTGCATATTTCACTTCGTATATAGTTTGCATCGTCGCCACATAAATCTGCTGTCTGTGTTTGGGACGCGATCTTCACTGCATGGGCGGATATACCGACATTGGAAACTCATGTATGCCGATGTACACAAATGCACACACACATATGTATACACAGATAAAGGGATAAGATAGATAGGGAGGTAGATATATATTTATCTCAGTCTGTCTGTCTGTCTCTGTCTCCCTCTTTCTCTCTCTCTGTCTCTGTTTCCCTCTTCTCTCTCTCTCTCTCTATTTATCTATCTATCTATCTCTATATCTCTCCCTCTCCTCCTTCTCCCTCTCGCTCTCCCTCTCCCTCTCCCTCTCCCTCTCCCTCTCCCTCTCCCTCCTCCTTTCCTTCAAACGTAGATAGTCAGACAGCTCGACAGACAGACGCATACGTACAGATATATAAACACATAAGTAAACAAGGACGCCATTAACCTACATATATCCTCTGTCGCAATTCTTAACGACAACCTCTCCATCCCTGTATAATAATGCTTGCACGGGGCAGAGAAGATGGAGGGGAGGGGGGGGGGGGGGCGTGAGCGCAGGTACACAGTTGCTTGCATGTGAGTACTTCGGGAGGAAGGGGAAAGCATCAGAACGTGTTATTTTGTGCTTGTAATTCTATTTTACAGGTGGGATAGGAGGGTTAGGGAGGGAGGGATGAAGAGGAAAGGGAGGGAAGGAAGAGGGGAGGGCAGGGAGGAAGAGGGAGTGAGCGAAGGAGGGAGAGAAGGAGGAAAGACGAAAGGGAGGAGGGAAAGAGAGAGGGAGGGAGGGAGAGAAGGAGGAAAGACGAAAGGGAGGAAGGGAAAGAAGGAAGGAAGGCAGGAATGAGAATGAAAAGAACAGAAAGATGAAGGAGGGAGACTAAAGGGAGGAAAGGTAAGAAGGAAGAAGAGAGGGATGGAGATAAAAAAATTAGAAGGGAGAGATGGTGTGATGGAAGGAATAAGGGAGAGAGAGAAAGAAGGAGAGACGAGGAGAAAGGGTGGACAAGAAGAAAGGAAGGAAGGAATGAAGAAACCAAGGAAAGAATACCGGAGGAGTTGAAGGAATCACATTTCCTTAGGGCTCGAGAAGAGGGATGAAGAAGGGAGCGGATAAAGATGAGAAAGAGGAAGGAAGAAAGAGGAGAGGATAAAGAAAAAGGAAGAAAGAAGAGAGGAAAAGGGGCAGGGGAGAAAGATGAGCGGAGGCAGAGGAAGGAAGAAAGAGGAGAGGAAGAAAGGTAGGGGAGAAAGAGGAGAGGAAGGTGAGAGGATGAAGAAGAACCTCCTCCAAATACTTGATTGCTTGGTAAGACAAATGCAAGAAGAATACACGAAGAAGGGAAGAGAGAAAAGGACGGAAAATGAGAAGGGGGGGGGGGGATTATAACAATAATAATAATAGCAATGATGAGAATGATAATAAAAAAGATACTGACGATGAAGATGTTTATAACGATAATGATAATAATAATAATGTTAACAATAATAGTAATAATAATAATGTTAATAATAGTAATAATAATAATGAAGATAATGATGATAATAGTAATAGTAATAATGATAATAGTAACAATAATAATAATCATAATAGCAGTAGTAGTAGTAATGATAATAATAATAATAATAATAATAATAATATTGATAATACTAATATTAATACTAATATTAATACTAATACTAATACTAATACTAATACTAATACTAATACTAATACTAATACTAATACTAATGCTAATGCTACTACTACTACTACTACTACTACTAATGATAAGAATAAGAATAAGAATTAAACAAAAGAAGAAGAGCAGGAAGTAGTATGAAAAGAAAGAAAGAAGAAGACAAAGCAGAAAAAAATGCTTTCACAAAGAAGTTGAAAAAAGAACAAGATTTTTTTTTTTAAATTCAAATAGGCGCTTGTGGAAAGCAAGGACGGAAGGACTGCTTGGCCGAGATAAACGTCACTTCTAATCCTTTCATGAGACGTTTTTTCATGACGTTAATGTGGCATGAGGAGAAAGCACACACGTGGCATATAGTCTGAGGATGTGGTGTGTAAAAAAAAAAAAAAAAAAAAAAAAAGATATAATAATTATCATAATAATAATTCTATTTATATTTTCTTAAATATTTTTCTTGTGTGTGTTTTTGTATGCTGTGTGTGTGTGTTTGTGTGCGTGTGTTTTTTAAGGGAAGATTATTGTTATCCTTGATTTTCCTTTTTTTATGTCTTTATTCGTGTTTTGCAAACACATCCACACAACCGCGCATCCACATCTGCACATCCACGTATACAAAAAGGAGAAAGAAAAGAAAACAAAAGAAAAAGAAAAGAAAACAAAACAAAACAAGGATTTGAGTAAAACACCTTAATTAACGAAATATAGAAAAGGAAAACTCACTGTAAAAGGCAATTCCAAAGCAACAATAACAACAGCTAAACTTTGATGTCATGAAAACAAACAAAAACAAAAACAGAAATATACAAAATCGAGAATAAAAATAAACAAAAAGAGACGAAAAATCAACATAGACAGAACAAAGCCACGTGGATTGGATGAAACGAAATATCAGCGGAGGAGGAAGTTGGAAACAATTCGATAAAAAAGGGAGAGACGAGAAAAGAGGAAAGAGGGGAGAGGAGAAAAGAGGAAAGAGGAGAGAAAAGGAGGGAGAAAAGAGGAAAAAGAAGAGACGGAGGAGAGAGAGAAAGGAGAAAAGAGAACAGAGGGTAGAAAAAAGAGAGAAAAGAGGAAAAAAAAAGAGGGAAGAGGGGGAGAAGAGAGAGAAAAGAAATAAGAAAGAGGGAAGAGGGAAGAAGGGAAAGAGCGAGAAATAAGAGAGGAAAGAGGGAAGAAAAAGAGGAAGAAAAGAGAAAAAGGAGGGAGAAATGAGAGAAAGAAGAAAAGAGGAAAGAGGGGGAGAAAAAGAGAGATAAAACGGAGATAAGAATCAAAGATTCCGACTTATTTTCGGTCTTAATTGCACTCTTATTTTGCCTTTTCTTTTTTCTTTTCCTTTTTCCTCTTTTATTCCATCTATTCCTATTATCTCTGTTTTGTAGGAATGTCGCTGTATATGAACACTTACGCGGACATAGAGACAGACATAGAATTAGAGTTTATATATATACATACATACACACACACATATATATATATATATATATATATATATATATATATATATATATATATATATATAAATACATATATATATATATATATATATATATATATATATATATATATATATATATATATATATATATATATATATATATATATACACACGCACGCACGCACACACACACACACACACACACACACACACACACACACACACACACACACACACACACACACACACACACACACACACAGACGGATACACACACCTAAACCAACCTACGCACCCACCCAAATCCGCCCACACACCCACCCAAATCAAACACACCCACGCACCCACCCGCGCGCCCACACAACAACCCAAACCAACACACCCACGCACCCCCCCGCGCGCCCACACACCCACCCAAACCAACGCACCCCCGCACCCACCAGCACACCCACGCACCCACCCTAATCCGCCCAAAATGAAAGCCTCCCTCGCCGCTCGTCACAACTCGAGCCGAAGGTCCCGCCCGGCATCATAGAGTCACAAGAGCAATTTCGTTTCACCTTGTATCACAAAGGCTTCTGGGGGGCATCCGGCCGGTTCCGCAACGATAAGATTGAAATCCAGCCT
>NC_061826.1:15352067-15357067 GCF_019202785.1 Penaeus chinensis | reverse complement strand
CAGACCACGCCCACTTTTCTTCTCCCCGCCCCCCTCGACGTTTTGGCCCCCACTCAGAAACCACACTTTCTACTCTCTTGCCTCGTCCCCTTCCTTCGACCATACCCCATCCCCTCTCCCGGACCCCACTCCCTTCTCACAGACCCCCCCCCCCCCCCCGCCCCCCAGCCAAGGCGTCACACGAGCCGATCGTAAAGACGGAGCCGCCACCCCTCGCGCGTGGGGACGTCTAAACGGTATTTTTACTTCCCGTTTTTTCCTCTCACAGTCGTCGCGTCGGTAGCTATTCTGGCGAGAGGCGAAAGGTCAAGGAAAAAAAATAGATAAAAAATGAATAAAGGATAAGAAGAGGGAGGAAAAAAGCACGTCTGAGGGGGAGAGAAACAGAACTCTTTAGGGATTGGCATGATAATCGCTCAGGAGATAGGCCTTTTCCAATCCCGACTCCCCCCCCTCCCCCTCCGGCCCCTAGGTGGAGCCGGCGAGCTTCGTCTCTCCCACAATCCTTCGCTCAATCTCCTCTTTCCCTTTATCTTGTGCTCGGGCTTCTAGCTTGATGAATGAAGCCGTTGTACGTCTGTCAAAAGGCTGTTGTTGTCCGTATCGCGTCGGGGAATGGTGTTGTTCGCCGTGGTCGTCCTCGCGCGTCGAGATTACCGCTGTCGTTCGGAGTGCATCGGGATTGCTGTCGTACTCTGGCGGAGCTGGATGATTGCACTTTGCTTCGGTTGCCGCTCGGGATAAATTGAGATTGCGTGTTGTTATTTCTTGTTTTATCGGTCTTACTTTACAATCCAGGGATGTTGTTATACGCACATCTCTCTCTCTCTCTCTCTCTATCTGTGTTTGTGTCTTTCTTTTTATGTAATGGTATTGTTGATCTTTATTTTATCAAGTTAGAGATTGAAGATCGTTAGACATCCAAGGAAGGGAAGATGTGGCGTCTAGTAGAGTTAAAAAATATATATTTTGAATGTTAACGCTGTATTTTCACCTCAGCGTTCTGTACAAGACTCATGAATATGTTAAACACGGTCTGTCTAATGTTTACTGAAAAGATGTACGAATATTTTTGAACAGTTGCCGTTTCTCTGAATCATCTTCAAAAGAATAAACGGTTTGTAGTTTATTATCTATCGAAGTACTTAATATGATAATGTAAGGAAAACACTGCAAGGGGGCCATTGTAATCTTCATGTAGGAAGTACACAAGGAACATTTTCCCACTGTCAGACGCACACACAGGTGGGAATATAGGAGACAGGAGTAAGGGAAAAAAGAGAGAGAGAGAGAAAACGGGAAAGATAAGGAGATAAATTGGGGAAGTACAAAAGAGAGCAGGGTAAAAAGAGATAGACAGCCAATTAGTGAGAGTGAAAGTGAAAGAATGGGAGTGAGAAAGCGAGATAACGAGGGGAAGAGAGAGAGAGGATGAGAGAGATATAGAGATATAGAGCGATAGAGCGTGACAGAGACAGACAGAGAGAGAGAGAGACAAGGGGCGAGAGAGAGAGAGAGAGGGAGAGATAGAGAGAGAGAGAGATAGATAGATAGAGAGAGAGAGAGAGAGAGAGAGAGAGAGAGAGAGAGAGAGAGAGAGAGAGAGAGAGAGAGAGAGAGAGAGAGAGAGCACGCTGGACTTGTATGCTGGACATCACTTAACACAATTAGGGTCTAGTAATGCGGAAATGTACAGGGCTTCGCATTTTTGTTTTCAGTTTTAGAATTTCACTTTTTGGGCGTGAAATGTAAGTGTCCGAGTTAAACAGTCACACTCACGCAGACAGATGCACACACACACACACACACACACACACACACACACACACACACACACACACACACACACACACACACACACACACAAACAACTCTCACTTCGTTCACAGTATCATACCTGTTTCCGGCACTCCTTTGACCTCTACAGGAAATACGTCTCCGATTTTCATATTTCGATTTTCAGACGAGAAAAAAGTTATGATGGGCTTTCGATGACAACTTCTGGATATTGCTTTAAAAAATGCAGCAACTATAAACTTTTAATTTTTGTTCTTAGTTTAATAAGAGATAAAGCATAGACGAGGAAAGAAAGAGGGAAAGAGGAAGAGATAAGTAGATAAAGAGAGAGAGAGAGAGAGAGAGAGAGAGAGAGAGAGAGAGAGAGAGAGAGAGAGAGAGAGAGAGAGAGAGAGAGAGAGAGAGAGAGAGAGAGAGAGAGAGAGAGAGAGAGAGAGAGAGAGAGAGAGACACAGAGAGAGAGACAGAGAGAGAGAGAGACAGAGAGAGAGAGAGAGACTGAGAGAGAGAGAGACAGAGAGAGAGAGAGACAGAGAGAGAGAGAGACAGAGAGAGAATGAATCAATCAGAGTCATTGACAGAAACAGACAGACAGACAGACAAACAGACCGAGAGACAAGCAAGCAGAAAGACACACACAAACAAACAGACGCAGACAGAAAGGAAGAGATGTAAAGGAGGAAAGACGAGCGAGCTGCGCCTCCATTTCAACAAACCTCCACATTTATTCCCTGTCAAGTTTTCATTCACATTTCCCGATCTTGTTACTCTGCCATGTTTATTTATAAGGTCCGAAGTGTGTGGCTTAAAACAGGCACGTACGAGTTTGCGTTTTAATCACCGTTATTAAGGCTGGTGGTCGTTCGAAGTCAGCCATCTCCGTTGACTTCGAATTTCGTCTGCGTTAACGCTTGGTGACGTCACGTGGCGTTGTTGTGCTAACGCTTGGTTGGTCGTTCTCATTTTTTGGTCGTTATCTATTCTTCTTCTTCTTCTTTCTTTTTTATTGTATCAGCTTCTTTAATTTTCACCTTCATTACGATTCTTTCTTACTTTTCTATCGCTCTCGTTGTTACTTTCTGTCTCTCTTTATTTATTTCTGGATCTTTTTCTCTCTCTTTCTTTCCTTCTGTTTTTATTTATTTCTCTCTTTCTTTCTTTCTTTCTCCTCCCTCTCCTTCTCCTTCTATTTTCACCTCTCTCTTCATACTCCTCCTTTCATCATCCTTATCCCTCCTTCCTTCACTTCCTTCCTCCCTCCCCCCCCTCCCCATCCACTTTCCCTCATCCAACCCCTCCTTCACCCTCCCCTTCCATCCCTCCCTCCCTTCCCCCTCCCTATCCACACCCATTCCCTTCTTTCTTCCCTGCTTAATTCCTCTCACCCTCCCTTCCATCCACCCACTTCTCCTCACTGCCCTTCCTCTTTCTTTCATTCCTATCTCTCCTCCTTCCTTACCCTTCCCTTCTCCCTAACCCCTTCCCTCTCTGTACACCCACCCACTTCCCCTTCCTCCCTCCTTCCTTCCTTCCTTCTTCCTTCCTTCTTCCTTCGTGATATAATCAGAGGATCACGTGCCGTAACAGGGTGGAGAAATGTCCCTCTTGCCCTCAAGCTCCGCCGTGTTTTGACATTAGTAAATCCTTTATTAATCTTCCTAAGTCCCAGGTCGTCACGAAACTCTATCTCTTATTCTTTTCTTATTTCTGTTTTTTTATATAATACTCTTCTTTATTGTGGTCTCTTACAAATTTCCAAATCGTAATATGCATCACGAAGCGGCGACAGGAAAGAATGAAAGAAAGAAAGAAAAATAAATTGTTGAGTCACGTGGTATTTTTTTTAAATATATTTTTTTTAATATGTATTTTTTTTTTTTTTTTTCGTTCAGCTAAGGGTAAAGTATTCATCAAAGGCGGTGAATTCATGTGCATAGATGTATATGTCCTTTTGTAAGGATCTTTGCGGTAAAACTCTGCCGATAAAAAGGGCTTTGAGTTCCATAGGAAAATATTTTATGGTTGTTTTGCCATTATAACTTGATGTCATCCGTTGTCATTATCTTCATCTTTTCACCATCATCGTCGTCGTCATTATCGTCGTCGTAACCATCACCATCGCTATCACCACGACCACCACCACTATCATCATCATCAGCAGCATGACTATCACCACTATCGTCACAGTCATTGTCATCATTACCATCACCACTACCATCACTATACTCCTCCTCCTCCTCCTCCTCATCCTCATCCTCATCATCATCATCATCATCATCATCATCATCATCATCATCATCATCATCATCATCATCAGTCTCATTCAGTTAACCATCCAGTCATTCCCTCAGTCGCCGACCCATCTATCTGCCATCTATCAGTCCCTCAGCCACAGTCTCCGAGGCTTGTCACCGGGTTTGTTATTCGCACATTTTCGTTGTGCGAATTGAATGATATAAAGCCCATCAGGTGTCCGCCCACGAGCCGCCCCCGAGCCACTCCTGCCGCAAATTTACAGGGATATTTCCTCAGTCTCACACTCTCTTTTCTTTCCTTGCTTTCTTTGCTCATGTACATCTGTCTGTTTGCCTGTCTGTCTGTCAGTCAGTCTGTCTAAATATTTATCCATCTAGGTGTCTATCTATCCTCTCCCTTCCCTTAATTCGCCCCTCTTCCTTCCCTTTATTCGCCTCTCTCCATTTCTTTTTATTCGCCCCTCTCCATTTCCTTTTATTCGCCCCTCTCCATTCCTCTTATTCGCCTCTCTCCATTTCCTTTTATTCACCCCTCTCCATTCCCCTTATTCGCCCCTCTCCATTCCCTTATTCGCCCCTCTCCATTCCCTTATTCGCCCCTCTCCATTCCCTTATTCGCCCCTCTCCATTCCCCTTATTCGCCCCTCTCCATTCCCTTATTCGCCCCTCTCCATTCCCTTATTCGCCCCTCTCCATTCCCTTATTCGCCCCTCTCCATTCCCCTTATTCGCCCCTCTCCATTTCCTTATTCGCCCCTCTCCATTCCCTTATTCGCCCACCCATGGCCTCCAGTTCTCTCTCGGTTTCGCTCGCTCCCCTACGGACTTCCCCTCGTCGTTTGTCTGTCCGTGTCTGTGTATTTGTCTGTCCGTGGGGGTTTGCTCGTTTGCATGTCTGTCTTTCTCGCTGTGTTTTCTTTTTGGTATTTCTGTCTTTTTTTCTTTCTTT
>NC_061826.1:15319567-15337067 GCF_019202785.1 Penaeus chinensis | reverse complement strand
AAGAGAGGAGAGGAGAGAGGAAAGGAGAATGAAGGAGGAGAGGAGAGAGAAAAAGGAGCGGAGAGGGAAGAGGAAGAGAAGAGAAATCAAAGGAGAGGAGAGAGATTAAAAAAAAAAAAAAATGAAAGAAGAGAGGAGATGGATAAAGGAAGAGTAAAAAATAAGAAAAGGGAAAAGGAGAGGAGCGAGCTAAAGGGAAAAGGAATAAAGGAGAGAGAAAGAGGAAAAGAGGTTAGAGGAGGAGAGGAGAGTTAAAGAGGAAAGAGAAAGAGGAAAAGAGGTTAGAGGAGGAGATGAGAGTTAAGGAAGAGAGAGAAAGAGGAGAAAAAAGGGGAAAGGAAAGAGAAAAAGAAAGGGGACAGTAAAGAGAGAAAGAGGTGAAAGAAAGGGGACAGTAAAGAGAGAAAGAGGAGAAAAAAGGGGAAAGGAAAGAGAGAAAGAAAGGGGACAGTAAAGAGAGAAAGAGGTGAAAGAAAGGGGAAAGGAAAGAGAGAAAGAGGTGAAAGAAAGGGGAAAGGAAAGAGAGAAAGAGGAGAAAGAAAGGGGAAAGGAAAGAGAGAAAGAGGATAAAAAAGGGAAGAGGAGAGAGGACACACAAGAAAACGAGAGGAGAGAGAGAGAGAGTGAGAGAGAGAGAGAGAGAGAGAGAGAGAGAGAGAGAGAGAGAGAGAGAGAGAGAGAGAGAGAGAGAGAGAGAGAGAGAGAGAGCGAGAGAGTCGCGAAAACTTGCACGGGCCCCGCTTAGCTTCGCCGCTCCCCCGGGTGACGAATCCCCCGAGGGTCTTGTGAGCATTGCACCTGCGGGGAGAGAGGGATTGGGCGAGGCATGGGGATTGGGAGGGATTCCGTCGCGCCTGCCTTTGATCAGCGGTGATACGTGGACGACGCGGGGAGTGCGAATGGTCCAAGAAAGTTATACAGACTTGTGGAGACGAGGTCCTACATCGATACGCATATAAACGGAGATAGGACGCGGTAGAATTGAAGATGTTTGTGTACCTCGTATGTGTGGATTGATAGATAGATAGAGGATCTTTCTATGTTTATGTTTCTGTCTCGCTGTCTGTCTGTATCTCCCTCTCTCTCTCACTCACTCACAGACACATATACGTTCTCTCTCTCCACACAGACATGCACTCTTTTACCTCACACACAAACACACACACACACACACACACACACACACACACACACACACACACACACACACACACACACACACACACACACGTCTACAGAATCATATTATTCATTCAGAAGACAAGGCACATATTTATGCCGTGTTAATTATATTTGGTCACCGGAGTATGGATGATTCGAAAATCGATGGCTAAATACTCAGAACATAATATGCTCGTCACGCAACATGTCTCCATGTCGTGGTATGTTGCCACGCTCTTTTCTCTTCTCTTTTCTTCTCTCTCTTTCTCTTTCTCTGTCTCTGTCTCTCTATTTATCTTTTCTCTCTCTCTCTCTGGCTCGGTCTTTCTATTTCTCTCTTCTCTCTCTCTCTCTCTCTCTCTTTCTCTGTCTCTTTTTTTCTCTTCTCTGTCTCTCTGTCTCTCCCTGTCTCTCTGTCTCTCGGTTTTTCTCTTTCTCTGTCTGTCTCTGTCTCTGTTTGTATCTGTGTATGCACACACACACACACACACACACACACACACACACACACACACACACACACACACACACACACACATATATATAAATTTGTATATATCCTTCCCTCCCTCGATCCTTCCCTACACCCTCCTCTCTCTCCACTCACCTCATTTCTTATATATCTCTTCAAACATTTCCTCTCTATCATTTTTCGTGCCATAATGATCGAAAATGACCTTCGAGCACAATGGGAAATGGCCCGGGTATGTCTCGAAGGCGACGCCACCGCCATTAGTATGGCCACCAACATCGATAACTATGTAAGCGTTGTTGTAAATACGAGACAAGTGGTGTTATGTCACCTGTCGATTTCTAAGTTAGAGAATGTGGATAAAGATATATATTTGTATAAATGTGTGTGTGTATGTGTGTGTGTGTGTGTGTGTGTGTGTGTGTGTGTGTGTGTGTGTGTGTGTGTGTGTGTGTGTGTGTGTGTACGTGCACAGATATATACATATATCTTCTTTTTTGCTTTCTTTCTTTTATCATTTTCTGGACTTTTTTCCCCTTTTTTATAACGCGTAGGCTGTCACGCTGGTCCCGGTTCCTGGTACCTGGGTCTTGTTTACGCTGTAATTTCCTGGTATAATAACTCGGAATCATGCCATGGATTACTCCTGGGCGGGATTAAATGTATACCAGCTAAGTATGACTTGTTTCTGATGCTTTGCTTTTCCTTTTCGTTCGTTTACTTTCGCCCAAGAAGGGAAGAATTAAAGCGCTTGTATAGATTGCTATAGTAGAAGAAACTGTTTATATATGTATATGTATTTGTCTGTGTTTCTAGATACTTGTATCTGGCTATCTATCTGACAGTATGCACGCACGCGCGCGCGCGCACACACACACACACACACACACACACACACACACACACACACACACACACACACACACACAGACTCCCCCCCCTCCCCACATACACACACTAGCGCGCGCGCGCTATGCAAAACTACATATACCGTGGGCTCTTATTCATAGCGAGTGGTGTTCAGTGAAGAGAAGTCGCTCGCTGTATCTCGTGTTAAAAATAATGGCTCTAACACTGAAATATGACCGTAACTTACACAATACTTTATTCTGTTTGGAGATTGCAACACGTCAGGTAAATTAAGTGCAAGATAAAGTCTGGACCTTCATTCATGGCACAAAATCACACGACAGGTTGTGTTCCTGGAATGCAAAAATATAGACCTATAAGATCACATGAATGTAAAGTCACCACCGAAAATAAGACCAAGTCTGGAATAGCTTGAGGAACAACAGAATATATACATTTAATTCTTATAAAGATAACCAAGGATATAATACACTCGACTGTGAATGAAATAGACGGGTGAGAACAAGTTTGGAGAAATAACTGGGTTCAAGTGAGAGGAGTGTGAACAGGGGAACAGATTAAACTAACTTTTCTGCTCTAAACAGGTTATTATAATTATTATTATAATTTTTCTTATAATTATATTGTTGTTTTTCTTCTTCTTCTTCTCCTTCCTCTCTTTCTTCTTCTTCTTATTATTATTATTACTATTATTTATTTTTTAATCTATTTTTTCCATTTATATATTTAATCGAGACAAATATGCACCTAAGATAATGTTGGTGATAAGCTGTTTTAAATACATGTACGCGAATCTGTTACATTTCAGTGAATTGTCATCGTCATTAGCCATTTATCAATTTATCATCATTCACTTCTCTGTAGAAAAGATAGAAATGAAAATGAATATCTTCATAATACAAGATCTATATCTAACCGGTTTCGACTGTATTATGCATTTCTGACGAATATATAATCGAAGCAGATTAAATACATCTCTTGTATTGCGAAGACATTCATTCTCATTCATACCTTTTCTACAACTGTCATCATGAATACGGTTCATCACTTACCTGTTACCGTATCATCATCAATCATCACCAACCTGCCAAGCTGCCAACAAACACACAAACAAACGGATTACAGCATCTCTGTGTACCTGAATGGAAAGAGCTGCATATAACGTGTGCATGGAATTGAATACAACAAAGCCTTGGTGATCCTTAATGAAATAAACTAGACGTAAATGACATCAGTATAACAACATTTCAGAAGGGAAGGAAAAAACTATACAAAGTGTCTCTGTGAAGTGATTTACAAAAGAAATGATTTGATTGATATAATAAAGTAAATGACGGTTGGTAAAGGAGCTGTGGAGACTCAGTTGCAGCGGTTCAGGTTTATTAAAGGACTTCGAGGATGACCTGTATTGGTGAAGGTCTTCCGCTGAAGGAAAACTCTCAGAGACCCTGAGAACTTGAGAGTTTGATTATTACTATGTATCTTGCGAAGTGCCCGGGGACATGAGGCTCTCTCGCGGAGTTGCACATTGCAGTTTTGTTGATCAGGAGGGTGAATATATTATATATATTATATATATTATATGTATATGGGCATACACACACATACGCACGCACGCACGCACGGACGCACGCACGCATGCACGCACGCACGCACGCATGCACGCACGCACGCACGCATGCACGCACGCACGCACGCAAGCACGCACGCACACACACACACACACACACACACACACACACACACACACACACGCACACACACACACACACACATGTACATATATTCCTGGAAAATACGAAACATGTCAAGTTAGGATGACAAAGGAAACGCAACTGTAATTTAAGTGTTAATACTGCTGGGAGCTAGCGGCCGGGTTTGAAAAAGGGAATTTAATGCAAAGTTTAGAGCACAGAACTACGAGAACAGAAAGAGAGAGAGATAAAACACTGAAATATTCGCAGATCTGGGTCAAATGACTTGGCAAGGAGTAAGAAAATAATCGACATAATGATAATAATATAGATAAAAAAGCTGATTGTAATGATGATAATGGTAATGCGAGTGATAATGGTAATAATGATAATAATTATAATATTATTAATAAGAATGACGAAGATAATGGCAATGGTGATAATGATAATGGCAATGATGATAATGACAATAATCATAAGATAAATGATGATAATGAATGTAATTAATGGCAATGTTGATAATAATAATAATGATAATAATAATAATAATCAGCTTGGGTCAGGGGTAAAATGTTGACAGGAAAAATCTTACGGCAAGAGTGCCTAAGACCATAATGGTGTACCATAAATATGCAAGAAGCTAATAACGGGAACTGGAAAGCAAGAAATATATGAAAATACAATACTTGTTTGCATGTAGCCTACATTGCCCCCCCCACCCCACCCCCACCCCACCCCACACACACACAGTATAATAGGACATGGTCGCATGTGTGTTTGTGTTTGAATATATATATATATATATATATATATATATATATATATATATATATATATATATATCTTTATATGTATGTATGTATATATATATATATATATATATATATAGAGAGAGAGAGAGAGAGGGAGAGAGAGAGATAGCACAAAAACAGTGACATCCTCTATTTATGTACATGAATTATTGCTTTCCCATATTACTCTCACATTTTTCCCTCCGAATGAAAGTGATGTAGCTGCGTAAGAGAAAAACAGCTGATACGAATGCGTGACGTAAGCACGTCATTATTATTCACCGAAATTGGTTTTCTCGAAATTTTGCTGACCCAAAAGTGATGCTCCATTCAGTTCCAGCTCCGACTATCGACGTTACCCAGAAAGACGCGCTGGAACTGCCAGGCTAAAGGAAACTTACATTTTTGAGGCAATATTGTCAGTAGTGTTGTTCAGTATTATTATCATTGATGGTATCTAAAATAAAATCAGTAAGCATAGCAATTTTTGGGATAATCCTATGATACTCACCATGATGAGGTCAACAATGAGGATGGTTACTATAACAAGGAGAGAGACGCTAATAATAACAACAATGGTAATGAAAAATAATAATAACAGCATTGACAATTAACAATACTAACAGGAGTGGTAATGAACAATAACAATAATAACAGCAATGGTAATGGACAATAATAACAGCATTGGCAATGAACAATAATAACAGCAATGGTAATGAACAATAATAGTGATAACAGCAATGGTAATGAACAATAACAGTGATAACAGCAATGGTAATGAACACTAATGATAACAACAATGGCCATGAACAATGATAGTAACAGCAATGGTAATGAACAATAATGATAACAGCAATGGTCATGAACAATGATAATAACAGCAATGGCAATGAACGCATCAGCAAAAACAGAACAGCAAACTTTCTGCTCCGGAACACTACACTCAGCCGCCCACCAACTTTTGTTTTGATTCGCAGCCGCAACATCCCATACGCTCTGAGGATTACATTCCAGACGAATTCCATCCCACACAATTGGGGATCGAATTCCAGAAGGTTGTTTGTATGGGCGGTGCTAAGCCCGTGGACAGGTGGGCGGTGCACGTGAGGTTTTGTTGCGGCCTGGGGGAGGAAAGGGAGATGGAAATGGGTAGAGAAAAGGGAAAAGAGGAAATGGAAGGGAGGGAAGGGGAAAGGGAGGAGAAGGGAAGGAAAGAAAAGAGAGGGGAAGAGAAGGGAAGAGAAGAGAAGGGGAAAGGAAGAGGAGAAAAGAACAGAGAAATAATGGGAGGAGATGAGAAGATAAAGGAAGGAAATGGAAGGGGAAGAGAAGGGAAGGGAAGGGGGAGGGAAAGGAGAAAAAGAGAAGAGAGAAAGGGAAGGGGAGAGAAAGAGAAAGGAAGGAACGGATAAGGGGAAGGGTAGAGAAGGGTGTGCGGTGTAGTGGTCGATGCAGCATGGCTGTCGGCCCCTTTGATTGTCATGGCTCGTTTGTTTTCCGGATGGTGGCAGCGGTGTTGCCTGTTATGGCGGTGGCGCTGGAAATGATGTGAGGTTGAAAGTGCAGGTCGAGCTTCGGTTGATGGCGGCGGCTCAGGCATTATCGGTGATTTTGGCAGTGATAAGAGCAACAGCGGTTGGGTTTTTTCCCCTCTATCGTTCTTTTTTCTCTTTCTTCTGAAAATGCAACTGGAATAGGATACACATTTGTGACGCAGATGTTTCGGCCAGAGTCGAGTTCAAAGCGGGTGCGTGAGGTAACACTTCGGAATGCGATAATGGGCACAGAACTCCACGATTATTGATAGCAGAGTCGTGGTCAGTGCTATAAACACCCCTGGCACAGTGCCAGCCGGTCGCTCCTCTGTGTTGATACATGTGGCTGGCGACACCTCAATTTCGAGTCGCATTTAGCAGCGTAACGATCGTTTGGGTGTAGGACTGTACGTTTGTTTGTACATGTACGCACGTCTGTGTGTATGTTCGAGCAGACGACCATGATCAGTCGTTCTTGTGGACATTATACCACGCACAGTTGAACCCGGGCTCACAATTCGGTGCACATACGAAGGCACTGATACACACACGCAAACGAAACCGTACACGAAATGTTGAACAAGACAAATGAGGCAGTGAGTGAAGACTAATGGGATGGAAACGCACGGATGATGAGTCAAGAGATAATAGCAATAAAGGACGTGAATGGGACAATGAACAATAAAGGAGGTCGGATGAAAGGACACGCATAAAGTCTGGCAGATGGCACAACGCATATGGCAGATGGCACACCGCAGATAGCAAAATACAGAAGGATTGCGTAGACGGCAAGAAAGGGTTGGCTTAAGGTAGAGTAATAAACAAATAGGTCGCGAGATTAAAAGAGATCTGCAATGTACGAGGGACATTGAGGAAAGAGATTATGTGATTATAGTTATCGTCGCGGCACAGGGGCAAGCGCGCTTTCTGTCTCTCACACACACACTTTCTGTCTCAGTCTGTCTGTCTGCCTTTCTCTCGCACACACACTTTCTCTCTTAGTCTCTGTCTGTCTCTGTTTCATTCTCTCTCTCTCTCTCTCTCTCTCTCTCTCTCTCTCTCTCTCTCTCTCTCTCTCTCTCTCTCTCTCTCTCTCACACACACACACACACACACACACACACACGAAAATGGACACAAAGAGGGCACCAGTAGGGAGGACTGGAGGCAGCGAGAGCGTGTATCATGCAACTCTGCAATTGCAGGAGAACCCCAGTATAAGGACCCGCGGACCAGCTGCTCTCACGCAATCACTGTTAGTTGCAGGATCCTGAGCTTTGTTCTGGAAGAGGAGGAGGAAGAGAAAGAGAAAGAGAAAGAGGAAGAGGAAGAGGAAGAGGAAGAGGAAGAGGAAGAGGAGGAGGAGGAGGAGGAGAGGAGGAGGAGGAGGAGGAGGAGGAGGAGGAGGAGGAGGAGGAGGAGAGGAGGAGGAGGAGGAGGAGGAGGAGGAGGAGGAGGAGGAGGAAGAGGAAGAGGAAGAGGAAGAGGAAGAACAAAGGTGGTAGCCTAATATAGGTCTGTGAATGGCAGTGAGCCTGTAGCACATAATACCCCGCGGTGTTGGACAGTGAGGCAGGAGCTAACGAAGTAGGACTAATAGGCTTTCCATGAATAGGTATGAAAGGACTGTTGATGAACAGAAAAGCATGGATAGTGAAGAAGCAATACACATACATACAAAAAACATAATCAATTTATGGATTTATGGCCGATTGTCATATATATACACATAAAAAAGGTTACTTATCATCAAAAAGAGAGAAGTAAGGAAAGAAAAACAGGACAAGTCTTTGAACATTTAACCCTCACTGACCCCGAAGAACAGTTGAGAGAACAAAGGAACAAGAACAGGAGAGGGAACGCAGGGACCCAGAAACACAAGACACGGGTCGGCCTCGCATAAACAACAATAGCAGTACACGTGAAGAGCCCTCGAAGCGAGCTAAGAACAACGTTTCTCCAGCTGGGAATGTAAATGACGTCATAACGAGGGAGAAGGAGGAGGAGAGAGGATGGGAGGGAGGGAGAGAAGGAAGGTAGGAGGAGAGAGAGAGAGGGGAGGGGGGGAAGGGAGGTAGGAGGAGAGAGAGAGGGAGGAAAGGAAGAGAGGTAGGAGGAGAGAGAGAGGGGGAGGGAGGGAAGGGAGGTAGGAGAGAGAAAGAGAAGGAGGGAGGTAGGTAGGTAGATAGGTAGGTAGGTAGGCAGTTAGGTAGATAGGGAGGGAGGGAGGAAAGGGGAGAAGGGCGTAGGAGGGTTGAGGTAAAACGAGCGTGCGAAGGTAAGTAGGTAAAGATAACGGAAAGGAAGGGGGAAAGAGGGAGGAGACGAATGAAGGAGGGAAGGCGAGATAACGAGGGTCGGAATGGCCTTAGGGGGAGAGATAGCCAAGCTGTTAATATGGCAAAGTACTCGTTGATAAAAGGAGGAAGGGGGAAGCACTGATAACTGTCTAATGGGGAGAGATGGATAACTGGTCAATGCTACAACGAAGGGGAAAAATAGGAGATGCATTACATAAATGATCCAGTGAACGGAAAACATGTATGAGGTCTGATAATGGAAAAAAAAAAGTCTAATAGAGAAAATAAGTCAGAAAATGAAGCTTTCACAAAATATTATGAAAGACAATAAGTTAATATATAAAAAGATAGATAAAAAGGAGAGAGAAAGAACAAGAAAAGAAGAAAGGAAAAGAAGAAAGAACAAAATATAACAATAAGAAAGAGGACAAGGTGTTGGCAGAACCACAAAGAACAGATCCTCGAGAACAAGAGAGACAATCTCGCAATAACAGTTTCTTTACCACAAATAACAACACAGCCGTAGGAGGAGAGACAATCTAACAGTGACCATTTTTCACAGCAAAGGACGAGCACAACTGCGAACTGGAGAACAACGCAAGGGAAGGAAAGGGAAAGGATTAAGGTGACGAAGAGTGGAAAGAAAGTAAGAAAGAAGAAATGAAAACGAGGAAGAAGAAATGAATAGAAAAGGGAGAAAAGGTAGAAAAAACATGAGGAATAACGTAGCAATGATACCGAAAGAGGATCAAATGAAAGTAAGAGAAAAAAAAGTTAAACGAATCACGAAGGAAAACAAATAATAAAAAAAAAAAAAAAATATGGAAAAAGTAAAAAAAAAGAAGAAAAAAGTGATAACACAAAAAAAAAAAAAAAAAAATATCAGACCATTCGCCTCCAAAAATAAAGGAAAATAAGACACGCCACCGGGCAGACGAGCAGCAGCTTCTAGCAACAGCACCAGCAACCAAATGCCACAATCTATCTTCATTTTCATTAAACAAAGCCGACGCCCGTCCGTCACCGGCCACACACAAAAAAAGGGGAGAGAAAAAAAAGGAGAGAGAAAAAAAGGAAAACGACCATAAAGCTATAAAGACTTGGACGCTGCGAGTGAGAGTGAAGGCTTTGTTAGGTTGAAGCAGGAGATAGTGAGTTGATGGTGAGAGTAAATGGATTCGTGGCTGATGCGATGGATGTTATGAAAGCTTAGGAACGAGAAGGATGCGAAGGAGGGAGGGAGGGAGGGAGGATGGGGAAGGAAGGAAGAAGGGGGGGGAGGGGAGGAAGATGGAAATGAGGATAGGGAAGGAGGATGGAGAAGGAAGGAAGGAGGGGGGGGGGAGGAGGGGGAAGGAAGGACGGAAGGAGGGAGGGAGAAGGAACGAAGGAGGGAGGGAGGAAGGGGTAAGAAGAAAGGAGGAAGAAGGATGGAGGGAAGGCCGGGGAAATGAAGGAAGGAAGGGTGGAAAAGGAAATGAGCAAGAAGGGAAGGCGACAACAGGGGAAGGGAAATGAGAAAAAAGGAGGGAAATGGAAAGAACGAGGGAGGGAGGGAGGAAGGAAAGAACTATTGGAAGGAGGGAGAGAGGGAGAGGAGGAGAGAAGGGAAAGGGAGGCACACTGGATAGCACGGACAGCTATTGTGATGCAGAGAAAATATTAATGAAATGACGGAGTTTTCTCGCCCAGATGAGATAGCGATTATTTTTATAATGTTAGAATTAAATTTTACACCATGGCGCACCATTATTTTTTTATTTATATTATTATTTTTTCATAGGGTACAAGTGTTAATATTGGAAATAATGGCGCTGCAGTGGATGCATTTGGGAATTCAACGGCTGGAAATGTTTTCTGGATGGGAATGGATGAGAAATTATGCAGAAATGTAGAATAGAAAATGCGTGGGAATATATTACTGCAATATTCACGCACAGACAGTGTGTGCGTGTGTGTGCATATATATATATATATATATATATATATATATATATTATATATATATTTATATATATATGTATGTGTGTGTGTGTGTGTGTGTGTGTGTGTGCGTGCGTGTGTGCGTGTGTGTGTGTGTGTGTGTGTGTGTGTGTCTGTGTGTGTGTGTGCGTGTGCGTGTGCGTGAGCGTATGCGTATGCGTGTGCGTGTGTGTATGTTTGTTGTATATATATATATATATATATATATACATACATACATATATCTATATCTATATCTATCTATCTATCATCTATCTATCTATCTATCTATCTATCTATATATATATATATATATATATATATATATGTATGTATGTACATTCAGTTCTAGAAAATACTTGCGCTCTGACTGGTGGCTGAAGCCCGCTCTCACGGCGAGAAAACGACATAAACGCAGGTGTCGAAGGGAAGTCACCGCCGTGGCTGAGGTGGGAATGCGCTGAACTGTGGTTGATTAGGAAGGGCGTCCAATCAGGCAAGGTTGGCACGGCCAAACAACCTCTCCGTAATAAATTAAGATAGGCCTATGTCTTGCAGGGGAATGTATGGATATTGAAGGATATTATATGAATATGAATATACGTATACACACGCGCACACACACACACAATATACATATATATATATATATATATATATATATATATATTCACTCAGAGAAGTGAAAAGAAAGAAAGAGAACGAGAGAGAGGAGGACGGGGAGAGCTCATCTCATCAGAACTTTGGAAGATCAGGTAATCGGTAGTTAATTAATGAAGACTCGCTTAGCAATCAGGTTTAGGAGGGGCCTAAGTTACTGTACTTGCTTCTCTGGACTCTCTCTCTCGCCCGCTTTCTCTCTTTCTTTGCCTCGTGTGTTTCTCTCTCTCTCTCTCTCTGCCTCCCTCCCCCGTCTCTCTCTCTCTCTCATTCTCTGTCTGTCTGTCTGTCTTTCTCTCTCTCTTTCTTGCTCTTCTCACTGCCTCTGTCTTTCTTTCTACGCCCTCTCATTGTACTCTTTCACAATTTTTTGTCATTCCTCATCTTTTGCTCTCTCTCTTTCTCTGTCTCTGTGTCCGCCCCCTTCTCTTGCCCCCCCCCCCCCTCTCTCTTCTTGTCTCTATCTCTCTCTCTCTCTCTCTTTCTCTCTTTCTCTTTCTCTCTTATTCCTCTCTCCCCCCCCCCCCCCCCCCCCCTCTCTCTCTCTCTCTCTCTCACTTTCTCTCTTCCTCTCTCTCACCCAGAGGAAATACCCCACATTTGCGATTCAGACAGAACTCATAATTCCTCTTATCGCTACATTATTTTAGACCTCCAAGAAAACCAAAAACAGTAAATTTACGCTGAATCCAAACCTAACAACACAAAAAAGGGGAAAAAGTCAGAGACAAACGTAAGTAAACTACATTTCGCCGGCAGACACTGTACTCGAGTAGCGCGCACCCTCATTACCCCATCTGGGCCGGGCGAGAGGTGATCATTACCCCCGGGGACGGCGCTGCATACGTAATGAGGAACAACGTCGGTGCTGATCAGTGAGTGTTGATCCCCAGATAATGAGGCTGCTTCCGGCACTGTGGCACTGCCTTCCTCCCCCTCCCCCCTTTCACCCTCTAGTCGTTATGCCAATGCTGTCATCGAGCTACTCGTTTACGCAATTTTCGCTGGGGCTTCCTCCTCCTGCTGTGGCCATTGGTTTCGCCGGGAGTAGTGTACATTCGTTCTCAAGGCAAAGAGTAAATGAGTGTTATTAATACACTGTTGTCAGTCTACAATTCGTTCTCGTAAATTTATCTTGAGCGTCCTCCTCCTGCTGTGGCCATTGGTCCTGCCGTCAGTAATATATATTCGTTCTCAAGGTAAAGACTGTATGGGTGATATTAATACACTGTTGTCAGTGTACAATTCGTTCTCGTAAATTTCACTGGGGCTTCCTCCTGCTACCATTTTTCCTGCCGTCAGGAGTGTATGGACCGTTCTCACCGTAATTTCTGTGTGTGTGTTATTCATGCTGTGTCTTTTCCTGCCAGCTACTCTTGTGTCCCATATTATTAAGTGCGATTGTTCATGATATTATGAATGTTATTGCAGTTGCTGTCATTTTTTAAATTCCTGTTGATGCTAGTACGGGAACTGAAAATGTTGTCATTTTGGTGTTCGTAGCACTATAGCTGCCACTGTCATCACTAACGGTACTGCTACTTCGATGTCTGTATCTAGTACGTATTACAGAAGTATTAAACGTTCTTCTTATTGAGTAATAAGAATGAACATAGTATAATGAACTCTCTCTCTCTCGCTAAACACAGACATATACATACACATCATTATTAATATATATATATATATATATATATATATATATATATATATATATATATATATCACACACACACACACACACACACACACACACACATATATTTGGCAACATCGCCCTCTACGCTAGGTTATTTATTTATCAAGCGAAAGAAGGAAGGGCTGCTCCAGGTATTGTATACGAGCGGCCGTAACACACGCGGAAATAGCATGAATGAACATAACTCAGACGGACATAAAGAGACCAATGAAGCGGTTATAAAAGGAGACAAGGAGGACTGGACGGGAAGTCAAACGTCCACGTACTTTACATCTGTGTTAAATTTCAGAAGTGGGAGTGAAAGAGGGACGGAGGGGGGTGATAAAAGGAGAGGGAATGGGTAGGGGAGAGAAGGAGAGAATAGGAGGGAAAGGGTGGGAAAGAAGGAAAGAAAAAGGATGGGAGAGGAGAGCAGGAAAGGAAGAAAGGAAAGGGATGGGAGAGGAACAGATGAGAATAAAAAAGAAAAGGGATGGGAGAGGAAGAAAGCGGATAAATGGAAAAGGAGAAGAGCAGGAACAAATGGAAGGGATGGGAGAGGAGGAAAAAAAAAATGGATGAGAAAGGAGGAAAGGGATAGGAGAGGAGAAAAGAAAAGGGACGATAAAGGAAGAAGGGAAAGGGTGGGAGAGGAGGAGAGGAGAAGAGGAAAATATAGACAAGCAAGGAAAAGGGAAAGGGATGGGAGGGGAGGAGAGGAAGGGTAGGAGTTGGGGGTAGTAGAGAAGAAGAGAGGAAATGTTGGGAGAGGAGGAGACGGAAGGAAAGGTCGACACGTAGAACAGAAAAAAACTGAAAATAATGATAATAATTTCAGTAATTCCGATTATAAGTGTACGATAGTCGACATTATAACGAAAGAAATAAAACAAATTCATCTATAGATAATCATGATAATAATAACCCTTGATATCAGCATTGAAAACATTATGCAACCACTAAAACTACTATTATTTGTATTATTCCAACCGCTACAATAAGTAAAAGAAAGAAAGGAGTGACACATTGCTCATCGCGGCAAACGTTCAATTGATATAAATGAGAATGATCAAATTCACTAAACAAGAGACGTAATAGATGCATATCGATTAACTCTTCATCAGAATTGCAAGTAGTTCTAATGAAGTTTGAACCGAAAGGAGCCAATTACTTGCTCTGTGAGGTTATTCTCATGTATACCTTTTCTACGAAAGAGGGGCGAAGAGCAGGGGGCAAGACATGTCGAAGAGAGAAAGGACGGACGACACAAAGTCTATGGGAAAGAATGGGTAACAGCAACGCAGAACCACAATGATAATGGAGATTATCCTACTCGCGCACTCCGTGAACCGCCATCTCCTCGTACGATAATTACAGTTCGTGTTTATACGCTTGAATCTCCTGAGAAATGAACGTCACATAAATCAACATAATTATGCAAAGGGATTACAGGCCGCATTAGTCTGGCAGTGTTGCATATGCGTAGTGTCAACACTGATATGCACACAGTCGTCGGTCCGCCCTACTGTAGTGTGGTTTACGTTCCCTACTATAAATTCGCTCCCGTTGGGAAAAGCACCTGACGTCGCCAGCATGTAACTTCGTGGGTGATTTACTCTCGCAAAAGGCTAAACGCATGACGCTGGTCCTCGTCATGCACCGCGGACCACACAGCGACTCTGACAGTAGGAATAAGAGGTCTTAATTTATTGTATCCAGCGTACTCGGAGTAAAATGAAAGTTTATGAGACAAACACAACACTCAGAAGGAGCTTAATGTACGTTAATCTTCGGTGCAGAAGACAGAGAAGGAAGCTTATATGGAAATTTATACTCGGAGCTGAGTTATCATAATGGGAAGAAGGAAAATATCACGAAGACTTATTACAGTGGCATTTCCTGACATTTTCTTCGTGGTAAGCGAAATGCACGGTAATAAATCTTAAACGAACCGTACCTTAGACATTTTAAGACTATACCTGTTGAACTGCAGCGCCAAATGACTCGTGTTACGAGGAGAATAAAACAGAATAAACACCAGTGTGATGAGAGTATCTCGTGATGACAAATGAAGAGTGAGAGGTGAATATACAACAACGCAACTGCAGGTGACATCTTGAATTTAATTCCGGGAAGAACATTCGCTTCTGGAGCCTCTTGGAAACGGAAGAGAGGGAAAAGAAAATGGCTAAAGGAAACTGACAGAGAGAGAGAGGAAGGAAGTGAAAGGGAGAGAGAAAAAATGTGTATATGTGTGTGTGTGTGTGTGTGTGTGTGAGAGAGAGAGAGAGAGAGAGAGAAGAGAAGAGAGAGGGTGAGAGTGGGAAGGGGGGGGGGGGGGGTCAGCTGAAGAAAGTCTGCAGGAAGATGATACTAAGGGCTTAAGCGATTCCATTCGACGCTTTACATTCTGAGGTCCCTTTCTTCTCCTTCTCTTGCCTCTTCCTTTCGTGTCTCTTCCTGTGCCCTTCGCCCTCTTACTTTTACGTTTTTCTCTGGTTTCTTCTGTCGCGTCATCTTTTCTCTCTTTCTCTTTCCCCCGTCAATTCTCATGTTCCCTAGTTTATTCAATTTTCCCTTCCTTTCCTGGGCACTCGTGTGTATCTCCATCCTTTCTTTATTCTCTTGCCCTTCTTCCTGTTCTTCTCCAGTCTCTAATTAGACTCCTCCTCCTCCTTCACCTCCACCACCACCACCACCACCTCCTCCTCCTCCTCCTCTTCCTCCTCCTCCTCCACCTCCTCCACCACCACCACCACCACCACCACCACCACCACCACCACCACCTCCTCCTCCTCCTCCTTCTCCACCACTTCCTCCCTCTCCACCTCTTTATCCTCCTCCTTCTCCACCTGCTCCTCCTCCACCTCATGCTCCTCCTCTCCTTGACGCCAAGAGCATGTAGGGGAGTGAGTGGTGTCCAGTAACTGCTGGTGCTTTGTTCTCACTCTTGACCCGCTCCTGCACTGGCTGCAAAGGTCTCGCTGTCTCGCATTCTCTTCTACTTTCTTTATCTTCCTGTCTTTCTCTCTCTCTCTCTCTCTCCCCCTCCTTCTCATATATATGCGCACTCACTAACACACCCACGCACGCACACACGCACGGACACACACACACACATACACATAATATTTAATACATTCACTCATTCCAGTCATCCACGCAATTCTTTCTCGTCTTCGTTCTTTCTTTCCCTTTCCTCCGTCCTGTGATCATGTCCAGATCCTGTGTCCGGGTTCTTCATTTCCCCGAGACTTTCTTTTTCTTTTCTTTATCCTAAGCTGGTCATCATGTTTGCTTTTCTTTGTGATTGGAAGGGGATAGAAGGAGGTGAATTGAGTCCGACCGTTAAGGAATGTGATCCGGACGAAGATTAGTCAAGGGTAGAAATAGAGAGAGGGGGAGGGAGAGGAAGAAGGAAACGGGGAAGGTGGAAGAAATAAAGATAAAGGAGAAGAGGAAAGAAGAGGGAGAGGGTGAGGAAATGAAAGAGAGACAAAATGAAGGAAAAGGAAAGAAAAAAAGAGGTAGACACACACATATATACACGTTCGTGCATACACGCACACGCACACGCACACGCACACGCACACGCACACGCACACACACACACACACTCACACACAAACACGCACACGCACACATACACACACACGCACACGCACACGCACACATACACACACACGCACACGCACACGCATACGCATACGCATACGCAAACACACACACACACACACACACAGAGAACCCAAGTTACAGAAGGCAGCCGCAAGAGACGTTTCAGACAGCCCGACGAACAGACAGGAAGAGAGACAGCCATTAAGAAATACGATCCGGGCGAAGATTATTCAATTATAGTTTATCGGAGTCCTCATGTTATCTTTCCACTCGGCCAATTCTGGTATTGATCAGCTGACGCGTGTCTCTTTCTCGTCTCGGACCTTCACCACGTCGGCTTCGAGGAGAACCCTCATCACTAGGTATTCTTCCCGTCAACTCGTCACATATTCTTCCGTCCACTCGCAACGTATTCTTTCTTGGCAGCCATTATTCATCTCTATAGATTGGCGTTATCGACTGACGTCCACACACGCCTTTACGCTGTGAGGGACTTCGTGGTATTGTGAAGATTCGTGTCCTTGTGCTGAAGCCAGATTGGTCCGCTCGCTAATGGTGGGGAAAGCTGGTCTCGGGTTTTACGTGTTTCTTCATAAATTTTATCTTCAATTCTTGTCCAGGTCTCTTTCAGGTTTCTCTTTTTGGTTCTCTTATTTCTTGTTTAGTTTTTTTCCCTCCCTTGTCTCGGTATCTTGTTTCATTTCTTCTGTTAGGTTGTTGGTCTGGAATTTCGATTGTCTGTCTGTCTGTTGTCTCTCT
>NC_061826.1:15312067-15314567 GCF_019202785.1 Penaeus chinensis | reverse complement strand
AAATTTTCAGAGGAGCGAGCAAAACACTTTTTCTTAATATAGATATTGTGCAAAAGATAGAAAGGCGATACATATAATGATAATGGTGGAAAAAAAACAATTGTTGATGAGAAGAGGAAGGGGAAGAAGACGAAAAATAAACGAGAATAGAATTATTACCTTTCATTCCGAATTGAATTCATGCGATGTTTGTGCACGCAGCTGCCCATCCATCTGCGCATTATCCATTTCTAAGTATTATTTATGGCTGGTGAATATTCGATTAGCCACTTCAGCGACAGTTCATGCACTCTTTGAGCTCGAAAACAAACAAAAAATATAAACACTCAGAAATCTACTCAAACAGCTAACACATAAACTTACATGAAAAAAACGGATAAATTGAGAGTAGACAGGAATAGTCTCTGGTCAGCTATGAAACAGCAGTAGCAAAAGAATTGACACGGAGGTCGAGAGCTAGTGAGAGGTCAAAGTTCAAGGTAAAATATGTTCATCCGTTTGACCTTCGAGGTCGAGGAAGCCTGTTGTAATTTTGTTATATCTTTTTTAATCATTATTTTATTTTGTTTCCAAATTGCCGCATTAATCTTGTCTTGTTGTCATTCCCTTGATTAGATTGTTTTGATAGCTCTGATTTAATTTCGTGCTTCGTGTTTATCATGCCAACATATTTTAGTGTAAAATATTGTTCGGATAAACGTTAAACAAAATGAACAGCGTCGTTTTTTAGCGCGGAGTGTTCCTGTTAAGCATCTCTTGACATGGTAAACAAAAGAATACTAAAATAATGGCAAGGGATCGTATATATTCGTATAAAATGATAGTGATGAGGAAAATAATGATGCTTATGGTGATGGTGATGAAAATGATAGTGATAATGAAAATATTCATGTTCATTGTAATGGTAGTGGTGATGATGATGATTAAGATGTTAATATTAATGAAAATGATAGTGATGATAATCGTAGTGATGATAATGCCTATGATAACTGATCATGGCATTGTGTACAGTAGCATTTATTATAGTGAGAATTATAAAGGCAGCAGTTGTAGAGACAAAGAATGATAGATGAAAGTCATGTCAACCTACAAAACAAGAAAAATAACAGCAAAACCTTAATAACAGCTTGAACACGTATAAACCATGGTAAGTAAACATTTAGAAAAAGTGTAAAACCAAGCTTAATCAAGAATCGCATCAAGTTCTTGTAATAAAACCAAAATATAAGCAACAGGAACATGTACACGAAGATTACAAGAAAATAAAGACAAAACAAAAGAGCAGAGCATGATAACGTTTCGAGGGAAAAAACGAGGTTCCTCATCAAGCGATTTCGACATCAGCGTCTGATAACAAATTTAGCCAAACTCGAAACGTCATAATTTTCTGTTTGTGTTACAGTTATTGTTATATGTTAGTGAAGTTTTGCTGTTTTAAGAGAAGTAAGAAGAAATTAAGAACTACTGGAAACTTAATCAAGAAATAGAAGAGTGAAGAAGAAAGACAGAGAGGATTTAATATATTCACCAGTAATAATGATATACTATTATGAGAGAATTTAAGATGTGAATTTAAGATGTGAAATTAATCATATAATTGTTAAACTATATTCACAAGTAATGATATGCTGTTAAGAGAAAATTAAGAGTTAAATTTAAGAACGAATAGATAGATCAAGAAGAAGAATCGATAATAAAGTTTTACAACATATTCACCCGTAATGACATGTTGTAAGTAAGAGATTAACATACAAACAAGTTGAAAAAAAAAGTAATAAAGATATAGCATATCAACCAGTGATGATATACTCTTATACGAAGAATGAGACACGGATTAAACAACGAATGAAAATATAAAGAAACGAATGAAAGAAAAGGATAAGCATCTTAAACGAAAAGAAAAAGATAAACATCTCCACATCCCCCAGAAAACAAAAATAGATAGTGCAAGAAGTTCTGGCAAGAACAGCTGTTCACTCGGAGAAATGCTCCAACCTTGCTTTCACGGTTTTGTCACAATCTTATTACAATCTTTAAGATTTAGGACCAGAGGGAGACTAGTTTACTGCTCGGCCACTTTGGAACCTCGGCGTTTGAGATGCGTTCGTTAAATCTGATTTGCTTTGGGCACGATTGAACGCGGCCTCGCTCGGGGGAAGAGGCTTTCCCCACGATTATTACCCCTTTCGTCTCTGGTTTCTCTTCTTTACATTTTGTTTTCCTTTTCATGTTCTTGTTCTTCTTCTCTCTTCATTTTCTTTTTCTTCTACTTCTCCTCTCCCTCCTTCTTTTTCTTCTTCTCCTCCTTCTCCCTCTTTTTCCCCTTCTTCTCCTTTCTCTTCTTTCGTTTTTTTTTCTTAATTTACTTCGCTTCGTTTGTGTTGTTTCATTTTTGCTTTCTCTCCGCCTCTCTTCTTTGGGTAATTTTGATTCTATTTCTTTATCTATCTCTATTATTTAATTTTACTACTTAATTTCTTCTCGGCCTTTCCTTCGCTCT
>NC_061826.1:15254567-15269567 GCF_019202785.1 Penaeus chinensis | reverse complement strand
GAGTTAATTAATTTCCTCTCTCCCGTCTGTCCTTAAAAAGATAGTAGAATAAATATTTTTAAAATTTTATTTCCGAATTATATTAAGTAATAACGTGAACTGATATTTGAAGGTATTTTTTAAGAACATTTTATTTTTTGTTTATACTTTTATTATGTACAATCTTCAATATGTAATAAACACGATATTTCTTGTTCCTTGAAGAATTCCGATAATTCTTCCCTTGACATTTTCACGATTTTTGAAAATAATTACTTTTTTCTTAATGTATTCCATTTTGTTTTTCAGTTCGAGTGGGTACATGTGTACCGTACTGTACCGTAGGGAGGGGCACATTATTGAAATGCAACAAGGTGAGTTATGAACGGCCGTGCGGATATGAACTACACACACACACACACACAATCTCTCTATTTCTCTATCTCTCTCTCTCTATCTATCTATCACACAGACACACACACAATCTCTCTCGCTCTCTCTCTTTATCTATTGATCGATCTATCACACACACACGCACACAAGAAAAAGAAAAAAAACAATTACAACACTTCATGTCTTCCATATATTTTGCACAAGACTTCAAACTTCCATGGATCTTTGTATCAAAACTTCAACTCTGTATCTTAAAACTTGAAACCTTCAATGGTATCGTTCATCTCCAGATTCCTTTAGTTCTAATACTGTCAGTAGGTCGTATGGAGATAAGCCTTATCAACAGCAGGGTTCTTAATCTCCTAATCTTTTGCAGGATCACGCGCTATCAGACCCCAGGATGCCTGTCGACCGACTTACTTCAATGCTTCCACGGCACCGCATACAACTTTGACGAGTACGTGGTAAAGTGAGAATGGGAGAGTGAGTGCGAGTTGGGGGAGGCGGGGCCGGGGAGACGAGAGGTATTGGGGTGACGGGGGGGGGGGGGGGGTAAGGGTGAGAGTGAGAGCGAGGGTGAGGGTGAAAGTTAGAGTGAGGATGAGGATGGGTGTGAATGAGAGAGTGAAAGAGGAGAAAGCTATTCTATCTGTTTACTCCCCTCCCCTTCCCTGTCCCCACACCAACACATATACCAACAATAACCCACACGTACCCCCCTCACCCTCATACCCACACCACACACACGTACCACCCTTAACCCTCCTCCTCATACCCCCTCCCCCCAACACCCTCCCCAACACTACAGACAAATCCCCTCCATTCCGGATCTCTCCTTTCCCTCTCATATCGACCTCCTTCTCCCCCTCCTTCAGGCGGCTCTCCCTCCCGCCGGCCGTGCCCCTTCGTCGGCGTGTGGACGGCGGTGGAGGGCGACTGTGACCAGGACGTGACTCACCTGAGGGCGGGATGCGTAGCCCTTCACGCCCTCCAGTTCGTCCACGCCTGCTCAGGGGAGGCGGCCAAGCATTGTGAGTTGCCTTTCGGGATACTTGGTTTTTTGTCTGTATGTCTGTCTCTGTCTTTTTTTATTGGCATCTTGATTTTTCTGTTTAAATCTTATTCTATCTTATTTTTGTTTTGTTTTTGTTCTGCTCTCTCTTGCTTTCTGTCTCCTACCCTCCCTTCTTATCTCTCGTGCTCTCTCTCTCTCTCTCTCTCTCTCTCTATTATTTCTATTTCACTATTTCCCTTTCATTTATTCTCTCTCCGTGTCCCTTTCTCCTTTTTCTCCTATACGTCTCTCTCCTGACTTCATTCACCCTTCCTTTCATAATCCTAGTTCCTTCATTTTATCTCTACATCTTCAGCCTTTTCCGCACATTATTATGATTTTTTTTTTTTTTTTATCGTATTGTCTCTCTCTCCCTCTCCTTTATTATTGAACAAGGCCATCATTAGCCTTGACTTTTACTTGCCATTCTCCTATTTCCCGTTTTCATGTCTTTCACGTTTACAGGATATATATTTTTTTTATTTGCTATCTCGTCTGTGGTCACGTTATTTTAGCCTTATTTATTCATTTATTTAATTTCATTTCACACGTTTTTTTTTTTTTTTTTTTTTTTTTTTTTTATCGGTTCTCTTTTTTTTTCAGCGGATTATACTTTATGATGGCTTTTATTTTATAAAAAAAAAAAAAATGTTTTTTCAGCTTTTGTAACATGTTTTTTAAACGTATTTCTCCTGTTTTAGAACGGCTTCTCCTCTCTTCATATTTTATGCCTCTTCTCTTTATTCATGTATCATAACAGGCCGCCTTCTGCATCTTTAAAGTCGTTTTTGTGTCTTTTTTATTTCTATTTTTATTGAAGTCGTGTTTTACTACTCTTATTAACGGCGTATATTTTATTATTTGTTTCTCTTCTTTCTGTTTTTGTTAAAGTCATTTTTTAAGATTTCTTTTCCTTTCTTTTTCTATTTTATCTTTTTTATCCCTTTCTATTCTTGGCTATTTTTCTCTAACACTTGTCCTCCCTCGCCCGCCTCCTTCAGCGTACGTGTGCCATGGCCACTGGGCTGAGGGCGGGTCCGTGTTTGTCGTGGCCTCGCCCCACGACCGCCCCAGCCACCGCCTCTGCCTCACCGCGACCTCCATCACCAACAACAACAGCAACAACAATAACAACAATGGCAAGAACAACAGCAGCAGCAAGACGCTACAGGTCACGGCGCATGCGCACTCTTGCCCGCGTCGACACGTTCCTCCGACCACGACTCTTAGTCTGAACCTGACTGCACAAGGTAAGGGACCTGCTCGTTTTTTTTTCTTTTCTTTTCTTTTCCTTCTTTCTTTCTTTTGTTCTCTGGTTTGTGTGTGTCTCTCTCTCTTTCAATATCTCCCTTTCTTCTCTCTCTGTATCCATTTGTTCTCCTATATGTCTCTAAGTAGATAAAGAGAGAGGATAGACTAACTTATTTGTATACTCCTACACATTCCTCATTCTATCCCTGCTTGACATTTTCATCCTTCCTCTTCTCGCTCTCTCACTCTCTCTTCTTCCTTCAATTCTTCCTACCCCACCTCTCTCTCTCTATTTTTTTCTTCTTCTTCAACACCCCTTCATCTTTCCTCTCTCTCCTTCCCTCCTCTCTTCTCTTCTTCCTTCAATCCTTCCTCCCTCTTTTTCTCTCTTCCCATCCCTCCCTCCTTCCTCCTTTTTTCTCTCCCCATCCCTTCCTCTTCCCTCTCATCCTCCCTCATTCCCTCCTTTCCTCCCTCCCTCCCTCCCTCCTTCCCTCTCTCCCTCCCCATCCCATCCCTCTCTCCCTCCCTCCCTCCTCCCTCTCCCTCCCCACCCCACCTCTTTCCTCTCTCTCCTTCCTTCCTCTCTTATCTTCTTCCTTCAATCCTTCCTCCCTCTTTTTCTCTCTTCCCATCCCTCCCTCCTTCCTCCTTTTTTCTCTCCCCATCCCTTCCTCTTCCCTCTCACCCTCCCTCATTCCCTCTTTTCCTCCCTCCCTCCCTCCCTCCTTCCCTCTCTCCCTCCCCACCCCATCCCTCCCTCCCTCCCTCCCTCCCTCCTTCCCTCTCTCCCTCCCCACCCCATCCCTCCTCCTTCCATCCTCCCCCTTCGTGTTCTTCATCATTACCAGATTCTCTCTTTATCTCAAACTCGAGGCATCACAACTTGACGTAATCATCGCTCTCGGCCATTTTTACTTCTTTTATCGTTTTTGTTGTCAAACTTCAGTCTTTTTCGCGACACAACTTCGACGCCCGTTTCCGGGTTTTGGTCCGGGCGCCGCGCTCCGCTGCCAAAGGTTATTTTTTATTGGACGTTCTTTTATATATATGGATCTATATTTTTAAATACACACATATGCATATATATATATATATATATATATATATATATATATATATATATATATGTGTGTGTGTGTGTGTGTGTGTGTGTGTGTGTGTGTGTGTGTGTGTGTGTGTGTGAATGTGTGTGTGTGTGCGTGCGTGCGTGCGTGCGTGCGTGCGTGTGTGTGTGTGTGTGTGTGCGTGCGTGCGTGCGTGCGTGTGTGTGTGTGTAAGTATGTGTGAGTGTGGGCGTGTGCGTGTTGTCTGTGTTTATAAATGCACATGCAAGTATATATGAATGTTTACAAGTGTGAGTACATGTGTACCTGTATGCGGCGGCAAGTTCCAATGCTTCCCATATTTTGGGGCTCCATATAATATGAATAAAGTGTCATAAACAGAAAACTAAGCTTGTCCAGATCAAATAGCGGCCAAAGTGAGTCTAAAAGCAAATCTACAAAGATCTGTTGCATCTTCTTCATCTAAAAGTTCAAGCTTGTTACTTCGAAATAGTATAGGGAAATAGTAATGATAATGATAATGGTACTGATAATAGTGATAAAAATAGCAATACCAATAACGATAGTAATAACAATAAATATAAAAACAACAATAAGGATAAAATCAACAATAACAATAACGATAATAATAAGAATAATGATACAAAAACAACAACAAAACGATCATAATAACAATAATGATAAAAACAATAACAATAACGATAAAATTAATAATAATAGTAATGATAGAAACAACAGTAACAACATTAATATCGACAAAACAACAATATCAACAGCCTTAAGAAAGGGAAGAGTTGTGCTTGTACTATTAAACATTATTGATGGTGCCATGGCAACTGATCATGAGAATGCATTAAAAAGTGGGTAGTGAAATCAATGAAAATAAACTTGAGTGAATGCTATGAAAAGGGATATTACACTTACTCGTCAAAGTGTTTCTCACGCTCATTCGCGGTAAAAGACGAGACTGTAAACAAAATAACATGAGTAGAGACACCAAAAAATTACGTTCTTAAAATTATCGATAACTAAGAAAACTCTTCACTAGTCTGGAAATCACATTGAAAACGATGTACCAATATACTTAAAATTCGCAGTATTAACACTGACTCGACGGAGTGAAAGATCGAATTAAAAGGTTCAGATGAATAAATCGACGTGATAAAACAAAACAAAAAAAAAAACTGTGGAAAGGAAAAGGAACAGAAAACAGAGCGAGAGAGAGAGAGAGAGAGAGAGAGAGAGAGAGAGAGAGAGAGAGAGAGAGAGAGAGAGAGAGAGAGAGAGAGAGAGAGAGAGAGAGAGAGAAGGAGAGAGAGAGAGAGAGAGAGAGAGAGAGAGAGAGAGAGAGAGAGAGAGAGAGAGAGAGAGAGAGAGAGAGAGAGAGAGTGAAAATATCATCCACGTTGTTAAGAAAAATAAATGAAGACGGACAGGGCTTCGTTGGTTTAAACATAGGACATGAATTGACGGGCATTGATCAGAATTAATACTGGCAAAATGTAGAAAGAAAATATCGGTTGAAATGAATAACTCCACAAAGGCATAGATGTGATTGACACGTTTCTAATCGGATGAAGTTTTGATCGAAATGGTGTTAATTACAGCTCATGCGTTGCTAAATTACTAATTATCAATGAAGACACGTTTTCCCACTTTTTTTTTTCACGTCGACACCAAAGTATGAAAAAGACATTTGAAAGGCAGGAGATTCATGGGCAGGCAGGACAGAAGACGGATGTTTTTAATGAATTAATTAATATATATATATTTTTTATTTGCGCGCGCACGTATATATGCAGAATACCTATTGTTACAAATATTCTTACAACGTTGATAGCCTAAATTATACTCCCTACGAATTCTGGAGTTTCGAAAGGACTGGGAACTCAACAAGCCAATACTTCTAGCCAAAAACAAGCCCGGTTTACCCCGTTTCATTTCTGAACTGAAAGACCTACGTAAAAGGAATAAAAAAGAGATGAATAAGCAAATAAAAATAATGCTATAAAAGAGAGACGGATAAAAAAAATATATTGCTATAATGAAAGAGATGATTAAAAAAAAAAAAAAAAGAAGCTAGTATCTAGCGTATAAAAAAACGATAAGAAGAGAGACGAATGAAAAAAAAAAAATATATAATAATAATGGCAGTATCTGACTACATGTCATACTTAGTCAACAGAGACAAATGTAAAAGGGATCTAGATGAGAGAAGATAATTTCACAAAACAAGATCTTTAATTAGATTTGATTAGTATCTTGGACAAAATTACACATAATTCCGGCGAAGATAATAATCGGAACACGCCAGTTACATATTTCGCTTTGATTTAATATTCATTTACATTAACATTTCCCCTTATTACACCTCCTCTACTCTAGGAATAACTTATTTTCTGATGATTTTCATGTCCTTTCTCGGTACTTTGTAAATGTTTTCTCAAACGCTTTTATATATATATATATATATATATATATATATATATATATAACGTTATTTTAATCTTAACCTTCCACACCTTCTGTATTCTTTTCATCTTAACTTTCTAACGTTTTTGTTTTCTTTGATTTTTTTGGTCGACTTAGGAGTCTTATTAATCACAAGCCTCCATCACACTACGCAACTTACATTAAATTCAATATATGAGCTTGAATTAGTATAGATATAAATGTGATCATTCCCGAAATAGTAAAACAAAACAAAAAAGTACATTAAATGATAAAAGACTACAACAGAATAATAGTAAAATAGTATTATTAAACACAAAGATACAAATGAAACATCAAGAAAAACAATAACAAGATCATAATACAATATTAACACCCTCATTTCGCATCAAAACAAAACAAAACAAAACACCCCCAAAACGAAACAAATCAACACACACAAAAATATGTATACAAACACACGAAAAAAAAAAAAAAAAAATACACACCTACACGAAAACATCTAAAAATATACACACACGAAAACAAACAAATACACACACACACACACACACACACACACACACACACACACACACACACACACACACACACACACACACACACACACACACACACACACACACACACACGCACACACACACACACACACACACGAAAACACACACATCATAAGTCACTCCAACATTAGAAAAAAAAAGAAAAATAGAGCCTGGCCGTTCTTAATTAGTCATGAGGCGTGATTAATCCAGGGCAGTTAACACAATGATAATTATTCACGTGAAATAATTCATCTCGCTCGCCACCTCCCGGCGTGCTCGTTTGTTTCCCTGGTTTGTTTGTGTTTGTTATTCTTGTTGTTGCGTTGTTGCTTTTGTTCGTGTTGATGTTGTTTCGTTGTTCTTGTTATGATAGTGTTTTCGTTGTTTTTATTCTTGCTTTTATTGTTATTATTATTAGTACTACTACTATTACTACTACTACTATCGTTGTTATTATTACTAATATTATTCCTATTATTGTTACTATTATTAATATTATTATCTTTGTTATTATTATTATTGCTATTGTTATTGTTATTATTATCGTCTTTAATATTATTATTATAACTATTATTATTATAACTATTATTATTTATATTATTATTATTATTATTATTATTATTATTATTATTATTATCACTTTTATTATAATTATTATAATTATTATCATTATTATTATTATTGATTATTATTGATTATTATTAGCATTATAATCGTTATCGATATTGCCAATAGTATTATCACTGTTTTTATTGTTGATAATTATCATTATTATGTTTTTTTTAGTAATTAGTATTATTATTCTAATCATTATAATCATAATCATAATTATCAATCGTTATTATGTGTGCTTTATTTCAACTACAATATAAAAAACAGTGTAAATACAATGTGCCGTCTTGTCTTATTAAAACAAGATAATACAACATATATTATGTAAGCCGCTATCATATAGAGTCTTTTTTTTTCTATAGCTATAAATAAATAAATACACGCAAAGAAAAACTGAAACGAAAGACTAATTATCAGCGGATATCAGGAGGATTTACGCTTTTTTTTAAGTAAAAAATAATACGAAACCTTTTCCTGGGTAACGAAATGCGGCGAGACATGATCGTAGACTGATGTGTCCGTGGAATAATTAAATTAGCATCTATATTTATGTATAATTTTTTCTTATGGCTCTTCGCTTGTATAACTTCACTGGTTGTCGTCTATGTTGTTTCATAATTAACTCATCATCATCAGTTATTCATCGTAATTACGACATACCCGTTCCCACCTCAGCCCCCCTCAAAAAAAAAAAAAAAAAAAAAAAAAAAAAAAAAAAAAAAAAAAATATATATATATATATATATATATATTATCATTACTGTTCTACGTCTGTAAAACTTCAATAGTTTACGTTTGCATTATATCTTAATTCACGGTATTACCATCAATTATTCGTCGTAATTAAAAAAAAAAAAAAAAAAAAAAAAAACGTTATCACCATTCATTATGTATCGCAACTTACAACCAACCCCCACCCCAACCCCACCCCCACCCTCCGAGAAAACAACAACAACAGCAAAACCGCAGCCAAGGGAGAAGGGCCTCGTCCGCGGGCCTGGCCAAGGGCGCCTCAAGGTATCGTCGTCTTTAACGCTAATGACAGGACCTCAAGCTGTCATTATTTCATGCGGGCCATCGATCCGACGGGGAGGGAGGGGGGAGGCGGAGGGAGTAGGGGGAATGGGAGGAGAAAGAGAGGGAGAGGGAGAGGGAGAGGGAGAGGGAGAGGGAGAGGGAGAGGGAGAGGGAGAGGGAGAGGGAGTAGGGGGAATGGGAGGAGAAGGAGGGGGAAGGGGAGAGGAAGACAGGGAGGATTTGGGGTTGAAAAGTAGGAGGGAGGGAGGAGGAAGGAGAGAGGAGCGTGGAGTGGGAGCGAAGGATGAGAGGGGGTGAGGAGGAGAGGGAAGCAGGGGGGGGGGGGGGAGGTGGGGAGAAAGGAGGAGAAGAAGGAGGGAGAAGGGCGTGGATGGGGAGAAGGGAAGGAAAGAGGGGAGACAGAAGAGAAGGAAGGAGGAAGTGGGGAGGAGGGAGAGACGGGGAAAAGAGGGTAGATAGGGGAGAAGAGGAGGAAGGAGGAAGTGGGGAGGTGGAGAAGGAGAATTAGAAGAAGGAATAATGAGTAGAAAAGAGAGGAAGGGAAAAAGAGAAGAAAATAGAGAAGAGGCGAGGAGGAGGGAGAAAGGGAGACCAGTGATGAGAAGGTGGAGAGGAAAGAGGTGGAGATGGGGAGGAAAGAGGAGGCGGTGGGGAGGAAGGAGGAGGGGGTGGGGAGGAAGGAGGAGGCGGTGGGGAGGAAGGAGGAGGCGGTGGGGGGGAAGGAGGAAAGGGTAGGGAGAAAGTAGGAGGAGGTGGGAAGGAAGAAGGAAGGGGTGGGGAGGAAGGAGGAGGAGGTGAGGAGGAAGGAGGAGGCGGTGGGGAGGAAGGAGGAAGAGGTGGGGAGGAAGGAGGAGGCGGTGGGGAGGAAGGAGGAGGAGGTGGGAAGGAAGGAGGAAGAGGTGGGGAGGAAGGAGGAGGAGGTGGGGAGGAAGGAGGAGGAGGTAGGGAGGAAGGAGGAGGAGGTGGGAAGGAAGGAGGAAGAGGTGGGGAGGAAGGAGGAGGAGGTGGGGAGGAAGGAGGAAGAGGTGGGGAGGAAGGAGGAAGAGGTGGGGAGGAAGGAGGAGGAGGTGGGAAGGAAGGAGGAGGAGGTGGGGAGGAAGGAGGAAGAGGTGGGGAGGAAGGAGGAAGAGGTGGGGAGGAAGGAGGAGGAGGTGGGAAGGAAGGAGGAGGAGGTGGGGAGGAAGGAGGTATCCCAGCCTCTCGTTCCTCTTTATGCCTGCTCCGTGTTTATCTCGTCAAGGAGGCCGGGTCTTTTTACGTCTTTCCTGGAATTCATTGAAGTCTGCGCCGGGATTTTATGAATGGTGGACGGATAATTATGTGGACAGAGATGTGATAGATAAACAGGCAGGTCAATAAGTATGTTGAATGGAGAGATTTTCAAGGTAGTTCTTGAGTATAGTTTCCGTCTCTGTTATGATTCTATTGTTGAGATTATTAGTATTATTTATCCATCATCATTTTAGCAGTATTCAAACATGTCTCTCACTCAAAGGCCGGTTGCTGCCAGGTTTCGACACACAGCATTTCGATATAAAAGTAACGATTTTCTTTCTCTGTTTACAGGTGAATGCACTGTGGCAAGCGGCAGCAGCCGTCTCTCTCCCGCCCAACTGTTGCTCTCCATTCTCGCTGTTCTGTGTATCGTCGTACGTCTGGAAGGCGCGGGCTGCTGCAGTGAAGCAAAGGGTTCCAGATGAAGTTCTTGTACGGCATCTGCAGACGACGAGGGTCTTTCAACCTCTCCCATTGTAATCTAAGAGAATCATTTGTATCCATTTTTTTCTCTCTTATTTATATATATATATATATAAAAGAAATCTTTGTTATCATGATTGGAGGACCACTGATAGTCTTATTTTAAGCTTAAAAAAGTATATATGTGGATGTACTGGTACGAAAAAAGGGAGTAGCCCCTACTACGCCACCATAATGTTAGTCGTCGCACCGTAATACTGAGGAATAGTCTGTGACTATTTTTATTCAAGAATTTTATATGTATTGCATAATGATATATATTCTTTTAAATGTTCCTGACTAACTCGAAAGCAGTTGAGGTATATTTTGATAACCATAGGTAGATAGCACAACCGTACAGATCCGGTAGACGGAGAGGGAATGATAAAGCGCGAGAGAAATTTAAAAAAAGAGAGAACGAGAGAGAGGAAGAGAGAGAGAGATTAAGCTAACAGAGGGTTTGTATGATGCCTATACGTCCTACATTTATAGAAGCACATGAACAATAATAAAGAAAAAGATACATTTGTACACCTAGTCAAGGGAGGGCAGGAGCTTGGCCAGGTCCTCTTTAAAATAAATAAAAGAGGAAAAGCAAGAAGAAATGCCACGGCGCCATCGCTTCTTCTTGGCTCGCCCAGAGGACTCCCACAGCTCCTGCAGAGGTCGGCGCACGGGGGTTCCTCAAGGGGAGGGTCCCTTGCCGAGCGCGCGTGCTGGGGGTCCCTCGCACACCGCAGCTTCCCCGTCTCCCCTTCTAAATAGGACCCCCGCATGGAAAGACCCCCAAGGAACTGACCCCGAAAGACTCGTGACCCCTTTAGACCCCCGAAGGGCGGGGTCACCAATGCGCTGGCTGTTGTCCCTGTAGTTGAAGGAATTCCGGTCCTGTGTGCTGCAAAAAACGTCGTTCTATTTGTAAATACTGTATCATACACACTTAGGTTAGGTGGCAGGAGACTGATGATGGCTTAGGACATATAGCATATTCCGATCCATCTTGAAGGTGTGGGATAGCCAGGGGGGTCCTGCGAAGGAGGTCCTGCAGGTTCAAGGAGAACGAGGAGGAGGAAAAGAGACCCTTGGACGCTCCGAGGACCTCTTTTTCCTCTCCCTCCATGACCTGCCACCCTAAAATCTCCGTCGCGTGAACTGTGAATCGAGGATGACCTTTGACCTTAGCCTCAAAGGGGCGGGGGTTCGAGGGCGACTTCAGGATGCTGCGGCTCTCGTTGTTAGGGAAGTTGTGAATTGGTGATATGTCGGATATTTGCACAAAGGGGTTCATTTAGTAGTCTGTTGCAGCATCACTGAGGTCTTTTCCTCGAAGGCGAGTTCATGTTGGTTGGCTTTATACTCAAGCATACTTGCTGATATTTATAAATATACACATATTTCCATTTACACACACACACACACACACACACACACACACACACACACACACACACACACACACACACACACACACACACACACACACACACACACAGCAACCAGAGGATGGAGACCGTAAGGGTGAGGCCCCGTGACCTCGCTGGGGCAAACTAGACCTTATGTCATTTTTTCACACTCACTGGTAAGCTCCGGTCTTGGTGAGTTCCGTGTACCACTCAACTTCCTCGAAAACGTGCATGTACGTACGAAGGGTATAGCGAGCGCGCGTACGTGTGCGTGCGTGTGCGTGTGTGAGCGTGTTGCGTGTGCGTGTGTGTTTGTGTGTGTGAGTGTTTTCGACGCTTCCTCGTTTTCAGAGCACATCGCTTCCATCGCGCGTGGGTGGGCGTTCCTTTAATTTGTGTGTGTGCGTATAGGCGTTTTATTTTTGTGGGCTTTTTTGGTCTGTGGACCCTTATTCATTTATTCATTTAAAATTATTTATTATGATGATGATGATTATTATTATTATTATTATTATTATTATTATTATTATTATTATTATTATCATTATTATTATTATTATTATTATTATTATTATTATTATTATTAGTATTATTTTATTATTATTATTATAGTGTGAGCGCGTTCTGGCTTGTGAAGTGAGTATGATTTACCTTGTTGTGAGAGTGTGTGCGTGCATGCGTGCGTGTATGTATGCAGTGTTGCACATGTACTAGTACTGATCATTGCCGTTCGGTCGGTCCCTCCTGAACAAATCTGTATAAACTGGAATCGCTAATAGGGTCACGTGACTCGCCACAGCCGACGAGCGCCAGTGTGATGAAGAGATGAATGCATAAAATAAAATAAAATAAAAAAAATATGTAAAACCATGTGAATATTTTTACGAATCGTCATAGCCTTAGCAACTGTGTGGCAGCTTCAGGCGGGGAAAAAATACATAATATTTGCTTTTTTTAAACTTTAGTTCTAACTAATAAACATATATATTTTTTCCGTTTGTGTGTACCATGTAACGTGTGGATAATATTTTTTTTTCTTATATACCGGAAAAAAGGTCATATAATTTCGACGAAGGGAGATAAAAATATATATATCATAAAATTTAATGAAAATAATGAATATATCTATATATTTTTTTTCCTTCTTCTTAATAAAGATATTTCTAAACGATTACTTCCTTATCGAAATTCGGAGCGCACGTTTGTGATTTTAGCTTTGTATAATATACATTTTTTTTCCCATTACTTTTTTCCAGACGAATGAATGTGTACCGTTAATGTACCGTTAATGCAACCTGTGATATTGGGGAGGTTAAATGGGTGGTGTGGGAAGCTTCCTAGTAGAGATGGGTTCGAATCCCACGTATCAGCAATATAAACTTTTTTTTCTCGGAATTTATACTTTTCTAAAATTGAAAACTCATATTATAGATGAATGACGCGACGATCATTATCATTTCTTGTTGACGAGTAATTACTATCTTGATTCTTTTCAATTTTATTTCAAAATATTGGGTCTTCGGTGGTGAAGAAAATACGACATCTGATTATTTTTCTATGTAAAGGTTTGGGATAGATAGTGTAAGGAAGGATAGTGGAGGAGGATTTAATCGCATTTTTTAAAGAGATGTAATTGCTGACTTCCTTTATAGGATAGATATTAAAAGAGGATTTGATTGTCTTTTTTATATAATTGTGGCTGGAGATTTTATGTTATTCATTTGTTTATTCATTCATTTTTTTTTTTTTTTTTTACATTAGGATAGTGAAAAAAAGAGAAACGAACTGTTTTTGGTTCTATAAAGAAGTAAATCTTGATTTTCCTTATTTTTTCCCTTATTCCTCGACCAACGCCAGAAAGTGACCCTCAACGTAGCCTCAAGTGGTTTCGACGTCATCCGGCTGTGAATCTTTTTTTTTTTTTTTTTTTTTTTTTTTTTTTTTTTTTTTTTGTCGACAGGAGAAGTTCTAGATGCCTCATTTGCATACATATACATATATTTTCTATCATGAAGTCAACAGCTGCAGAACGGTCATGGTTTGTTACAGAATAAGACCTCGATGACCAGTACACGAAAAGGAAACACAAAAGATATTTATATACATATATAAACTGACTTTCATTCTGAGAACAGTTACTAAAAGCTCCTTTCCAAAATCCATTTTGCCTTCCAGACCAACCACAGCGACTTCGTTTTCCTCTTTTGTTCAAACACAAAACAAACAAATAAATAATTGAATAGATAAACAGATAGGAAAGTTCAAATAAAACAGATGAAATCAAGCAGAAATGAAAGCAAAACTAACAATAATTTTCTTTCGAATCTAACAATCCGTCAGCGACCAATCGTCCTTTTTATTCTCTCTCTAGGATCGTGGTTAGAGCGAGTCGGAGGTCACGCATAGAAAGAAAGAAAGAAAAAAAAAGAAAGGAAATAAACACAGACGGGAGTACCAGTGTTAGTCGATCTCTCTACGGCATGCCAAACTTTTTTTGTTTTTTTTCATCTATAGCTGCACCAGTCGGTCCCTATAGTCCTCCTGAGTCGAAAGATAATAATGATAATGTTTTGATATCAACAAGGGAATAGGTAGAAGAAGTCATTATAGTCGCGAGCTAACGCCAAAGTCTTGCATTTTTCCCAGAGCGGGTTTTAAACACGGGCACTTTTAGTCTGTAGCTAGGATTAACGGTTCCTCGAGCCATACATGTGATATTTTCTATCTGGAAAATGAAATTTTACTCCCAGATGCGGCTTCAATCGCTGATGATTTTTTCCCGTTTTATTGCATTAAGAGAGAGAGAGAGAGAGAGAGAGAGAGAGAGAGAGAGAGAGAGATAAAAGAAGAATCCGATCCTCTCTACGCTCGCTTAAACCAGTAAAGAGTTTCTAGTCGCTTAAATACACCGAGACTTCCAGAATTTTCTGACTTTTTATCCTCTTTTTTTCTTTTCTTAGACCGCTTCTCTTGGAACTGGATTTCAATAGTGTATTCCTAGACCGCCGAATATATATATATTTTTTTTTCTTCGTTTTCTTTTTCATCTTTTAAATACTGTTATAAGCAGATCTCACGTCATAATCTCCAAAAGGCTTAGAGTCTGCTGCAAGAGGGTGGGGTCGTTCGGAGGCTATTTACAGGTTGTGTTCCGGCGCTTGCAAAAATACGACTTTCTTCATCCGGGCAGTTACGATAACGATGCTGTTGTTTTAAGATAAGCGGAGTGTAAGCGCGGTGGAGAGGCGTACAGCATAGAAGACTGGTTTAGTTTTCCTTTCTTTGCTTTCGCTTTATGATAAATAAAATCACTGTTTCCTGTGAATGAAGTTCTGTGAAGAGGAGAGAAGTTTCGAGTTGAGTGTCTTTTTCTTTTCTTTTTTCTGTGAGAAGTTCAGCAACTTCCAAGTCCTTCTGAGCCATCTAACTTCAAATCCCTATCCTTAAGACTATGTCCTCTTTTGTAGGATTAC
>NC_061826.1:15242067-15249567 GCF_019202785.1 Penaeus chinensis | reverse complement strand
AAGAAAGAAAGAAAAAAAATGTATATGATGATAAAATTGAATTATAGGTGTATGATCAAAGAATGGAACAAAATAATAAAAGAGAAATTATGTCTAACAAATAATGGTAAACTAGCGCTGCAAAAAGGAAAGTTTCCGAATATTCATTTAGAATTCTACACACACACACACACACACATACACATACACACACACACACACACACACACACACACACACACACACACACACACACACACACACACACACCCACACTCACACTCACACACACACACACACACACACACACACACACACACACCTATCCGAATGCATGCCGGATAACTGAAATTCACTCCTTGATTAGAACGAAATAATACATGATTAGCCCCCCCCCCCCCGCGGCGTTGCCCCAATCCCACCCAATCACCCAGAAGTCCAATTAAGCGGGTTCCATAGGTTTAAAAGGTAGGTGAGGGTAAAGGGAGGAAGAAAAGGGAAGATGGAGCAGAGGGAACACAAGGGAAGAGAGATGGCTGCGCGGGAGGGAGGCCATGGCGAGGGAGGCTGCAATCACGGAACGCTGTATTCCTGGACACTGCAATCAATCACTTCCCGCGGCAATTAATCGTGGGTTGCTACAAATCAATCATATCACGCTGCAATGAATCACGAGTTGCTGCAAATCAATCACACCACGTTGCACTCAATCACGCTGACGCTGCAATGAATCACGAGTTACTACAAATCAATCATATCACGCTGCAATGAACCACGAGTTGCTACAAATTAATCACACCACGCTGCACTCAATCACGTTGACGCTGTAATCAATCACGAGTTGCTGCAAATCAATCACACCACGCTGCAGTTAATCCCTGGACACTGCAATCACATCGCGCTGCAACCAAACACGGGACGCTGCAGTCACGAAGGGAAGCGAGAAGGCTTGTCGTTTGCGGAGCCCGGGGCATGTGTGGGTGACTTGATTCGTGTGAGATTATCGGTGTTCGATCTCCAACTCTTCTTCTGTTCTCCCTGTTCTTCCCTCTACGCTAGAAGGGGGGACGTTATTGTCTATTGTTTTTCTTTATTTGATTTCTTACTTGTGTTTAGTAGAGGAGGAAGATAACGTAGAGTTGATTAATATGTCAAACTGGTCTACAAGACTATGAACTTGGGTCATTTCTGCGTATCTCTCTATCTGTCTACTTCATCTATCTATCGGTCTATCTTTCTGACTCGCTATTCTTCTGTTATCTTTATCAGTAGTCTTCTCATTAGCAACACCGTCGTCAGCATTTTTATATATTACGAAAGAGCCGGAATATTTCTCTAAAGCTTCTTTATTTTTTTAAACTCTCAGTCCATTTAGAAATCTACGAAAAAATCGGCTCAATTGGAGCACAAAGCTGATTATCCTCATCAAACCTGCATTCTAAGCTTTGCGGTCTGGTAAGTATATAGAAAAAATCGTATATGTTTTGCACTTGCCTCTGAATTCACGCGCTCAATTTGCACGAGGAATTCTAGAACACGGCTTTTTTTTCCCCTTTTTTTCCTTTCCTATAAAGTTGAAATACGACTTCTCTAAAAATAATAGCGAAGCTCCAAGCAAAAGAGGAAACGACAAATTATGAATGAAGATGTGAATTGATGAACAAAGACAAATAAAGGCAGATAAAAAGGGGGGAAAATGGTAATAAAGAATAAATAAAAAAGACAGTAAATAAAGGAGAAAGGCAGATAAGAGTACAGAAAGGAAGGCGCAGGAGAGAGATGAAATCCAGGAGGATTTGCGACCCTCAAGTGAGCTGCTCTGGTCACGGCTCTGTAGGGGGGTGGGGTGGGTAGGGGAGGGGGGAAGGGGGGTAGGAGGGGCTGTCTGCGGTTCTTCAGGCTGTCACTGGAATAACTCTCCCCTCTTCTCTGTCTGTCTGCTTTTTGTCTCCCTTTCTGTTTTTCTGTCACATTCGCACTCTTCTCTCGTTCTCTGTCTCTGTCGGTCTATCTGTGTGTCTGTTTTATGTCAGTTTTTGTTTTTCGTTTGCTTTCTTTCTCTATTTGTCTCTCTCATTCTCTCACTTTGTGTACACACACACACACAGACACACACACACACACACACACACACACACACATATATATATATATGTGTGTGTGTGTGTGTGTGTGTGTGTGTGTGTGTGTGTGTGAGTGTGTGTGTGTGTGTGCATGTGTGTGAGTGTGTGTGCGTGTGTGTGTTTGTGTGTGTGTGTGTGTGTGTGTGTGTGTGTGTGTGTGTGTGTGTGTGTGTGTGTGTGTGTGTGTGTGTGTGTGTGTGTGTGTGTGTGTGTGTGTGTGTGTGCATGTGTGTGAGTGAGTGTGTGTGTATGTGTGAGCTGTGTGTGTTTGTGTGTGTGTGTGTGTGTGTGTGTGTGTGTGTGTGTGTGTGTGTGTGCGTGTGCATGTGTGTGTGTGTTTATGTGTGTATAACTCGCCGTGTTTATTCTATCTCGTATCTAATTTTGTTCAAAATTCAGTTCCGGAATTACTTAACTATAAATATGTCTTATCCATATTTACCCTTTCAGCACCTTTTCAGTTACCAAATTATAACCAAACAGACCACTGGTTATCAATATACAGATAAACCTCATAAGCTCCGGCAGCACTTAACGTCAGCTCGAGTAGCAAAAGGTACTTACGTTACGATGAAGCCGGTTGTCCAGGTGAAGCTACTGAGGCTCTGAGGGGAACGCAGAAAGCTTGGCTGAGTCGACTCGGTCCCTCGGAGAGAGGGTGTTTATATCATCTTGCTTTTATGCTTTACTTGTCTTGTTTATGTGTTTCATGTTTCAAATCCGTAGCACGTAGAAGCGTGACTTGTTTTAATCATGTTTTTTGTTTGTCATCTTATTTGTTTGATTTCAGAACCGTAGCATTTAGAAGTAAGCTTTTTTGTTTTTATCTTGTTTTAATTTTACTTATTTCATTTATTAATTCATTTCAAAACCGTAGTACATAGAAATGTTTTTTTTTGTTTTTTAATATTGATTTTTATTATCTTATTTGTTTATTAATGTCAAGATTGCAATACGTAGAAGTATTTTTTTTTTTTTTTTACTTATTTAACCTTTTATTAATTTGAAAACCACGGCACTCTGTAAGATTAAAAAACAAAACTGTTTTTCATTTCCCTTATTATAATATTAATTTTAGAGTCACAGTACGTAGAAGTATGATATGTTGCATCTTGATTTTTATTTAACAAATTTCATCTATTTAGTCATTTCAAAACTCAAAAGTAATCCGGGCAGGACCTCACTGCCTCGCTTGCCCACTCTCCCCCTCGCCGTTCTCCTGACCTAGTATTTTATTCCTCTTAACAGTTTCTTGCAAGAATCTGAAAGATCGGAATCCCCCACTGTCTTCTGTCCGAATCCCTGCCCGATCCCTGGACATGGAATAATTAATGTGTTCGGATGTCTCAGCCAGTGTTCAGGTTTCGGGGTCAATTCTTCCATTCCCTCTCTTGATGTCTATAAGAAACTTTGCGTCCTGTGAAACCCTTGCGTCAAGTACTCGTATTTGTCTCGAAGTCACTGATAGAGGTTTTAAAAAAAGCTACAAAGTTGACTAGTTCGTATTCGTGGCCAAGTGGTGAGGGCACGACTTCGGTTTAAGTAGAGTAAGTTTTCGTTTGCTTCTCTCTTATATAAAATTCGAAGCCCGAAACGGAACCTAATATCCTTCTTAAGTTAATAAGCAAAGTCGAGTTTCACTTCTGATAAAAGGATTAATATATATGTAAGGGTGAAGATGCATAAACAGCGAAAAAAAAATTACGCACCGACACACACACACACACGCACTCCCTCACACACACACACGCACATGCACACACACGCGCACACGCACACGTATAAACACACACACACACACATGCACACGCACACGTATAAACACACACACACACGCCCACGCCCACGCACACGCACACGCACACGCACACGCACACGCACAGGCACACGCACACATACACATACACACACACACACGCACACACGCACACGCACACGCACACGCACAGGCACACGCACACGCATACTCACACACACGCACACGCTCACGCACACACACACACACACACACACACACACACACACACACACACACACACACGCACACACGCACACGCACACGCACAGGCACACGCACACGCATACTCACACACACGCACACGCTCACGCACACACACACACGCACACACGCACACGCACACGCACAGGCACACGCACACGCATACTCACACACACGCACACGCTCACGCACACACACACACACACACACACACACACACACACACACACACACACCCATATCACCTAACACAGCAACATAACCCACTTTATTTCCCCTCCTGCCTCATCTCCTCCTTCACCCCCCCCCCCTTCCCCTCCCACCAGCACCCCTCCATAAAAAGAGAGAAATAAAGAGAGAGAGGAAAAGGGAAAGGAAAAATAGCCGGTTTCTCACGCCCATTTCCCACGTCCATTATCGCAGTTCTTATGAGGCGACTCTGAGCCTAATCAGGACGGAATGCGCCGACCCTCAGATGGCACCACTGGATATCCCGAATAAATAGCCCCACTGGATAGCCCCATTGGACAATCGTAAGGAATAGCCCCGTTGGATAACCCCACTGGATAGCCCCATTAAAAAGACCCATTAGATAGGCCCATTTGGTAGCTCCATTCGATATACCCATCGAATAGCCCCATTAAATAGCTCCAATTAATAGCCCCATTGGATAGCCCCACTGCGTAGCTCCAATAAATAGCCCCACTGCATAGCCTCATTAAATAGCCCAACTGCGTAGCCTCATTAACTAGCCCCACTGCATATCCTCATTAAAGAGCCCCACTGCATAGCCTCATTGAATAGCATAGCCCAACTGCGTAGCCTCATTAAATAGCATAGCCCAACTGCGTAGCCCCATGAAACAGCCCCACTGCATAGCCTCATTGAATAGCATAGCCCAACTGCGTAGCCTCATTAAATAGCATAGCCCAACTGCGTAGCCCCATTTATTGTTTCGTTCCCGGCGGCCCTTCCCTTGAGCCCCTGGGGATCGCGAGGACTTTCAGGGGAACCGCGGGGAACCTCCTTATTGGTCCTCCATCATCGAGCTTTATCCTGCGTCGCTGTCCCCCACACTCTTTCCTTCCCCTCCCTCTGCTCCTCCTCCTCCTCCTTGCCCTCTTTCTCTTTCTCATTCTTTCCTTCCTTTTCTTATTCTCTTACTCTTTCTCTTTCTCTCCTCCTCCTTCCTCCTTCTCCTCTTCTTCCTCCTTCTCTATCTCCTTCTCTTTCTCTCCTTCCTTTTCTCCTCCTTTTCCTCTTTCTTTTTCTCCCCTCTGCCTTCCTTCTACCCTTGCCTCTCCCTTTTCTCCTCCTCTTTCTCTTTCTGTTTCATCCCTTCCCGTTCTCTGCCTGCCTTCATTTTCATCCTCCCCTTTCCTACCTCCGACTAACCGTGCCTTCCTCCTCCAATTACTTCCTCCTCCTCCTCCTCTACCCACTGCTTCCCTCTTTTTTTTTCATCCTCCTCCTCTTCTTCTTTCCCTCTTCCTCTTTCTCATCTTACCTCTGCCTTTTTTTCTCATATTCCCCCTCTTCCTCCTCCTCTACCCACTACTTCCCTCTTCTTCTTCTTCCTCCTCCTCCTCCTCTTCTTCTTATCTCTTCCTCTTTCTCATCTTACCTCTGCCTTTTTTCTTATCTTCCCCCTTTTTCTCCTCTCCCTTAGTTGTTTCTATTTCTCTTTTTTCTGCTTCGTCTTCTGTTCCCCATTCTTTATAATATCTCTGTATTTTCTAAACTCGACTTTACTTACACATTTATTCTTTATTCCATAACGTAAATGAAGCCAGCCATCTTAAATCGCGATAATATTTCTAGACACGTTTCGTACTGAAATGAAAAAAAACTGGAGAATCATGCTACGTTACACCATACTATATCTTATCCAAAATCAACAACAGAAAAAGAAAATCGATATATATAGAGACAAAAAAAGAAGAAGAGATTTATCCTTCGTTATATCATGGAGCATCTTATTATACAACGATAAAGGAAGAGAGTCGATTTATACAGACGACCTATCGTTGGTTACACCATACTACCTCTTATTACAAAAACACGAGAATCGTTTTGTAACTCAATCCCCCCCCCCCCCCCCCCCCCGATTTATCCTATTTCACATCATGCTACATGCTATCATTATATATATATATATATATATATATATATATTATATTATAAAACTTATTAGAATCATAAAATACTAGAAAATTATAAAATCATAAAATACTAGAAAAATATTGAATTATAAAATATAACAAAACCAATGTTAAAACTTCATATCATACTATATCCTATTATAAACGCAAAAGATAATTTTTATCTATTACCTACCTATCTATCTGTCTATCTATCTATCTACCTCTCTACCTATCGACCTATCTATATCTCTACCTATCTACCTACCTATCTATCTATCTATAAAATCAGGAAGAAAAGAAAAAAAAAAAAAACCTTCCAATTCCCTTTCGACAAACCAATTCCTTTTCTTCGGACCGACTGCGAACAGATTCCCCGAAGAGTCTGTCTCTCCTCAATATCGAGCAATAACTTACATCTCCCCTGTTTTTCTAAGCCGTCCCGGGGTCCTTTTCCCAGTCAAATTCTCATTTAAATTTTCGTTTGATCGCCATGCAACCGTCTGATTGATCTTCAGGTCTTCGGCTCCTTCTTTGCAATTGTATTTTCTCATCTGAATTTCGGCTCACTTCGGCAGCGCCATCACGTTTACAAATGCTCGAGGATATATTCAACCTTCTTCGAGGTGGGTGGGGAGGTGGAGGGGGTGGAGGGAGGTAAAAGGATGGAGGTTGAGGACGAGGAATAATAAGAGGAGGCGGTGGAGGAGATAGGAGGGGGGAAGGAAGAAGAGGAGGAGAGGGAAGCACAGGGAGAGGGAGAGGTGCTGGACGAGGAGGAGGAGGAGGAGAAGGAAGAGGAGGAAGAAGAAGAAGAAGAAGAGGAAGAGGAGGAGAAAGAGGAGGAGGAGGAGGAAGAGGAAGAGGTGGAGAATGAGGAGGAAGAGAAGAAGGAGAAGGAGAAGAAGGAGGAGGACGAAAACGAGGAAGAGGAAGAGGAGGAAGAAGAGGAGAATGAGAGAGAGAACAGAAGCAAGAAAAGAAGGAAGATTTAGAAGGAAAAAAAGAGCATAGAGGAGAAAGAAGTAAAGAACCAAAAGGAAAAAAAAAAAAAATGAAGAGAAAAATGAACAGAAGTAATAAAGGAGAATGCGAAACGAATAATAATAATAGGAGGAAGGAATCACAAAGGAATATATATACAGTACTGAAACACAGACAATGAGAACGAGATGAAAGGGAAAGCACACAGAAATATCGCACGAGAGAAAAAGAGTGAGAGCGTGCTTGCAGTCAAAAGGAAGAAAGGAGAAGAAAA
>NC_061826.1:15236689-15239189 GCF_019202785.1 Penaeus chinensis | reverse complement strand
AGAGAGAGAGAGAAAGAGAGAGAGAGAGACAGCCTTAGATAAAGAAAAAAATACGAATGAGAGATAAGGAGATAGATAGAGAGATAGAGAGATAGATAGATAGATAGATAGATAGATAGATAGATAGATAGATAGAGAGAGAGAGAGAGAGAGAGAGAGAGAGAGAGAGAGAGAGAGGCAGCCATAGACAAAGAGAAAAATACGAATGAGAGATAAGGAGACAGTAAAAGTTATTCGAATACGGAAATATAACAACACACTCCTACCCCCCCCCCCCCCCCATTACCCCTAATCCGAATCTCTCCCCCAAAACAACAACAACAACAACAACAACGACAACAAAATATAAAATAAACAAATAAAAAAGAAAAGCAGGAAAATATAACAGAAAGAATAAAGAGCTGTCTCCTTCTCCTACCCCCTCCCTCCTCCTCCTTCTCCCCTTCCCCCTGCCCTTTCCTCTCTCCCCCTCTCCATCCCCATTCCCCCTCACATCCCCTTCCCCCTTCCCCTTCGACTGCTTTCCCCTCCCCATCCCCTCCCTTCCCCCTTTCTCCTCCCCCCTTCCCCTCCCACCTCCCCCTTCCCTTCCCCTTCCCCCTTCCCCTCGCCCCTCCTCCCTTTTCCCTTTCCCCCTCCTCCTCTCCCCCCCCCCCCTCCTCCTCCCACCTGCTCAACAGATTAGATATTTGCTCACAGATTCTCGCATGCAACCTTTCTTCCGCCGCGACGACGAGATGAGCAACACCACCAGTGGCACAATATGCAATTTGGTTTCATTTGTGCGTTTCAATGCATATAAATCACAGAGGCTCCGATGCAATTTGCACTTATGGAGAACCTATCACGTGTTTCGTCCGTCCTCCAATCCCTCTCTTCCTGGTCTTCTATCCCTCTTCCTCTTCCTATCCCTTCTGTTGCTTTCATTCTTATCCCTGTATCTCTTTTTCTCTCTCTCTCTTCCATCTGTCCCTTTTTTCCTTCTATTCTTCTTCTCTTCAATTCCCTGCTTCCTTCTCCCTCCTCTTTCCCTCATCCTCCTTCTTCAATCCCCTCTCTTCTTCTACTCCCCTTCCTCTCTTCTCCCTCTCATTTCGCTTCCCCTCTCACCCCATCTCCCCCCTCCCCCCTCCTCCCCCTTATTTCCCCCATCCGGCAACAGACAAGGAAGAAGACTTTCATTAGGAAGTGAAGTGGTGTTGCTTTCATTAGGGGAGGGGGAGGGGGTAAGGGAGTGGGGAGGGAAGGGAAAGGACGGGGGAGGTGGGGTGGGGGTAAGGGAGGAAGTATAAAGGGAGGAGAAGGGAGGGGGAGGGAGGGAGGGGGGGAAGGGGGTGTGGGGTGAGGAAGGGGAAGGAGAATAAGGGGGGGAGGGGGGTAAGGGAGAGGTGTGAGGAAGTGGGTAGGGGGATGGAGGGAGGGAGAAGGGGTGAGGAAGAGTGGAGGGAGGGAGGGAGGGAGGGAGAAAAGGTAGAGAGAGAGAGAGAGAGAGAGAGAGAGAGAGAGAGAGAGAGAGAGAGAGAGAGAGAGAGAGAGAGAGAGAGAGAGAGAGAAAGAAAAAAAAAAGATAGATAGATAGAAAAGACACAGATAGAGAGAAAGAAAAAGCAAGAGAAAGAGAGAAGAGAAAAAAAAATAGAGACGAGAACACAGACAGACAGACAGACACAGACAGAAAGAGACAGACAGAGAAAGCTCAGTGGAATACAGCAACAAACTCAGGAGTATCTAAGTATATACACAAAGTCACAAATCACTGCTCAGCTGATATACTCCCATGTACTACTGCAATGAACTCCGCATTGGTGTAGACAAGCGCCTGTTGATTTTTTGCCTGTGTGTTTATTAATGAAATAACATACCACCCATTTATTTTCTTGTGATACTCTTATGATCTTGTGGAAATTGTATTGTAGACTTGTGATACGTAAAAGGTATACATATACATACAATAAAACAATATACTCGCATATACAAAATGTATACATATAAACAAACGCATACGTGAGACACACAAACCTACACATGAAATATATACACAGACAGGCACGAGCTACACGGAAATAACGAAAAAAAATCATACAGACAGACAGTAAAAAACCCACATAAGAAATTAACTCTCTCTCTCACACACACTCACACTCTCTCACACACACACACACACACACACACACACACACACACACACACACACTCACACACACACACATACACACATACACACAGTAGCACATATTTCGTTTTACATATACACCGTCATCAGACCCCTGGCGCTGCCCCACCTTACTATTCATGGCACGACTGACTGCATAGAGATTTCGTGACTGCATATGGATACTTCGATTATTCACGACCGTCTTCTCTCAGTGAACTTGAAACAAAGTTGTACTAAAATATTTTCTTTATATATTATTTTATATATTTTAATGAGGGGGGGGGGGGGTCAGTAGACTTAATGTGAGAGATCTTAGATAATTTGTTTATAATCTAATAGGCAGAG
>NC_061826.1:15201689-15204189 GCF_019202785.1 Penaeus chinensis | reverse complement strand
CTGAAGAGAGTAATGGTTATTACATATTTTGGGTGTTTGTTTTTCTCCCCCTCTCTCTTTTCATGGTTGTTCGGGTCCTTTGGGTTGTTTGGACTACCGAACTATCGGGTTGGTCTTCCAAAGCTTTGCCTATCTTTTTCTTTTCGCGCCATGCTTATGGGGAAGACAGTTCGGTCCTGACTTCTATGCTGGACAGTGGTTCCGCTCCCGGTATTGTGCTCGCTTTAGATTTACCTTGCTGTGGATTTACCTCGCTTCGCGCCAGGGTTGACGAATCCGTGTTTTGCAAGATAAGTATTTAATGGTTGTGTGTAAAAGACACCTGGTCTCTGTTGGACTTTGGCGTGTGTCATACTGCATTACTATTTGCAGGGTGCACTCTCTTCCACGAAAACCCAAAGCAGCCCTTTGATCGCACAAAGGGTCAGAGCATACAAAGGACCACTCACATAGAAGGGACACTGCTTGAGGATCCGTACCTCCAGTGTGCCATTTCCTAATTTAAGCTGAGTTATTACTTAGTTTTTTGTTGTTGTTGTTTTTATGATTGGTTGTTTCTTTTCTTTTTCCTTTCCCCCAGCTTGAGGATCCGTACCTCCTGGGAGAAAGATCTTCCACATTCTCGCCCGTATTTTAAGGGCCGTTTCCGCTTATCTTTGCCGTTCTTTTGTTTATTGTTTTTACTTTGCCTTGGTCGATTCCTGCCTGACCTTGTGGGTGTTCAGGCAGTCTTCGTGATATGACCTTTTGGTGTTTTATTGTTTTACTTGGCTTCCGCCGCTAAGTAAATTTCTTTGTACAAGTTTTTATCTCGTTAACTACACAAGTGTTTTTATTCAGAGTTCCTCAGCACTATATATATATATATATATATATATATATATATATATATATATATATATATATATATATATCTTTTGTTTGTTAATCTCCATTCTGGGTTGGAGATTAATTTGTTTAAATTAGTGTTTGGTGTATTTGTTTGTGCTTATACTCTGTCTAAAAATACTTATAGAGTTGGGACGCCAACTTAGGGGTAAATGTTCGTGAGTTATTTATTTTAACATCTGGTGTTGATTCTCACGTACATCACCCCCGCTGTGATTAAATTGGTGATGTACGCAACTATCAATTTCTCATGACTGAATCATTTATAGACCTCCCTAATGAGTGTAAACCGCTAAATAAACATCATACCGTCATAAAACTTTCACTCAGTCCCAGTCAGGAAAACAAACGACATCTGTGTTAAGTTCTGGTTTTGACTAAAGCTGAATGCTTAACGATCTTGGACTTGGGTCTCCTAAACAGCACATTGCTGGTTACCCTATCTCGCAACCCTGAAAGGCTGTAAAAAGGCTAGACAAATCAGAGTATATTAAGCTGATATCCAAGAATAGATTATAACTTTGCTACACCTGGGTTCCCACTGCCAGCAGGTGGATGCTCAGCCCGAAAGGAAGAGGAAGAATTTTATGATCTTGCATTTTTCTTCCATACACGTCCACGCAGACGCTCAGCCTACGCTATCTCCCTTTTCACATTTACACACTTACACATCCAACATTCAGCACACATATTCTGTATTTTCCTTCCACCCCTTCTCATACAACATTCACCCCCCATACACAACACGCACGGTTCCCGAACCTACTAATCGGGTGGTGGCAGCGTGACGTAGGCCTGGAACCTTACATCTGTTCACTGCAGACGATTTTTTCCTGAATAATTTTATTCATATTCTCGGTCGAGCCCGAACTCAACCAGACACATAAAAATCTACTTGGTCTACGCCCCGCTACAATGATGATGATGATAAGAGGATTTCCAAATAACCAAGCACTAACAACGAAAGTTTACAAATGATAGGATCATTCATGAGTATCAATATTACTTACTATTAGTAGCATTATTAATAGTAGTAGTATTACTTAACATTAATAGTAGTATTATTCATCATTTTTTACAAATAGTACTTAGTAATAGAAGTATCACTTATTAGTAGTAGTAGTATTACCTTTTATTATTACTATTAGTATTCATTATTAGAGTATGGATATTACTTCAAAGGCAGGTATGAGTTATTAGTAATGCCAAACGGATGAATACATTCTAATAATATATATGATGAAGATTTCCACGAAGCTATACTCTAGTTTATTTCCATACTACTTATTGTCTACTATCTCAATAGATAATAGACAATCGATATCTCATTTTGATATCAAAATACCACAATCTGAAGTTACCTCAAGAAACTGTTAACAATAATCTAAATTCCATAGATGTGCATAGTGTTTACTGAACAATTCCTTTATTTAAGAAACGTAAAACATATGTATATTCTTGAGAAAAGAAAACGTTGAAAACTAATAAGAAAAAGTGTTATTTGATATCATAAATTCTTTATGCAATATTAAACCTTGACACTTATATAAAAGACAAGAAAAGAAAGAGATACGCTAAAATTGTTTTGACAAAATTAGTAGATGCATTTGCC
>NC_061826.1:15149189-15154189 GCF_019202785.1 Penaeus chinensis | reverse complement strand
TGATGTTGTTATCATCATCAAAATTATTATCATTATTATCTCGAAAAAAAAATCATTATTATCATCATCTTCCTCTTTATTATATTATTAATTTTATCATTATTTTCATTACCATTGCTATTACTATTGTTATCGTTATTGTTACTATTATTATTACCATTATTATTATTATTATTACTATCATTATCATTATTATTATTACTATTTTCGTTATTAGTATTATTATTGTTATTATCATTATTGTTATTATTATTATTATAATTATCATTATTATTAATATTATTATTTTCATCATCATTATTATCATTATCATTTTATTATTGTATTATTATCATTTATTATTTTGCATATTATTACTATAATTTTTGTAATTATCATTATCATTATTATTACTACTACTACTAATATTATTATTATTATTATCATTATTATTATTATTATTATTACTATAATTATTATTATTTTCATTATTATTATTATCATTATTATTATTATTATTATTATTATTGTTATCAACATTATTATTAGTATCATTATTACAATTATTACTGTTATGATTTATTCGTGTTATCCTTATATATGCTGTCACTACTACTATCATCATAATTAATATAATTATTATTGTTATTATAATCATTATGTTATCACATCATTTATATCATTATTATTGCTATTATTACCACTATCACTATTATCATTACTGTCATTATTATCATCATTATTGCACATATTACCATTTTTCTTGTTATCACTATTATTCTTATTTATTTCATGATTAGCTTTTTGTGTCACAGACAATAACATAAGTCTTTTCATCCATTTTTCTTTTCATCCATTTTGCGGAAAAGCGTAAATTAAAATGCATGAATGCTTATTTCCTGAAAGGGCGGATAGGAAATAGCCATGCATATAAAATAAGTTTTGAAAATGCGAAAGGGAGATGAAAGAGGGAAATGTGGTCAGTAGATTAATAAAGAAAATCGAGGAATAAAGAATGAAAAAAAAAAAAAAAATACTAACTAATGAAATGAAACAATTAATTTATGAAAGCAAGATAATATCTTTGTGCGATTCGGGTCGATTGACGATTTAGAGGTTACATTAGATTGATAGTCTTATATATTGAAATGGATCATTACTTTATAGAATGGCAGAAGGAGATAGGCACAAAGTGAGAGAGGATAGATAGATAGATTGATTGATAAATAGATTGACAGATAGATTGATCTATCTATCTATCTATCTATCTATCTATATATACATATATATAAATAACACAGATAGATTATATATATATATATATATATATATATATATACATATATATATATATATATATATATATATATATATATATATATATCATACACACACACACACACGCACACACACACACACACATACATATATATATATATATATATATATATATATATATATATATATATATATATACATATATATATATATATATATATATATATATATATATATATAGAGAGAGAGAGAGAGAGAGAGAGACAGACAAACAAACAGATATATTCCCATGACATCCAACCCACCGCAGTATGTACACAGCATTTGCACAGAAGGCGCTTATCATTCATGACAGACGCCATTTACTTGTTATTCCTAAACGTTAATTACTACCCTTCCCCCTCCCCCCTTACATTAAAAAAAAAAAAAAAAAAAAAAAAAAAAAAAAAAAAAAAAAAAAAAAAAAAAAAAAAAAAAAAAAAAAAAAAAAAAAAACTTAGCAAGAGGATCTCATTACCTGTCATTTTCGTCCATTAGTGTAAATTAGGTTAGCTGAGTAAGTGCTTGCTGTGACGTAACGGATGCTGGCAGGAGAAGGATGTTTTATGCTGATGACGTTAGTGACGAAACGCAAGAATTCCGTTTCGTGATATGCGTTTAAGTATAGGATTGGCTCTTGGAGGAAGATGAGGAGGATGAGGTGAGGATAAGGATGAAGATGAGGATGAGGATGAGGATAAGGATGAGGATGAGGATAAGGATGAGGATGAGAATAAGGATGGGGATAAGGATGAGGATGAGGATAAAGATGAGGATGAGGATGAGATAAGGATGAGGATGAGGATAAGGATAAAGATGAGGATAAGGATGAGGATGAGATAAGGATGAGGATGAGGATAAGGATGAGGATGAGGATGAGGATGAGGATAAGGATGAGGATGAGATAAGGATGAGGATGAGGATAAGGATGAGGATGAGGATGAGGATGAGGATAAGGATGAGGATGAGGATAAGGATGAGGATGAGCTGAGGATGAGGATGAGATAAGGAGGAAGATGAGGATGAGGATGAGATGAAGATGAGGATGAGATAAGGAAGAAGATTAGGATGAGGATGAGGTGAGAATGAAGATGAAGATGAGGATGGTAATGAGATAAGGATGAGGGTGAGATGAGGACGAGGACGAAATAAGGATGAGGATAAGGATGAGGATGAGGATAAGGATGAGGATGAGGATAAGGATGAGGATGAGGATGGTAATGAGATAAGGATGAGGATGAGATGAGGACGAGGACGAAATAAGGATGAGGATAAGGATGAGGATGAGGATAAGGATGAGGATGAGGATAAGGATGAGGATAAGGATGAGGAAAATGATAAGGATGAGGCTAAGGATGAGGATAAGGATGAGGATGAGATAAGGAGGAAGATGAGGATGAGGATGAGATAAGGAAGAAGATTAGGATGAGGATGAGGATGAGGATGAAGAGGAGGATGAGGATGAGGATGAGGATGAGGATGAGGATGAGGTGAGGATGAGGATGAAGAGGAGGATGAGGATGAGGATGAGGATGAGATAAGGAGGAAGATGAGGATGAGGATGAAGAGGAGGATGAGGATGGTGATGAGATAAGGATGAGGATGAGACGAGGATTAGGATGAGGATGAGATGAGAAGAGAATGAGGATGAGATAAGGATGAGGATGTGGATTAGATGAGGATGAGATTAGGATGAGGAAGAGGATGAGATAAGGATGAGGATGAGGATGAGGATGAGGATGATAACTTTTAAAAGCAACGACAATGATTATGATGATGACACTGATGATAAATCTTAATAGCGATGATGGCGATTATGATAATGACACAGAGATTGATAATGATGCTGATAAAGATGATAGCATCGATACTAAAGGACAATATCATTAGCATCAGAGGTATTGGTAACAGTAATAGAAATAATCATAATCACTGTAATGATAAAAATAAAGCAATAAAGCGAAAAGGCCTTCGGCATATTCGTGTGTGTTTTCCTGTACTTCCCTTCGTTGTTCTACTTGCAATTGGTTCGACATGAATTCCACGCACCTCCCTCTTCTACCACTGCTTCTTATGTTGCTACTTCTGTTACAGCTACTAAATCAACAATAACAACAGAAAATCTAAGTAGACTATAATGACAACATTAAATTCACTTACTTATACAAAGGGAGTCAGCTATTTTACGAAACTAAGATTAAATATATATATATATATATATATATATATATATATATATATTGTCATCTCATTTCCCTATCTTATTTACACGCCCTGAGTAAAGTCAATGGTAATGCATTTCCCAAAACGTATCTACATTTATAATTTAGTATATGACTAATTAGCATAGTGTGATAACGTGGTTCACACACATAACCGTCTGACAAACATTAACATGAACAGAAAATATCATGTTGAATATAATTCGAATAATTGCATATTCTATATTATGTGCCGGTGTTTATACTTTAGCTTTTATTGTTGTTGGTGTCTATTTTTTTTTTTTTTTTTTTTTTTAAGTAAATATAATAATAACATTACCTCCTCACACACACGCACACTTACACAGCCAAACACACACACACACACACACACGAACAATCGCACACACAGACAAACTAATAAATATACACACACATCATTATTATTATTATCATCATCCTTATCCTTATTATTATTGTTATTGCTATTATTATTATTACTGCTATTATTATTTATATTTATTTATTATTATTATTATCATTATCATTATTATCATTATTATCAGTAATATCATCATTATTATTATTGTTATTATTATTACCATTATTATTATCATATTTACTATTATTATCATTATTATTATCATTATTATCATCCTCATCCTCATCGTCATTATCATTATCCTTATTGTTATTATTATAATCACTTATCATTACATTATTATTATTATTATCATTACTATCTTTATCATTATCAGTATTATTATCATTGTTATTGCCATCATCCTCATCCTTACCATTATCTTTATCTCAATTATCGTTATCATCCTCCTCCTCCTCATCATCATATTTATCATTATTATCATCGTTGCTGTTGTTGCTGTTAGTATAAATGTACGTATCAGTACCAGAATTAACACCTTATCATCACTATCATCGCTGTTATGTTTGTTTATTGTGTTCTTGTGATTGTTTATTATTGTCATTTTTATCTTGCTTACTCTTGCGTCTTAACCTTCTTTACGTAACGTTCTCTTTCTCTCTCTCTCTCTCAATCTATCTCACGATCTCTCTCTCTCTCTCTCTCTCTCTCTCTCTTTTTCTCTCTTTTTCTCTCTCCCCTTCTCTCTCTCTCTCTCTCTTTCTTTCTCTTTCTCACTCTTTCTTTCTCTCTTTCTCTCTTTCCTTCTCTCTCTCTCTCTCTATATATATATATATATCTATCTCTCTCTCTTTCTCTCTCCTTCTCTCTCTCTCTCTACGAATACCTGTTTTACGAAAAAAGCCTCAAGCATTTCTCTTTCTCTCTCTCTCTCTCTCTCTCTCTCTCTCTCTCTCTCCTACCCCCTCTCCCTCCCTCTCTCTCTCTGTCTCTCTCTCTTTCTCTCTCTCCTTCTCTCTCTCTCTCTCTCTCTCTCTCTCTCTCTCTCTCTCTCTCTCTCTCTCTCTCTTTCTCTCTTTCCTTCTTTCTCTCTCTCTCTCTCTCTCACTCTCTCTCTTTCT
>NC_061826.1:15141689-15144189 GCF_019202785.1 Penaeus chinensis | reverse complement strand
AGGAGGAGGAGAATGGAGGATAGAGGAGAGAAAGTAGGGGAAAGGATGAGGAGGAGGAGAAATAGGATGAAGGAGGGGGCCTAAAGGAAGGGAAAAGGAAGAATAGAGAGAAGTGGGAGTGAGAATGAATTGCATACGGGAAAGAGGAAGGGGGAAGGGAAGGTAATGGGAAGACGAAGAGGGAGGAAGAGAATGGTGGATGATGACGGATAAGGAGGAGGGAAATGGAGAGAGAATATAAGAGGAGGCGGGGGGGGGGGGGGGGTGATAGGTACAATATAAATAAAATATACAATATATAAACACATAATAATATACATTTTAAACTAATACATCCCCCTGAATCCTTATGCCTATTTAAGAATCTCCATATAATAACTTTCACAACAAAAATGTCTGTATTGTATGAAAATTCAATCGCCCTCTTAACTTTATCCTTCTGTCATAAGTATTTCAATCTAATTATAAATATAAAACAATACCTTGTGATTTTACTTGCAACAGGATCTTGCAACATATAACTACATTGCAAAAGATTGATAAACAAGCTGTAATCTCTACAAGCTTTGATCATAATTTTTTTTTGCAATTCGTAAACTTTTATATTGAGATCTGATTAGTCTCATTAGGAGGGGGAAGTAAGCAAGAAAATAAATTGTTATACAAAGGAGAGAAGGGGAGAGGGAAAGGGATGAGAAAGGAAGAGGGAGAGGGTGTGAGGAAGAGAAAGAGAGAGAGAAGAGAGAGAAAGAGAGAGAGAGAGAGAGAGAGAGAGAGAGAGAGAGAGAGAGAGAGAGAGAGAGAGAGAGAGAAGAGAGAGAGAGAGAGAGAGAGAGAGAGAGAGAGAGAGAGAGAGAAAGAGTGAGAGAGAGAGATAGATTGATAGAGAGAGAGAGAGGGGGGGGGTGCAATCTTCCTCTCTTTTGTTTCTGTCTTCTTTATCCAAACAACTCAACCCCCTCTTTCGTCCCTTCCAACCTTCCTTCTCTCTCTCTCTCTCTCTCTCTCTCTCTCTCTCTCTCTGCCCCCCCCCCATCCCACCCTCTCTCTCCATCTCCCTCCCCCCCTCTCTCTCTGCCCCCCCCCATCCCACCCTCTCTCTCCATCTCCCTCCCCCCCTCTCTCTCTCCCCTTCCCTCTTTCACGCTAACCTTCCTTCCTTCCACTCTCTCTCCTCTTTCGTAACAGACCAAACCACAGTCATTCTTGGTCTCCATGGTGATGTCTGCGTGTTGATAATATATTAGTTTTAATTACCATTTGATGAGACGTAAAGACAGGTATAATACGCCACGGAATCTCACAGTTATGATCGTTTAAACTGATAAGTGATGATAAAACCGTATCCATGTTCTAGTTTTTTTTTTTTTTTTTTTTTTTTTTTTTTCTTTCTCTCTTTCTTTTCTTTTATGAGTGACGGCCATTTCGGGGTGATGTTGAGGTTTGTAGATAATGGTATCTGAAATGGCATTAAAGTTAATGAATATCGGTTAAAAGTTTTGCAGATTTGTTTGACTATAGTGTAGATGATGATGATGATGATAAAAATAGTATTAATAATGACAGTGATGATAGCTATGAAAATAATAATAACTATGAAAATGATAATAACAAAACTACTACTACTATCAATAATGACAAGACCAATAATAATTGTTATGTTATTAACAATAATAACAATAGTAATAGAAATAACAATAATAAAATGGAGAGAAGGAAAATGTAAAGAAAATACTGAGAAAAGTTAAATGTTGTGTTGACGTCTACACAGAAAAGTAGGGAAGGACAGGTCGATTTCACTCGAAGCCAGAGATGCAGACACTTCCCCTCCCCTCCCCTTTCCTCTCCCCTCCACTCTTCCCTTCTCTTCCCGCTCTCCTTCCCTCCCCTTCCCCCTCCCCCCCCTCCCTTCCGCCCCCTTCTCGCTCTCAATTAACCCTGCTCCTCTTCCAATTCCTCTTTCCTTTCTAATCTGTACCTTCTCCTTCCTCATCTATCTCCCTTTCGCCCTCCGTCTTCCCTTCTCTTGCCTCCTACCTTGTTCCCCTTTTTCTATTCCTATCTCTTCCCCTTCCCATATCTCTCCTACTTCATCACCTCTCCCTTCTCGCCCTTCCCTTCTCCTCCTCCATCTTCTCCTCCTCCCTCAGCCATTCTCTATCTCCGTTTCCCCTTCTCCTCTGCCTCCCCCTTCCCTCCCCCCTACTCACTCTTCATCTCTCCTTCTCTTCTATTCCCTCTTCCCTTTGAGAGATATTTATCTATCCATCTGATCTATCTGTCTATTTACACTTCTCCATCCCCTCCCACTCCTCTATCTTCCCCCCTCCATCTCTCCTTCTCCCTCTTCCATTTCTTCTTCTCCATCTTCCTCCCTCCTCCCTCCATCTCTTCTCCTCCCTCCCTCTTCCCTACTTCCTCCTCCATCTTTTCTCCTCTTCTTCCCTCCCTCCTCTGTTTCTCCCTTTTCCTCCCTCCTACCCCCTCTCCTTTCCCCTCT
>NC_061826.1:15126689-15134189 GCF_019202785.1 Penaeus chinensis | reverse complement strand
AGAGAGAGAGAGAGAGAGAGAGAGAGAGAGAGAGAGAGAGAGAGAGAGCAAAGGGGAGAGAGATAGATAGATAGACAGAGAGAGAAAGGGAAAGAGAGAGAGAGAGAGTAAGAGAGAGAGAGAGAGAGAGAGAGAGCAAAGGGGAGATAGATAGATATATAGATAGATAGAGAGAGGAAAAGAGAGGGAGAGAGAGAGAGAGAGAGAGAGAGAGAGAGAGAGAGAGAGAGAGAGAGAGAGAGAGAGAGAGAGAGAGAGAGAGAGCAAAGGGGAGAGGGAGGCGAGAGATAGATAGATATATATAGAGAGAGAGGAAAATAGAGGGAGAGTGGAAGAGAGAAGGAGAGAGAGAGAGAAGCGAAAGATAGATAGACAGATAGATAGAGAGGGAGAGAGAGAGAGAGAGAGAGAGAGAGAGAGAGAGAGAGAGAGAGAGAGAGAGAGAGAGAGAGAGAGAGAGAGAGAGACAGAGAGAGAGAGAGAGAGAGAGAGAGAGAGAGAGAGAGAGAGAGAGAGAGAGAGAGAGAGAGAGAGAGAGAGAGAGGGAGAGAGAGAGAGAGAGAGAGAGAGAGACAAAGAGAGAGAGAGACAGAGAGAGATACAAATATATATCTACATATTCAACCCGCGCATATTTATATACTCCTATTAATATATATATATATATATATATATATATATATATGTTTGCGGAAATGCATACAAAAGTAACATATAGATAAAAAAAAAAAACAAAAAAACTCACACACACACACACACACGTGTATGTGAGTGTGTGTGTATGTGTATATATATATATATATATATATATATATATATATATATATATATATATATGTCACGATAATTATATCTAATTAACGTAACCGCATATAGATAAATGTAATTCTCCTATATACAGAAGTATAAACACTAGCGAATGAGAGGTGTGACTGCTGAATGAAAGACTAGGTGGTGGTTCTGCTTGTTCACGTATGCAAATATTCCCGCTGCTATTGGTTGTAGCAGGTGTCTTAGGCCTAACATGCCGTAAGGTGAGGAGATCGCTGTTCACCACCGGCTGAAAAGGACGTGTTCTCGACTCTTGTTTTACCGCTAATTCCTTGGAAAGAAATCCAATCTAGAAGTTATGAACTAATTTCATTGATATTAACCTCTGATAACTTATATAAACAACATCGAAGTGCTAAACAGTTAAACTATGATAAAGAAACGTGCAGTGCGAAAATACGTGAGTGCGGACAGTAAAATGACTATTGTTGAAGTGACTATTTTTGAAGTGACTGTGTTAGTGCTGCTGTGCTATAATCTAGGGTTAGGATTAACCTGTAATGCGGAAGGTGAGTGAGTGGGGTGAATGTGTAGGGCATCATCCGTTGAACAATGTATTGTGTGCTAAGTTAATAAATAAATAATAAGTGAAGTTATTCAGTGCATTTTTGTTTCTACTTATTTCTGTCAGTGGCTCGCAGTTTCCCTTCTCAATAAACGAGAATAAAACTATAAAAGAAAGTAATATTATAGACCTTAAAGTAATAAATTAATAAGTAGTATTACAATCACACTAATCACATGGAAATTAAAATATGTATATAATTCATAATAATTTCATGAAACAAACGTTATTGCTCATGAAATAACTTATTACATCGAATAAGTGATGGAAGCTATACATTCATAACTAAATACTCGGAATATAAATAATTTGAGTAAAGTGTGACAATGGCGCCCAACGTGGGGCCACTGATATTTATTGAATAAGTAAAGTAAATGTGCTTGCATATAAGCAGACGGGAATCACGTCAGTATCCATAATTTCAATTTTGACTTGTTACATTCCATGATAGGGTTATAAGCATTCGCTTTCCCTTGTTATTGTGATATAGAGGACGTGTTTTATATTATTCTCTTGCACACATTTCATTCATTCCCATCATTAGCTAGATGTCAGTGGCACTAACGAACCAATAGTATGAACAATAATTATAAGTGACTGAACCAAGAACTCGTTCGTACGTGGCACTTGTTATTCAATAGCACTAGTTATTCATTAGCACGAACAAAACTGAAATTAAACTTATCTAGAAATGGATTTAGCGGTATTGAAGCAGGAGGCTGCAGACCTGGGGTTGACTGATCCCCGTGATATTGCTAAGTATGTGCAGGACCAGCATCGAGACTTGCGGGCGGAGCGCAGAGAGCGGGAAGATCGCGAACGCGAGTTTGCGGCCGCCGAAGCGATACGGGAGCACGAAATTCGGATGGCGGAGCTAAATTTTAAGCATAAGATAGAAGTCCTTAAAGCTACGCCGCCCACGCCCGTGGCTCCTCCCAAAACGAAGTTGCCGATGTTTCCTGACGACGCAGACCAGGTCGAAGCTTATTTCCTCGTATTCGAAAGGGTCGCAGCCGATCACGGGTGGGACGAGAAGACGATGTTTCTGCAGCTCGTCACCCGCCTCCAGGGCCACAGCCTGGATGTTTATCACCGCACCGAAATCGAAGGTAATTTGACGTACAGCGAATTAAAGGAAGCTCTGCTGAGTGCTTACGCTATAAGCCTCGAGCAGGCCCGTTGCAGGTTCCAGGAAGCTCACCTTGACGAGCGGGAGACCTGCAAGCTTTTCATCATTCGTCTCTCTCATCTCTTTAAGACTTGGCATCGAAGGAGTAATTTACCTGACACCAAGGAAGGTATCCTGGAGCTCATTCTGGTTACGCAACTACTCGCTTCGCTGCCCAAGGGATTGCGAGCTCAGCTGAGAATGAACAAAGTTACTAGCCTGGCGGAGACCGCGGACATAGCGGATGGCTGGTTCTCTGCTTATGGCTACAACTATAGGGTGAAGAAAGAGGGCGAACGAAAGCAAGAGTCAAAGAAACCTGCTCTGAGAAGCGTCGGTGATCGCAGGGAGTCAAAATCTCCTGAAACTGCAAAAGCACAGCCGGGAGAACACAAGCACCAGCCTTTCAATATGCCACGGAAAGGGGGTGAAAAGAAGCCGTTCTACCAGTCCGGTCACTTGGCTACCGTGAACAGTGTCCCGGAAAAGGAGGAGCCCAAGGTACATCTGTCTGGCCTGGCACTTGGCCACCATGTACTCTGTGCATGCTCTCCTCTTCCCTTGCCTTCAGCAGCCAGCAAGAGATTGTCTACTGCAGAGGGCCTAGTCCAGGGCCGCAGAGCAATTATCATGCGAGACTCTGGCTCCACAGGATGTGCAGTTAAAAAAAGGTATGTAAAAAGAAAGGATTATACTGGCAAAACCGTTCGTGTTACAATGATTGATGGTTCACAAATAGTTGTCCGTGAGGCAAAGGTTTTCTGCCAGTCCCCTTATTTTACAGGCACTGTGACTGCTGCTGTTATGGATAACCCCGCCTTCGATTTTGTCCTGGGCAACGTGCCTGGAGCTGGCCTGGTCCCGGCGAAAGAGGTCCAGACGCAGACCCAGGTGGAAGGAGGCAAGGACGCGATGACACAAACTGCAGAGGAGAGTGAACCTACTGCACAAGATGTCCCCCTTATGTCAGAATCCCCTGGTGTTCGCGATGGACCAACCATATCTGCAGACATTATGGATCAGACCAGTGCTGCTGTCACTACGAGAGCTGCTGCACGTCGCTCTGAGATCAGTACACGACTGGCAAATCCACAAGGTCTGGAGGCACTACTAAAAGGCGAGGATATAGCTGAGCAGCAGAAAAATGATGCCACCCTCTCCAAACTACGTGAATATGCTGAGCAACGTCATGTTCGCCTCTACAAGGGAATAAAGATGGACTTTATATGGCAGAACAACAGACTTTACCGACGAACTACCTTGCCTCAGGGTGAGGTGAAGCTGCAGTTCGTTGTTCCAGCTGGATGTCGCCAACAAGTCTTCAAGTTGGGGCACCACTCGCTCCTCGGAGGTCACATGGGGGCAGCCAAAACTCTCGCCCGAATACAAGCCATTATGTTCTGGCCTGGAATGGGAGCTGAAATCTTAAGACTCGGCCGTTCCTGTGACATATGTCAGAAGACAACGGACAAGGGACGCAATACTGCAGCACCTCTACAGCCACTTCCTGTGATTTCGGAACCGTTCTCTCGCGTGGCTGTCGATATTGTGGGTCCCATTTCACCTTGTGCTGACGATAAATCGAAATACATCCTTACAGTCGTTGATTTTGCAACAAGATGGCCAGAAGCTGTTGCCCTGAAGAACATAGAAGCTGCCACGGTTGCAGAAGCTCTCTTCGATATGTTCTGCAGAATCGGCATACCCAAGGAAGTACTGAGCGACAGAGGTACACAGTTTACATCAGGCATGATGGAAGAGACCTGGAAGCTCCTTTCAGTAAAGGGCATGAGAACTACACCATACCACCCACAAGGAAATGGTCTTTGTGAGCGATTTAATGGCACACTAAAGAAGATGCTAAAACGTATGGCAGCAGACCAGCCGCGGGAATGGCCTCGTCTCTTGGCACCGCTGCTGTTTGCCTACAGAGAAGCCCCGCAAAGTTCCTTAAGATTCTCCCCATTTGAGTTGGTGTACGGTAGACCAGTAAGAGGCCCTTTGCAAGTTCTTAGGGAGCTGTGGGACAACACTGAGGATGACCCAGTAATCACCTCCTCTTATCAGTATGTTCTGGATCTGAGTGAACGCTTGCATTCTACGTGCGAACTCGCAAAAGAGGAGCTTTTGAAAAGCCAGGTCACTCAGAAGTCTTATTATGACAGGAAAGCCAAGTTTCGTACTCTTGATGAAGGAGATCAGTGCTTGATATTGCTACCTACGAGCACAAACAAGCTCCTAGCACAGTGGAGTGGACCTTATACTATTCTCAAACGAGTTTCAGACGTTAATTACATCGTAGGAATCGGCCACGAGAAGAAACGTTTCCACATAAACATGATAAAGAAATATTATCCAAGGTCCTCCCCTGTACCTCAGTCTAGCCATGCAACTCGTCAACAAGAAAAGAGTGACAATCGACGTTCAGTCAATGTTCGACGACGCTGCTCTTCTGAGAAAGGTATTGATAACTCGAAAAGGTTTGGTTGTACGGCAACCGTAATACCTGAAGACTCTGGTTTCTGCCAGCCCTTGACTCCTGAGGCTGATTCGAGGGAAGGACCAGAGAGTATTATCATAAACCCGAAGCTAGAGGACCACCATAAGGCAGACCTCCATGAGATCATTCAGAAGTACCCTGAAATCTTCTCTGACCAACCCCGAGTTGCCAAGGTGGAAGAACATCGAATCGTCCTTCGTAATAAAGAGCCAGTGCGCACAAAGCCATATCCCATACCTCTGCGATATGTAGACTTGGTGATCAAAGAGATAAAGAAACTGGAAGCTATGGGCATTATTGAACCGTCCAAGAGTTCGTATTGTTCACCCATAGTTGTGGTTAAGAAGAAAGGAGGAGACATCAGGATCTGCGGGGATTACCGTCGCGTTAACGCAGCTACTCATTTCGAGGCGGAACCAATGTCTGATCAACGCATTATCTTCTCACGTTTATCTGCCTCTAAATATTTTACAAAACTGGACCTGACAAAAGGATTCTTCCAGATTCCTTTGCATCCAGAGAGCAGGAAGATAACAGCCTTCAAAACCCCCTGTGGACTGTATCAATACAAGGTGCTACCCTTTGGATTAACGAACTCCCCCTCAGTCTTCAATCGGTGCATGCGTCAAGTACTTGGAGATATTTCGGGAGTAGAAATTTTTATGGATGACGTACTCGTACATACATCGACTTTGGCTGAGCACCAGAAGCTTCTCGACGTAGTTTTCAGTAAATTATCTCTGCATCGAATGACCCTAAAGCCCAGCAAGTGTGAGATAGCCTTCACACGGACACACTTCCTTGGCCACACAGTTGGAGATGGCAAATGCGAGTGTCAGCAGGAGAAACTACAGAAGATTCGCATGGCACCGCGACCCGTAAATCAACACCAGCTTCGTTCTTTCCTCGGCCTCGTTGGGTATTATCGGAGCTTCATCAAAAACTTTACGCAGATTGCTCTTCCACTATTCAACCTCCTGAAGAAAGACTGCAGCATCAAGCTGGTGTGGGGTGCAGAGCAAGAGAAATCCTTCACTACACTAAAGGAAACCTTGTGCTCTGAACCTATTCTCCGACTTCCATCCAAAGATAAACCCTTTACTTTGCGGACGGATGCATCGGGAGAAGGTGTTGGAGCAATCCTTCTGCAAGAGTTTGATGGCATATTGTTCCCCGTAGCTTACCACAGCCGTAGACTCTCCAAAGCCGAATGCAATTATTCGACAGTTGAACGAGAGCTGTTAGCGGTTATAGAGGGGATTCACAAGTTTTATTATTACTTGTGTGGTGCTAAATTCACTCTGGAAACGGACCACATGCCTCTCTCTCAAATCAAGCGATCTAAGACCGCCAACGCGCGCTTGATGCGCTGGGCGCTCTACCTTCAACAATTTGAGTTCAATATCCGCTACATAAGAGGAACTGAGAACGTAGGAGCTGATCTACTCTCAAGGCTGGTCAGCGGAAGCAGCAGTGACCTTGAGGACAGCCGAGCTGAAATGTCTCGCAACCCAGGACCTCAACTACAATATCATGAAGCGGAGGTGGAGCATCGACTGCAGAAGAATCCTCATCCCTAATGAGGTGCCACCCAGAATAAAGAACTTTGATTCTAAAGGAAGTATTGTTCTAAATTCATTTTTTTTGTTCTTGAAACACAAACTTGAAATACGTGGGATATAATCAACAAATTATTTATTAACTTGTTGCTAATATAATCATGATAGAAACTCAATTTTGTGCTTCCTGTTAAGGTGGAAGATAGAAATGTAAACCTCCTATAGATGTTATATGTATATTTCTCAACTTTCAGCTGAGGTGCGAAACCTGTACTTGGTTCCTGCACTTCCTCCACTTCAGAATCTAACCTTGAAGGAGAGAAGCTATCACTTCAAGTGGATTTCGTTTTCGTTTTAGTTAAATCAGCTAACAAGAATATATCTTTAGTTGAGCGTATACTTTTGGTGGGAGTAATGTCACGATAATTATATCTAATTAACGTAACCGCATATAGATAAATGTAATTCTCCTATATACAGAAGTATAAACACTAGCGAATGAGAGGTGTGACTGCTGAATGAAAGACTAGGTGGTGGTTCTGCTTGTTCACGTATGCAAATATTCCTGCTGCTATTGGTTGTAGCAGGTGTCTTAGGCCTAACATGCCGTAAGGTGAGGAGATCGCTGTTCACCACCGGCTGAAAAGGACGTGTTCTCGACTCTTGTTTTACCGCTAATTCCTTGGAAAGAAATCCAATCTAGAAGTTATGAACTAATTTAATTGATATTAACCTCTGATAACTTATATAAACAACATCGAAGTGCTAAACAGTTAAACTATGATAAAGAAACGTGCAGTGCGAAAATACGTGAGTGCGGACAGTAAAATGACTATTGTTGAAGTGACTATTTTTGAAGTGACTGTGTTAGTGCTGC
>NC_061826.1:15119189-15121689 GCF_019202785.1 Penaeus chinensis | reverse complement strand
CAGAAGATAAAATGAAAACGAGAAGAAAGAGATTCAAAGGAGAAAATCAGAGAGACAACGAAAGAAACTGAAAAGAAATTGAATATAGATGAAACAAATGCATAAAATTAACACCTATAGAACGAAACAATATGCATTTTGGAAAATGGTTAAAAGAGAAAAGTTGAAAAAAAAGGATTGTTCCATCACATTTCGACATTTTCATTTGACAGTCATGAGTTATCATAATGCAGTCAGGTTTAGCTTACTGAAAATGTAATTAACTAAACAAACCTTACTTATGATTTTTTTATGGAAATGATGAACATGAAGTGTAAAAATATGGTAATAATGACGGTAATGATGGAAAAAAAATTATGATGGAAATATTTATGTGTCGAATATGAGTGAAAATGGAACGATGAAAATGATGATGATAGCGCAAAAAAGTTTGAAAATTGAATAATTAGGAATTGAGATAGAGAGAAAAAAGAGATGGAGATAAATAGATAGAGATAGAGAGATTGACAGATCGATAGATAGAGAGATTGTTAGAGAGATTAAGATAAATAGATAGAGACAAAAAGAGAGGGAGAAAGATTGATATAAAGATAAAGAGAGAGAGATAGATAGATGGAAAAATATATATTGTTAGGTAGACAGATAGAGAGTGAAAGAAAGAGCAAGAAACAGAGAAAGAGGAAACGACCGCAAGGGAAGAGACAAGAGAGAAAAACAGAGGGAGGTGAAAGAAATGAGGAGGAAACAGGTATAAGCGAAATAGCAAATGACGAGAGAGGAAGGCATCATAAACAAAGGGGACGGTGGAGGAAATGGACACACGAGAAAAAAGGAGAATAAAATAATGGAAGGAGAGGAAATGAAACACGGAGAGAAGGGGAACTCGAATAAAATAGGAAAGGATAAATGTCAAACGAAAATTATAAACAAAGGCTCAATATTTCTATGTCATATTCTTCTGGAAATAATCCAATATCAAAAGTGCATAAGTAATAGATTAATCCTAAAATCCAGCATTGCAAAGTAAATAAAAAGTAAATATCAGACGAGCTCTTTCCTTCTCGATCGCTGAATGAAGACTGAGACGGACGAGAAACACAGGAGTCGCTGCCAGACCACCGCCAAACTTTTCGTACTGCACATTCTTTCTGTACTTTTGCCTGATTAGACTAAATAGAACATTTTACGTCTGGTATAAAGTTGTTTTATTTTACTACTAAATTAATAAATGACTTGATATCAATATTTGATTACCTAAACATCGCAATAACTTTGTTCAACTCTTTTGAGTAAAGTATTGCAAATATATTATAGTTGTTTCTCTTTAGGCATTGTGCAAAAAGCAAGTCAGTACAATCCTATTATCTAATAAAAAAATGAAAATAATTTTCGATATTAATGGATTTCCCCAATGGTACCAACCGATACGAAGATCTGGAGAAAAATACCTAGAACACAAACCATAATATTATTTCTTTCGTCTCCGATACACAGCATGCACAATAAATACCACAGCAAAATCACCCACGAACGTTTAGCTCTAAGAGATATAGCGGAGTCAAAGCGCTGCCAGGTTGCTGTCCAAATGTCGTACCGCACATTGCTCAAACACCGAGCTCATGCATTATGGAAGCGAGAGCAATGGGGTCTTGTTAATTCTCTCTGCTATATTGGAGAATTTGACGACTGTGGAAGAGAGGGGTGGCTGGGATATATATATATATATATATATATATATATATATATATATATATATATATATATATATATATATGTGTGTGTGTGTGTGTGTGTGTGTGTGTGTGTGTGTGTGTGTATGTGTGTGTGTGTGTGAGAGAGAGAGAGAAAGAGAGAGAGAGAGAGAGAGATCCTTTCCTGACACTTAAATTCCATTCTTATTCCCTATCACGGCTTTCTCAGCCTCACTTCCCCCCCCCCCCCTCTCACTCCACCTCCCATCCCTCTCCCCATCCAACTATTCCAACAACCTCCCTCCCACTCGCCCTCCCCCCCCCCCCCATCCCTCCTTTCCAATTTACCTTACGTCCTTCCATCACGTATATGCACAAAACACCCCGCCCATTCACATACGCCCACCGCCCACCTCAGAGCATAAAGACACGGTAGTAAACTCGGCGTAGTGGGGCGTAGATTTTTTTTTTTTCCTTTTTTTGTCTCTCTGTCTTTACGAGGAGAGCAACGCATCGCTAAGGGACTGTGAGGCAGCCTTGAGGAAAAGGACTATTTGTATTTCTCTCTCTCTCTCTCTTTCTGTTTATGTCTGTCTATCTGACTATTTCTCTGTCTCTCTCTCTCTCTCTCTCTCTCTCTCTTTCTCTCTCTTTCTGTTTATGTCTGTTTCTCTGACTCTTTTTCTGTCTCTCTGTCTCTCTCTCTCTTTGTTTTGTTTTTTGCTTGTTCCTACGCTTTTCTTTGTTAGATTTTGTCTCCGTGTTTTCTTTATTTGTCTCGCTTTTTATGCATATATACATGTATATAT
>NC_061826.1:15081689-15086689 GCF_019202785.1 Penaeus chinensis | reverse complement strand
TCTCTTTCTCTCTCTCTCTCTCTCTCTCTCTCTCTCTCTCTCTCTCTCTCTCTCTCTCTCTCTCTCTCTCTCTTTCTCTTTCTCTCTACCCTTCCATTTCTCTCTTTCTCTCTCCCTCTTCTTTCCTTCCTTTCGCCCCCAGCGATCAATATACCCATTTTCTTCCTTCATCCTTCAACATTTCTTCTTTTCATTCTCTCTCTCTCTACCTCCCTCCCTTCCATCCTCTCCTTCCCACCAACTTATCATTACCTTCTTCATCTCTTTGTTTCTCTCTCTTCCTCCCTTCCTTCCTTCCTCTCCTTCGCCCCAATTTATCATCATTTCCCTTTGTCTCTCATTCTATCTTTCTTCCTGCCTGCCTTCCTTCTTATTGTTTTTTTTCTTAATTAAATTGTCTCTGGTCTGCCATTTAAATGTTTTTATTATCATTATTATTATTATTGTTGTTATTATCATTATTATTATCATTATTATTATTATTATCTAGTTTTTTTTTATATACGTTTTTAAAATAGTTCGTCTTGCTCTTTTTCCTTTCCTTTTTATTCTTCTCTACCCCCTCCCTCTCCCTTTCCCCCCCTCTCTTTCTCTCTCCGCCCCCCATTCCTCACTCTCTCCCTCTTCCTTCCTCCTTCCTCCTTTCTCTCCCCCTTCTCCCTTTCTCCTTCCCTTCTCTTTCCCACTCCCTCATTTAGTTCTCCTTCCTTCCATTTCCCTCTATGGTTTGATCACACAGATCATTAATTGTATCATAAGCTTAATATCATGAAAGGAAATCGTAGAAGTGAATGGTTAATGAGAAGTTACATGAGCAGAAAGGAGTTCAAAAGTTTAAGTAAACAAAGCGAATGGAAATAAATTCTAAACCGAGAGCGTGTGCGAACGCGCGCGCGCGCGCGCGCGAGAGAGAGAGAGAGAGAGAGAGAGAGAGAGAGAGAGAGGGAGGGAGGGAGGGAGGGAGGGAGAGAGATAGAGAGACAGGTAGACAGACAAGCAGGTAGACAGACAGAGAGGCAGAGGGAGTGAGCGAAAGAGAGAGAGAGAGAGAGAGAGAGAGAGAGAGAGAGAGAGAGAGAGAGAGAGAGAGAGAGAGAGAGAGAGAGAGAGAGAGAGAGAGTATACTGTGTACATAAGCACGGATACGCTATGGCTCCCACGTGGCTCGTTGGCTGCCAAGCTGGCGAGCCCACGCGGTGGGCAAGGGGCCGCATCCGAGCGTGACCCGGGCTGCCGCGTGGCAGATAATAATAACTGCCTCACGCGCACTTCCGGGGTATAAAAGGCCAAGGATGACCCAGGTCAGGGAGAGTTCCTGCCTCAGTGCTGTTCGGTCAAGGCAGGCCGTTGCGCCTGCGCACTCAGGCGGGAGGGCTCCGGTCAGAGTCCAGCCTCGCGCCTCCCCCTGGGCCGACCGCGCGCCCAGCACTTCCTGCGACCCAGCTTCAGCCAGACCTCGTCGTGTGATCTATATCTTCGTTGTTTACGCTTCTCAATAAAAGAGGTTAAGCCAACCGTCCCCTTTTACTACTTCTGCTAAACCATATGTATAAGGCGTCTAAATAGCCTTTACAGAGAGAGAGAGAGAGAGAGAGAGAGGAGAGAGAGAGAGAGAGGAGAGAGAGAGAGGAGAGAGAGAGAGAGAGAGAGAGAGAGAGAGAGAGAGAGAGAGGAGAGAGAGAGAGAGAGAGAGAGAGAGAGAGAGAGAGAGAGATGTACCTCCATTGTGCAATAGAGTTAGAGTTATAAGTATGATAGAAGTTGTAGAGACAGGATATCGCCAAACAATCATACTATTATAAGATTATTAGATTGTGTATTAGGAAGCGCAGACTTCAGGCCCATTATCTCCGGTTAAAGTCGCAGTTTAGATGGAACAGATAAAAGAGACAGAATGCTCTTATCTATTTCCAGAGGCTACTCCCCCCCCCCCCTCCCTCAACCCCTCAATCCCTCATTGGCGTCGGATGTGGAATAGCTCTTGATCAGCGTATTCAACTTTCCTTGCAACACTGTTTCAATCACGAAGTTGCAACAGCAGTGGAACATTATCCGAACAGATATCGGAGAACAGGAATGACCCTCACTCAGCTATGTCCGTATTTCCCAACGAATGATTCTGGGGAAAACAGCTCCAGGCGAAGGGACTTTTGAGAATCGTTATTTTTATGCATAAATGCATACATACATACATACATGTATGCATGCATACGTACAAATATACATATATGTATACTTGAATGTGTATTTCTGTCTGTCTGTCTATCTTTGCCTTTGTCTTTGACTTTGTCTCTGTCTCTGTCTCTGTTTGTCTGTCTGTCTCTATCTATCTACCTATCTATCTATCTATCTGTCTATCTATCTATCTATCTATCTATCTATCTATCTATCTATCTATCTATCTATCTATCTATCTATTTATCTATCTCTCTATCTATAGATATAAGGACTGCCCAAAAGCAGCATAAAACATCCTGAGATCGAAGCCCCGTCCATGCAGGCAGCCATTGCCGTGGAGACGCAGCCTCGCACACTTGCCTCCCGTTTGTGTCGCAAGCCAGTCCTCACAGCGACGTCTCCATCCACCTTTGCCGCAAATTACCCTCTCGCCTCACAAAGAACTCGACCGGAGTCTTAATAACGTCGGTAAATTGCGGGTTTTCAGGTCAATCACCTAGCGACATTTTTTTTTTTTTTATATACACTCATTCCTGCGTCTTTTTTATTTATTTATTTAGTTTTGTTTTTAGCTTGTTTGTTTGTTTATTTGCTTATAGATATATTCTTTTCTTTTCTATATTGTTTTCCTGTTTTGTTTTGTTTTTCTATGTCTTATTATCCTCTTTTCTTTGTTTGGTGCTGGCAATGGCGTTATTCACAATGTTTTTTTCTGTCTATTTACCTTCACTCTCAGTACTCTCATTCCCTCTCTTTATTTTTTTTATTGCCCTCTGCCCTTTCTTTATCTCTCTCTCTCTCTATCTCTCTGTGTAGGTCTGTTCGTCTGTCTGTGTCTGTGTCTCTCTCTCTCTCTCTTTCTCGTTATGTATCTCTCTCTCTTTATCGTTATCTCTCTTTCGCTCTCTCTCTCTCTCTCTCTCTCTCTCTCTCTCTCTCTCTCTCTCTCTCTCTCTCTCTCCATCTCTCTCTCTCTCTCTATCTCTCTCTATCTCTCTCTTCTCTCTTCCCCCCCCCCCCTCTCTCTCTCTCTCTCTCTCTCTCTTTCCCTCTCTCTCTCTCTCTCTCTCTCTCTCTCTCTCTCTCTCCCTCTTTCTCCCCCCCCCTCTCTCTCTCTCTCTCTCTCTCTCTCTCTCTCTCTCTCTCTCTCTCTCTCTCTCTCTCTCTCTCTCTCTCTTTCCTTCTTTCTCCCCCCCCCCTCTCTCTCTCTCTCTCTCTCTCCTCTCTCTCTCTCTCTCTCTCTCTCTCTCTCTCTCTCTCTCTCTCTCTCTCTCTCTCTCTCTCTCCTCTCTTTCTCTCTCTCTCTCTCTCTCTCTCTCTCTCTCTCTCTCTCTCTTTCTCGTTATCTCTTACTCCCTCCTCTCCCTCTTTCTCTTTCTCGTTATTCCTCTCTCCCTATCTCTCCCTACCCCGTTCACCCCGTTCCCTATTTCCCTTCCTCTCTCATAGTCCCGGTAATAAACAGCCGCTGGTACCCCTGTTCATATCGCTTGGTATCTGTTAAGCGTCGGACCAGCGAAATAATTCAAGTCGTATGTCATGCACTGATGTTGCCTTTGACTCTTTTTTGAAATATCATTCGTGCATGAGAAATGTATTTCGCGCTCGTAAAAAGGCGATGGATGGATGTTGTTGTTGTAATTTGTTGTTAGACTGTTGTTTTTATTACTGTTTTATATGTTGATATTAGTGTTACTCTTGTTATTTTCATTATCATTATTATTACTAATGTGAGCATTATTGTTATTATCTTTGTGATTGTTATTATTATGATAATGGTCATTATCATCATCTTTATTATTATCATTATTGTTGTCATTATGATTATTATTATTATTACTGTAACTATTATTTTCATTATTATCATTATAATTAGCATTATTATCATTATAATAATAATAATAGTCATTATTATTATTATTATTATTATTATTATTATTATTATTATTACTATTATCATCATTATTATTATTATCATTGTTATTATTATCATTACTATCGTTATTATTATCATCATTGTCATTATTGTTATTAGTATTATCATTATTATTGTTATTATTATTATTATTATTATTATTATTATTATTATCAATATCATTATCATTATCAAGACTATCATCATCATCATGATATTAATAATGATAAGTTTATTATAATGTTGATGATTATTTGTATTATCATTATCACTAAGATCAATATCGTGATTTTCACTACCACTAGCATTATTACCTAAATGATCCTCATTATGGCCACTACCATCGCTATCATATAACCATTATCAAAACAATAGAACTGTCACGAAGAATAATTCACATGCACTAAACAGCTACTCTTAAGGCATTAATAACAATGCATTACGATTGAAGGAGAAAGTTTTATGTTACACGAAAGGGTCAAGAGGGAATGAGGCACGTTATGTACCAAGCTGAGGAAGTGAAAAGGAAGGGAAGAAGGAGTAGGAGGAGGAGAAAGAAGAGAGGAGGAGGAGGAAGAAGAGAAGGAAGAGGAGGAGGAGGAGGAGGGGGAGGGGGAGCAGGAGGAGGAGGAGGGGGGGGGAGAATGAGGGGAAGGAGGAGGAGGAAGAAAGGGAGGATGGTAAAGAGGAGCAGGAGGAGGAGGAGGTGAAGGAGGAGAAGGGGAATGTGAGGAGGAGGGAGGAGGAGGAGAAGAGATGACGAGAAAGAGACAGACAGATAGACTGATAGATAGTGAGAGACAAATAGGCAAATAGAGGGACGGGCAGATAGTCAGACAGATATATAGATGAACTTTCAGCTAGGTAGACAGGTAGATAAGTAGATAGTAAGTTAGACAGATAAAAT
>NC_061826.1:15074189-15076689 GCF_019202785.1 Penaeus chinensis | reverse complement strand
TTGAAGTAGATGTGAAAGCGCTGTGTTCTGAGGATAATGTACGGGTTGAGTTGATGGATTTGCATGAGAAGGATTTATAACGAGACAGTGTGGGTGATGATGACGTGTATATATAAATCACATATATAATAAGAAGTTAAGTAATTGAAAAAAAAAAAGAAGAAGAAAAAGAAAAAAACGAGAAACAAATGTAACATCAACAATATCAACAACAACAACAGCAAAAGCAACAACAACAAACATAACAACAAGAACAGCAACCACAACAATATCAACAGAACAAAACGTCCGAAACTAGGAAGAGAACTTCCCCCCAAAAAACGCTGATATTGTTGCCAATATATCACTGCAATTCATGACTTAGTGTCGTGTCCATTGCAAGTGTATTTTCATTAATGTCGACAGAACATTAATTTCGAAAGATCTTGCAGTCTGGTTGAAGGTGTCGAAAACTATGAAACCAGAAAGGTTTACAATAAACACTGCACTTTAAGAACAGATTTTAAAAGTTATGAGCTCACTAAGAAAAAGTATTCAAGTCGTAAACACATTAAGAGAACTTGTACATCTTGTTCACATTAAGTAAATATACAATGTGCAAACTCTGAAGCATACGAAAGAAAAAATAGATTCGATAAAATGCTGTGTGTGTTTACGGAGTTTATAAAACAAAAGAGATGAGTAACAATACCACTGAACAAGTCTGAACTCATATGAAAGTTGGTAGAATGCTAAGTAACATAATAATGATAATGATAATAATTACGAATTTAGGTACTTTCTGCTTCATTCCTTGTGTATATAGCTATCTCCCTGCCCGCCTGTCTATCGGTCTGTGTATCTACTTATATATCTATTGATATAAGCCAGTCTATACATCATTCTCTCTCTCTCTTTTCCTTACTCCCTTATCCCCCTTTCCCTCCCTCTATTCTTCCCTCCCGCTTCCCCTCCCTCCCAACCTCCCTCTCCCTCTCTCTCTTTCCTCTCTGTCTCTCCAGTCGCTCATTCCACTCCTCTTTCCCTCCCTTCTCTCTCCCCTCTCCTCCAATCCCTCTCTCCCTCCCACTCTTCCTCCTTCCCGCACCCCCTCCCTACCACCCTCCCTCTCTCCTCCTCCCCCTATCTCTTCTTTCTCTCTTCTTCTCTCTCTCCTCCTTCCTCTGTCTTTCTCTCCTCCTCCCTTCTCTCTCTCTCTTTTTCCTCCCTCTCTCTCTCCTCCTCCTCCCCCTCGGACATTTGCCATGTACAAAAGAGGTTCTGTTTAGTTGACGTCAAGTGTTCGTGTTCACGCTAATGTTATTTGATCTTTAAGGGAGTTGAAATAGGCTTAGAATGATGTTAAGAAAAGGAATTCATTGATAAAGGAGTGACGAAGGACCTTCACTCAACTTCACTCGAGAAAAAAGAGAGAAAAAAAACAAACAGATGAAAATAAAAAATAAACGTCTAAGAAAGAAGGAAAGAAAAATACACATATTATTGAAAGGATATTTTTCTTTTTATCATAACAAGGATTTATTTTAAATCATTATCAGATTATTGCTTATAAATAAGTTTACTGATATATACTGAATATAGATTATCAAAACACATTTACTGGCCATAACGTTCTTCAGAATAACAAGCTTTTGGAATAAAGGAGATACAGAGCTATCTATCTATCTATCTGTTTAGGTACCTACTTTAGAATATTTTCTCAGCAATCAGTTTTATCAACAAATCATTTCCTATGCCTTAAACCTCACTACAGTCGACATCATCGCCCAGAATAGAATTATCTGATGCAAACAACAACCAGCAACATCATCATCATCACCACCACCATCACCAACAACAAACACATCACCATCAACAACAACAATCACAACAACAACAACCACAACATCATCACCACCAACAACAATCACAACCACATCACCACCACCACCAACAACAACATCACCACCAACAACAACATCATCACCAACAACAACAACATCACCAACAACAACAACATCACCACCAACAACAACAACATCACCACCAACAACATCACCACCACCACCAACAACAACATCAACAAAAGCGAACAAATGAAATAAACGCAATACACGCTTTGAACAAGACCTGCATGACGCAATGGCAGATAATCACAATGAACCAACAGCAACACATAAATTCCGGTGAAAGGAAATATCCCCTTTTATGCTCTGGCACGGGAGAGTTCCCAGGGGAAATATGTCTTGAGAGGGGCAGGAGAGAGCAGCGGCGCGGGAGGGCGGAGGGGCGGAGCCGGAAAGAAAGAAGCAAGAGCGGGGGCGAAGGGCGAAGAGAACGGTGAAGGGGAGGGGAGCGCACCAGAGCGAGGAGAGCGAGAGAGCGAAGAGAGAGCGCGAACGAGCGAGAGTGGCAAGGATGGACACGAGCGCAAAAGGGAGAGGCGAGAGAGGCGCGCCCGCAAACCATCCGCGGCGAGTCCTCCATCTATCCTTTCTCCCCCCACTCTCTCTCTCTCTCT
>NC_061826.1:15051689-15054189 GCF_019202785.1 Penaeus chinensis | reverse complement strand
GTTGTGTGCTAAAATAACAAAATAAAAACGAGAATGATAAAGAATTTCAGGCAGTTGGCAAGTCCTTTGAGGAAAAAAAAAGACTCTTGCACGAAGGAAAAAGTTTATCTCCTTTGGCTAATTACATTCAAGAAGAAGAGTAAACACGAAGACATTTTCCTCTCCGGCTGAATAATGTAAAGAGGGGGAAGAGAAAGAAAGGGGAGAAAGAGGAAAGCTGGAAAGGAGGAAGGGAAAGAGGGACGCGAGGAGGGAGAGTGAAAGTGAAGGGCGAGAGGGTGAGGAGAGGGGACAAAGAGAGGGAGAAAGATGAGGAGAAGAGAGTAAGACAGAAAAAGAGAAAGAGAGAAAAAGAGGGAGAGAGAGGGAGAAGGAGAGATATATAGATAGATAGATAGATAGAGAGCGAGAGAGAGAGAGAGAAAGAGAGAGAGAGACAGACAGACAGAGAGAGAGAGAGAGAGAGAGAGAGAGAGAGAGAGAGAGAGAGAGAGAGAGAGAGAGAGAGAGAGAGAGAAATTAGACCGACAGACCGACAGACAGACATCCAAACGTGCAGGAAAAAAGAAAAAAAAAAAAACACACACAAAAGAAAGCAAACGAAAAACCAACCCTTTGATCACAAAATGTTCATCTTGGCAACTACAAATGCTAGACAATATCCCACAATATTGCCTTAGGGTCTGACGCCATCTTTTGAAGGCGGAGTAATGTGATCAGCATAAGAAACCCTTTCGCCTTCTCCTCTCCCTTGAATTATGCATGGGCTTTACATTGCTCTGCGGAAGTATGGGCCATCATATATAATACAAGGGCTATAAAGATACACGCTCGTATATACATAGATATATACCGGAGTGTGCACATACACACTACATACACATACACACACATCTACACACACACACGCACATACACACACAGACCTACACATACACACGCACACACACATACACATACACGTAAAACACACACACACGGAATATCTATCTACTGATCTTTCCATCTACCTAATAGTATGTTTATGTAAGTGTGTATATGTACATGTATCTGTATGTGTGTGTTTGTCTATCTCTCTTTCATTCTTCTTTCATTGTCTATGTATGTGTGTATTTATGTATTTATGTATGTACGTATGTATGTATGTATTTATGTATGTATGTATGTATGTATGTATGTATGTATGTATTTATGTATGTATGTATGTATGTATGTATGTATGTATGTACGTATGTATGTATGTATGTATGTATGTATGTATGTGTGTATGTGTGTGTGCATATATGTATGTATGCATTTATCTGACAATATGTCTGTATCTAATCTACATTTATATCTCTATCTATCTACCTAACTCTCTGTGTATCTATCTATCTATCTGTCTGTCTATCAATATGTCTATCCGTCTATCAAATTACCTATCATAATCGCACTGCACTGCATATGTACAATACTGACAATGATAACAAAAGAAATTTCAACATCTGTAATGTTAATAATAAAAAAATAAAACAAAAGAGAAGAGGTCGATGGCGGAGAGAGGGAAGGGGGGTGGGGGGGGTAGGGTTGAGGGGGAATGGGTGGGGGGGAAGGGGAGGGGAACAGATGATCTCCAGGGAGCAATTAAGGGCTATTAATTACACCTTTCTGGAACTAATGATCAACGCACACGCACTGTACCTACAACAGCCTTGCCTTCACGTAGCCGGTAATTAATTCCTCTTTTCTCATGTCGTAATTAGCCTAAAGTCAAGAGCGCATTTGACGACTGTTGCTCAAGGTCGCTCGGTCTGACATAAGAAGGAAAAATAATAAGAAGAAAAATATGAAAAAAATGAGAAGAGGAAAAAGTAAGAAAAAAAAACAAAAAAACACAAGAAAAAATAAGGAGATTAAAAAGGTAAAGTAAATACAATTGGAAAGAAGAAGGAAAGACAATTAAATTAATTTGAAAAACAAACAAGAAGAAAAAATAAAAAGATGAAAAAGTAATCAAAATAAAATTGAAAAAAAAAAGAAGAAGAAAAAAAAGTAATCAAAATAGGATCATAATGTTAAACATGGAGAGAAAAAAGGAACGAGAGAAGAAGAGAAATGTAGAGCGAGAGTGAGAGAGTGAGACAGATAGACAGATAGACAGACAGACAAAAATAGAGAATGTGACAGAGACACAGAAAGATAGGGGGAGAGATAAAAGAGAGACAGAGATGGAAAGAGAGAGAGAGAGCAGAGAGAGATAGAGATAGAGAGAGAGAGAGAGAGAGAGAGAGAGAAAGAAAGAGAGAGAGAGAGAGAGAGAGAGGGAGAGAGGAGAGAGAGAGAGAGAGAGAGAGAGAGAGAGGGAGAGAGAGAGAGAGCGAGAGAGAGAGAGAGAGAGAGAGAGAGAGAGAGAGAGAGAGAGAGAGAGAGAGAGAAGGGGGAGGGGGTAGAGGGAAAGATATCTTAATGGGTTTTATGTGAGTTAATCATTGGCTTTTTCTTGTCCTCTTTCTCTCTATGG
>NC_061826.1:15036689-15039189 GCF_019202785.1 Penaeus chinensis | reverse complement strand
ATCATCTTCATCTCCATCTCCATTTTCACCACTATCTTCATCTTCATCTTCATCTTCACCACCACCGTCATCCTCATCTCCATCTCCGTCTTCACCACCACCACCATCTCCATCTTCATCACCCTCCTCATCCCCATCATCATCATTATCATCATTTAACACCAACGATTCTCACACTCGTCCTTCTCAACCAAACCCTTTGACATTTTCGTCGAGGAAAAGTGTGACGATGGCAGTAATAAAAGGAAGAGGCGATATCTTTTTTTTTTCTTTTTTTTTCTCGAGCTCTTGATGAAAATAATTGGTATAATTTGACTGCTTGTTTGGACTCCGACGTTGCGTTCTCTCTGTTGGTTTTGTTTCCTTTGTTTAGGAAGATAAATTCATTCGTCTGATATTTTAATATATATATTTAGGGACGTAAATAGAAAGACTTTTACGCATACACAATTAACGGGACGCATGAACATGCAAGCATGTGGGTGTGTGTGTGCGTGCGTGCGTGCGTGCGTGCGTGCGTGCGTGTGTGCGTGTGTGCGTGTGTGTGTGTGTGTGTGTGTGTGTGTGTGTGCGTGTGTGTGTGTGTGTGTGTGTGTGTGTGCGTGCGTGCGTGCGTGCGTGCGTGTGTGTGTGTGTGTGTGTGTGTGTGTGCGTGTGTGTGTGTGTGTGTGTGTGTGTGCGTTTGTGTGTGTGTCTGTGTGTGTGTGTGTGCTTGCGTGCGTGCTTATGTGTGTGTGTGTGTTGAATAATAATATTTTGTTTGCCTCTTACATCAGTTACAAGTCTGTAACATCAATTAGATTTGAATAAAACAGCCACTGATTTCGGAATTATTTCATGAAGATTAAATAACGACGTGCTTAGGCATTCCCCTTCAGCGGAAAGATTAAATGTTTTTCCAGTTGGTATTTTTTTAATCAGTTATTATGTCAAATGATATAAGCTTTTTGCCCCTCAAGCCTTAAGCTCTATAATTTACAAAAGAGGACATTAAAGACTTGATCTTGCAACAAAGATTTTTAAAAAAGTGAAAAGTGATGATTTGATTACGTTTTTATTTTTGTTTTTGTTATATTTATGGTTATTCTTACTGTTTATCAATGTATCCTTTTTATTTATTTTGCTATCTATTCATCTATTCATCTATTCATCCACCCATCTATTTATTCATTCATTTGTTTACCTGTTTATTCCTTCATCCATTTATTGTCTCGTTCTGATTTATTGTCCATTTATTGTCACATTCTGATGCTCTCGAAGCTACATGACGAACAGAACACTATAATGGTAAGTGACCCGTCGACAAAACACGTCATATCTATGAATTAATTTCTTCACTCTGCCTGTTCCTGCCTGGATATATCATGCGTGATAAAATACTTCATTATTTAGGTGAAAAAAAAAAAGAAGGATTCATCACTCCTGAATATTCATGCTCATTAACTCTAATTGTTTTGATATTAAAGAAACCGGTAATGACACTTCGCGCACGAGATAATCAAAAGGGAATACTTGAATTTTGTAAAGGGATTTGGCGAAGCAATGAAATGCCCACGCGCGTTGTCAAATGGCGGAAGCTTTGCAATATTGCATTTGATCTTCAACGAGGATAACATATACTATCTCCGGCTCAACACGAGTAACATGTTGATCAGAGAGACTTAGATAATGCTGTAAAATAATTTCATTCATCCGCCCATGCCAACGCACAGGCGTGTAATCGATCAAAGCAACTCCAGGTGAACTTCCAAAGCAATAAACTTTTAAAATCATATGATCATATATTTCAGCGAAAACCTAATTAAATCTTATTAATCAAAGAGCTCTTTCATCTCTCTTTTTTTTCATATGCAAATTTAATTAGATTATTAAATATCATGTAAAGGATTTGTCGTTTCGTAATCAAAAATAGACGGTTTTGTACACTGTGTTCGCCAGCGTTTTGTTTGTTTGTTTGTTTTTCATTACTGCTCTCGTATGTAATGTAGCTATGTGTACACTCTATATTTATTTATTTTTTATCCCTATTTTTTTTATTCCTCATTTATTATTATTATTTTTTTTTTTAATCTATATTACTTCTTATTTTTGAATTGTGATTGACTGGTTCGTTTCTTCGATTTATTAATGTGAATATGATGTCAACCGGCATCATATTTCTATACTTTTTTTTCATTATTCTCTCTCTCTCTCTCTTTCTCTCTCTCTCTCTCTCTCTCTTACTCAATCTTTCTCCTCTTGTCTCACTGTCAATCTTTCTATCTATTCAACTGTCAACCCCTCTCTTCTTCCATCTTTCCCCAGTCCCTCTTCCCTCCTCCTTCTTTCCCTCTCTTCCCTTCCTCCTACTTCTCTTTGTCTCTTCCCTCTCTCCCCCCTTCCCCCTCCTCCTCCTTCTCTCTGTCTCTTCCCTCCCTCCTCCCTTCCGCCTCCCTCCTCCTTCTCTTTGTCTCTCCCTTCCCTTCCCCCTCCCCCCTCCTCCTCCTTCTATCTGTCTCTT
>NC_061826.1:15021689-15026689 GCF_019202785.1 Penaeus chinensis | reverse complement strand
TCGATCTAAAAGGAAATGAAATTGAAGAAGTGGCAATGATGATCAGGAATAAAAATGTCGCTCATTCTAGTGTCAATATATCGTGGAGCAATAACACATTTATGAAAAAAGTCAATTTAGTTTTCGTAATATCAGTGAAAATAAGATTAAGAAAGATAGAGAGAGAACATTTACAGTCAAAAATTTATATATATATATATATATATATATATATATATATATATATATATATATATATATATATATATATATATATATATATAATGTTTATATATATTTGATAAATGGGGAGCCGAACGCTTCTTTCTGTTAACACCGGATTACGGTGCTAACTACCTTGTATTGCTTTTCCACACCACTTCGTCCATTTTTCATATTAGTTTGTTGAAAGAGCAACGATGCTTTTTTCTGACTGTACACGGGATATGAATAAAAAAAATAGAAGTGAAATAAACTAAGAGAATTATAACAATTATCAAACGTGGAAAATCAACATAAAAAAACCGGTTACAATGATGATTAATAATGGAGATGTTGATAATGATTTGTGATGATGATGAAAATAACGGCAACATCAGAGAGAGAGAGAGAGAGAGAGAGAGAGAGAGAGAGAGAGAGAGAGAGAGAGAGAGAGAGAGAGATAGAGAGAGAATTACCGAAGACCACAGACTGTAAAAGTAACTAATTATAGATTAACATTGATTATATCACGCAAATGAATCCATGCATATTTTCAATGCCGAATAGGACGTTACACAAAAAAAAAGTTGATTTACAAATATATAATATAAACTCTTTATTATTCCAGTAATTTATCGCCTTGTAGGTCATCCTTATAAACAACTTTCCAGTCAATAAGTTTCGTTCCGTCCAAGGACATAACTCTTTAATAAGTCAAGTCTTCTTTAGAATTGCAAAGATAATTAAGACTGTCCTTGACTGTCAAAATCAATAAACCATTCATTTTGTGCAACTCATAATCATTTTTTTTTTTTCATATCCGCTAAAGTAAACGAAAACAAAGAGTTGCTACTCTTGATATTGCAGAGATAGTACCAATGACAGCGTTGATAGTGTTGGTGATGATGGGGATGGTGATGACAGCAGTAACCATGATGACGATGGTGATGGTGATGATGACTGATTATTGACGATAATGATGCTACTACTACTACTAATACTACTACTACTAATAATAATAATAATGATGATATTAATAATGATAATTGTAATAATAATGACGACGATGATAATGATAATGACAGTAATAATGATAGTAACAAATTAATAATGATGACAATATTGATATAATTAACAGTAATAGTAACTGTAACAGCAATAGTAATAATAATCATATAAATAATAATAACAACATTGATAAAGATGATGATAACAATAAATCATATAATGAAATTATATAACAATATCCAGTAAACAATACAACATAACCATGCCAAAAACTCCCTCACGACAACGCAACCCGGAAAAAAAAACACTAATATAATACGTACATAAAATCCCCTTGGAGAATAAGCCACAGGAATATATAGCCGAGTGAAAGTGATGACGAATGAACCTCTTGGTTAAAAGTGACAGGTGCCTGATTGATGGGTGGGGACAGGGAAGAGAGAGAGATAGATAGATAGATAGAGAGAGAGAGAGAGAGAGAGAGAGAGAGAGAGAGAGAGAGAGTGAGAGAGAGAGTGAGAGAGAGAGAGAGAGAGAGAGAGAGAGAGAGAGAGAGAGAGAGAGAGGAGGGACTCCTTTACTGGGAAAGACACGGGAGGTATTAAAGTAATCGGTAATGTTTATATATATATATATATATATATATATATATATATATATATATATATATATATATAATATATATATATATATATATATGTATATATATATATATATATATATATATATATATATATATATATATATATGTGTGTGTGTGTATATATATATATATATATATATATATATACATATATATATATATATATATATATATATATATATATATACACACACATATATATATATATATATATATATATATATATATATATGTATGTATATATATATATATATATATATATATATAGAGAGAGAGAGAGAGAGAGAGAGAGAGAGACACACACACACACACACACACACACACACACACACACATAAACACACACACACATAAACACACACATATTTATATACGTATATATATATATATATATATATATATATATATATATATATATATATATATATATATATATATATATATTACACGGAAAATACAGTTCTATTCATCAGCTAAATTCATTACACAGAATAGGTAGTAGAATCAGGTGAGACTTATCCATAGGCTTTATCGTTCTGCATAAAGTGTCTTCCCTCCCGTCTTGTGGTTTTCCCTTGAGCGCACACTGCATCCCTCAATTTAATTATGGGCATGCAGGGGGAAGATTTCACTTCTCCTTGCATATCTTTTTCTGTCTGTCTGTCTGCCTGCCTGCCTGCCTGCCTGCCTGCCTGCCTGCCTGCCTACCTGCCTGCCTGCCTGCCTGCCTGCCTACCTGCCTGTCTGTCTGTCTCTCTTTCTCTCTTTCTCTCACTCTCTCTCCTCCCCTTTTTATCTTCTGCTTCTTCTTTTTCTTTTTTTGTCTGTTACTGTCTCTATTCTGTTTCAACTCATTCGCTTCCTCATGTATAGGCCAAGGAAGGACTAACAGCAACAACATATAAAATTAATATAAGACGTCAGAATATCAAATCAACTGATACATAATCACTGAAAAATGTCGTCTAAAGATAATAAATCAATCGAACAGAATATATCACGTTCCAAAATATCAGTCCGTAAGAAAAGAAAATTGTAATCGATAACTATTATATTGAGTGAGCGATTCCGTAAATTGTATTATATAAAAATATTTTTGGTTAAGACTGCAAATTTATAAGACTCGGTTAATTATACCAATCAAATAATAATGATGATGATAATGATAATAATAATAAGAGGAAAACGAAGAAAATAAAAATAAATGCATAAAAATATAAAAAAGTTGATCCTAAATTGAAAAAATCGTAAGATTCAGTAAAATATGCCACTCAAAAAAAAAAAAAAAGGAAAATACACGGCCAGGGAAGCATAAACTCGAATTCTGTCCGGCGAAAACGTGACCAGACTCTGACCACAGTACCTTTTTCCTCTAACACCTCTCTCTGTCCCTTCTCCTTAGTTCTGGGGGTCTAAATAAATGAAGGGAGCGAAAAATAAAAGAATAAGTGGGTTCAGAAGCGTTCAAAAAATAGGAAGTTGTTCGCGAAAGGGGAAAGAAGGATGGTGTGAAATTTAAGAGGAAGATACTTAGTTTGTTAAGAATGCAGACAAAGACCATGTTAAAGTAGAATGTATTGTTTTTACGTAGGTCGTGTGGAGAAGATTATACCGGTAATTATTACACATTAATCACTATCCCCTTTTCCATTTGGATTCTGTATGGGTGTCATGAGCTTCATGGCTATCAACATCGGAATGAATGTTATTGTTATAACTTCGTCATGTCACTGAACAAGACAATAGCTCGTTATTTTAAACATTATCGTTGTTAATATAAATAATTAGCCATATTATCACTGTATAATGATTATAATGATGACAGTAAAAATTATAATGATAATAATAATGTTAATAGTGTTTATTGATAAAAGGATGTTAACGAAGATGACAGTTATAATTTCTAAAATATTATTAATAGTGATAATAGCAATTTAATTACTTAGAAATGCAACAGAAGCCATAGCAAAGATTATAGAATTAACAATCCTTACTTGAATATATGAATAGATAAATAGAATAAATAAAATCACACACCATTCACACCACACATTCTGCCTGAGCCTTGCTACTACAACCCCCCTCCCCTTCCCTCCCTCCCTCCCTCCCCACCCTCCCCCACCAACACAACGACCCACACGTTAAATCATTCATTGGAATTTGCAGCAGCGACAGTTCAGGGTCCCCGGCACGTAAACCCTCTTTGTCAAGCTTGTAAGACTAAAGCTTATGACATCCTGCGCAAATCTTAGTAATCTTAGTGACTTTGCATCGCAGTGGGAGCTTGTGTAGGAGGATGTTGTTGTTGTCAGTGTTAGTTGAAATGTTTAGCACGTGTTGTTTGGATAATGTCATAATGTTGTGGGAAGTATAGTGGTGTTTTGAGTTTTGTGGTTATATCGCTATTGTATGGTGTAATGTAAGTTGGAGATAATGTTTTTAAGAATCTTGTAATTGGGTATTGCATTTTTAAGGAAGGATCAATTCATCATCAGCATTGGCATCATCTTCACTGTTCTCCTCATTAATAGCGTTGCTGTTTTTTTTTTTTATTAGTATTATTGGTAATGCTGTTGTTAATGTTCTCATTATTTTTATTATTACAATATTTGTCATCATCATCATCATCATAATTACCAAAATGATGATAATAATAATAATAATAATAATAATAATAATTATTATTATTATTTTTATTACTGTTATTATTATTATCATTATTATTATGATCATTGTTATCAATCAACGCTTCAAAAAAAAAAAAAAAAAAAAAAACACAATACAGTATTTCAACATAACCTAAATACCACTTGGTACTCATCCAACGAAAAAAAAGAGAAATATAGAAAGAAAGAGAATCAAAAAAGAAAGAATGAAAGAGAGAAAGAAAGAAAAGAAAGAAAATAAAGAATGAAAGAGACAAAGCAAAAAAGAGAAAGAAAGAAAGAAAGAGAGGAAGAAAAGGAGAAAAGACATGGAATTACCCACCAACACTACAATACATCATTTTTGCCAATATTCGTCATGTTAAAGATTTATGATATTATCTCGTTGTCAGCACTCTGTCCTCGCTCGCACTTTCTTTACCTAAAAAATCAAACGTAATTGTATGCACTTGCTAAATTATGCATAATGAGCTTCATAATTACGGTTTAACGAGCTATTGACA
>NC_061826.1:15006689-15009189 GCF_019202785.1 Penaeus chinensis | reverse complement strand
ATAATAATAATAATAATAATAATAACAATAATAATAATAATAATAGTAATAGTAATAATAATAATGAAAATAATAATAATAACAATCATTAATGACAATAATAATAATTATAATGATAATAACATAACAATAATAATAATAATAATAATAATAATAATAATAATAACAATAATAGTATTAACAATAATGATAATGATAATAATAACAAAATAAAAATAATTATAATGATAATAACAATAATCATAATAATGATAATAACATAATAATAATAATAATAATAATAATAATAATAATAATAATAATGATAACGATTATGATAATAATAATAGTAATAATGATTATAATAATCATAATCATAATAATATAAAAAAGTCAATTAATTCAACGTTAAAAAAATATATATTCTATACTTCGTCTAAATCATATTCCATCGACCAAGACACATATTACAATCATTAAGCATAATGTTTGATCATCCATCCAATTACTGACTAATGTCCTTCCAATCAGTATTATGTATAATGTCTGATTCCAGGTCTAACAAGCAATTAGCACTTCCGGTCATTTTGATAATCGTGCCCTAATTAATTAACATTTACCCTTAATGAAATATTTCACAACATATTTCTGACTTTTGTTTGTCTTTTTTTAATTATACGTTTCAGTATCATAAAGGTTTCGTTACACACCTATATCTTTATAGTATTCAAACTCTTCTTTCACTGCCTGTTGTTGATTATTATTTAACTTTACTGCTAAGTAATACATGCACGTCATTGTTTGCGATTAATAGTTATGCGGACTATTTTATTATTATACGATAACACTGTAACAAATGCATCTCTCTTTCACTCTCTCTGTCTGTCTTTCTTTATCTCTCTCTCTCTCTCTCTCTCTCTCTCTCTCTCTCTCTCTCTCTCTCTCTCTCTCTATATATATATATATATATATATATATATATATACATATATATATATATATATATATATATATATATATATATATATATATATATATATATGTACATATATATATATATATATATATATATATATATATATATATACATATATATATATACCTATATATATATATATATATATATATATATATATATATATATATATATACATACATACATATATATATACATATATATATATATATATATATATATATATATATATATATATATGCACGTCATTGTTTGCGATTAATAGTTATGTGGACTATTTTATTATAATAGGATAACACTTTAACAAATGCATCTCTCTTTCACTCTCTCTGTCTGATTTTTTTTTATTTCTATCTCTCTCTCATTATTTCTCTCTATCTCTGTGGTGCAGCAGTAGCGTTTTCGTCTAGCAATTTTGCTGACCTGCGTTCAAATCCTTCGCTGCCAGTGGATGGTAACCCCGGCCATTCCTTGCACACAGGGGATAGTTTAGAAGCAAAACGAAACAGACAGTATGTCACACCAAGAATATCCATTGTAACAAATGGAATCAAACTAAACAAACTAAACTCTCTCTCTCTCTCTGTCTCTCTCTCTCTCTCTCTCTCTCTCTCTCTCTCTCTCTCTTCTCCTCCCTCTCTATGTATGTTATATGTTCTGTAAGACATACAGTAGTGACATTTTTCTTGTTTCATGATAATAATATATAAAATTCAGTTTCACATCACATAAAATATAATCCTTTCATTTTTTGGAGATATCTTTTACATGGAAACATAATTATGCAGGTCGAATAAAGCCTCATATTTTTTTTTTCAAAGCATCGACACACACACACGCACACACACACACACACGCACACACACACGCACACACACACACACGCACACACACACACACACACACGCAAGCACATACATTATACACATACATGCAAACACACATTCATACAGATACACTTATACACACACACTTATACACACACACACACACAAGCACATACATTATACCTGTTATTAACAGAACTCGGAAAAATGCAAAATGTTTACATGTTTGCAGTTAAATAGGACGGCAAATTTGATCGCACAATGTTTACCAAATGAACTCGTGTTAATTGGCGAATACTATTTTATTGCATCATGTTAACAGTTATCATGGCACCAATTATTTCCACACTCGTCCAGTCATGTACTCGAGAGCACTATATCTGTTGAATTAACATTTGTGAATCAGTTTTGTACAACCTTCATACTGATATTGGATAGTGCATATAAACCTAACTCTTTGGTGAAATACATCTAATTCCAAGAAATATGAAATAAGGGATAAGGACAATAAAAATGGAAAGAAAGGATAAAAGAGAAAAAAAAAAATCCAACACAACGAAATATCTGCTCCAAGAAACTAATCAGTCACGGGCCTGATGACGCAAGGGCTATACTGAGACAAAAATAGAAAGAAAGGGAGAGGGACGGAGGGAGGTCGGGGGAGGGAAAGGGGAAGATAGAGGGTTGGAGGATGGGAGGGAGAGGGAGAGAAAGAGAG
>NC_061826.1:14986689-14996689 GCF_019202785.1 Penaeus chinensis | reverse complement strand
AGAGAAGAAAAGATACACAACCACACAAGAGAGAGAGAGAAGAGAGGAGAGAGAGAGAGAGAGAGAGAAAGAGAACGCAGACACACAGACAGAGAAGAGAGAGAGAATAGAGAGAGAAGAGGAGAGAGAAGAGAGAGAAGAGAGAGAAGAGAGATAAAGAGAGAGGCAGACACACACACAGACAGAGAGAGAGAGAGAGAGATAGAGAGGAGAGAAGAGAAGAGGAGAGAGAGAGAGAGAGGAGAGAAGAAGAGAGAGAGCAGACCTTAGCACCGTGTAACAGAATGCAGCATTTAGCCACTCTCCCTAAACAATCTTATGAACCCGCGTATTACGTTTAATTAAGTAGCTAATCCTCACTTGCCTAGACTTGTTTATAAATTAATCTATAAAGTACAGTATTTGAAGTAGTACATGAATATGTCATTATATCCTGTCTGTCTGTCTGTCTGTCACTTTCTCTCTCTGTCTCTGTCTATCTCTGTCTCTCTGTCTCTGTCTCTGTTTCTGTCTCTGTCTCTGTTTCTCTGCCTCTCTCTCTCTCTCTCTCTCTCTCTCTCTCTCTCTCTCTCTCTCTCTCTCTCTCTCTCCCTCTCTTTTCTCTTCCTCTTAGTTTCTTTATTTATTACCAACAACATTCCCCTTCTCAACAATATCTTAAGTTTAGCAGATAAATTAATGTAAATATGATCATAACTATAAGGAAATTACAAATCAGTAATCACATAAACACCTGTACTTATATTCTTCTGTAACATGTAACTCTCTTGTTCCTTAATTGCTCACTTTCTCATAATTCCTTTTATCATGAAATATTTCCCTCGCATAATACCTCTCCCTATTCTCTTATGACTCCATATATAACCCATTATGAGGAAACGGGGGACTTATATTTTATTCTTGCATGATTTACTCCCCACGAAACTTCACTATGGGCAATAATAAACAAAAACACGTGTTTGACAATGGGTCGATCATTGAACAAAAGAATATAAAAAAAAGAGTCTATATATATTTTTCCTTCCTATTTTTCTTTTTTTCTCTTTTCTTAATACGTGGAGAGAATTGGCATTTTAACAGCGGGAAAGCATGTCGTAAATCTTATGTAATTATTGCAATCTATATGACAAACGTTAAGTGTTTGGATCAAGTGAAACGCAGCCCCATGATAAATTGGGCTCTGACCCTGTGTGTATATATTTACGGGCGTATTCTTTCACTGTTAGAGGTGAGGTAGTTTAGTATATGTCTATATATATGGGACAGACAGAGAGAGAGAGAGAGAGAGAGAGAGAGAGAGAGAGAGAGAGAGAGAGAGAGAGAGAGAGAGAGAGAGAGAGAGAGAGAGAGAGTTTATATGTTCATATATATACATATATATATATATATATATATATATATATATATATATATATATATATATATATATATATATATGTATGTATATTTATGTGTGTGTGTGTATAAGTATATATATATATATATATATATATATATATATATATATATATATATATATATATATATACATACACACACACACAAATGAACACATAAACTCTTCTCTCTCTCTCTCTCTGTCTATCCCTTATATATATATATATATATATATATATATATATATATATATATATTTATATATATATATATATATATATATATATATATATATATATATATATGTGTGTGTGTGTGTGTATGTGTGTGTGTGTGTGTGTAGAAATATATATATATATATATATATATATATATATATATATATATATATTTATATACATATATATATATATATATACCCTACAATGATAATGTTGACAAAGAAAAAGACTATCACATATGCTCAAAGTGATCCCATATTAATGTAACCACGATGTTGCAGGTGAAGACGAGGATCAATAGTAGTGGTTGTGGTGGTATTAGCAGTGTTAACAAGAGTGAAGACGATAATGATGATAATGATAATGATAATGATAGTAACAGTAATGCTAATAATTATACTTATAATATCAAGAATTAGAATGAAAAACAAAACAAGAGTAATAAAATAAGAGCGTGAATTAATATTGTGTAAGTAAAACTACCAATGATAAAATACAAATTTAAACGGACTGCAGAAATGCCTGCGGAAATATTAATGAAAATACAACATAGATTCACCTCAAAAAAAAATTAAGAGAAAAACAAAAATCAAGAATGATAAGCATAAGGAAAATGAAAGAAGAAAAGAAAATGAATAAAAATGAACTGAAAGAAAAAATAATGATACATAATTTGAACATAAATAGCAAAGTAAAATGTTGACTTTCTGCTAAAAGAGGGCAATTAGGAGGAACTGAAAGGGTTGCCAAACGTACGATGTTAGGATAAATGGGATTTTTTTTTTTTTTTTTTTTTTTTTTTTTTTTTTTTTTTTTTTTTTTTTTTTTTTTTTTTTTTTTAAGTTAGCAGTATCTTCTCGTTCTCTCTCTCTCTCCCTCTCTCTCTCTCTATATATATATATATATATATATGTATATATATATGTATATATATATATCTTCATTAAAAGTATCTTAACAATATGTTTCTTTCTTCTTTTTTACTTCCTTCAATATGAAATGATTTACATAAGGAAATATATGATAATCGAAACGAAAATATATATTTTGTTTTATATAAATGGTTCCACGAATATAACTCACACAGGAATGAGCGGTGTGTAGTAATAGAATTTTAGAAAAGGTTTACTTGGCATTTTTAGAATCCTCAGTGAACAACGGATCAATCATAAATGCTTACAGCCAAAGAACTATAGAAAAAATAGAAATAATAATAATGATAATAATAATACCTTCTTGGAACAATCTTTTTATTCTCATATCAACAGTTATCAAATTATACTCCAAACTAGACAGAAGAACTTCCAAATCTCCTTTTTAAAAGCAGATGTCAAAATCAAACGTGTGAGTAATATTAGCACCTACATCTGGAGCATAAAATTGGCTCCTCTTGATAAAACTTGTCATCTGATATCTCATTTCTCTTCATAAATGATGATTTATGTTCAAGTTATATTCTTTACGCACGATATATATTTTTCATATGTCATATTTTTTTCGTTTTTTTTTTTTTTTTTTTTTTTTTTTGTGTTTTCTTTGTATCCGTTTTTTTTATATATATAATCTTTAAGCTTTAATTCGTTTTTTTTATATGATTTATTTGTATTTCATTCATATAATTCATGTTTTTTACAAACTATTATATAATCGATTTATTAATCTGTTTTATATAATATATTCATTAATGCATATTTGATTAGATTTATCAATTTATCTTTTCATTAATGTCTATGGAAAGACCAAGAACAAAGACATGGACTGACAGCAGCACATTCCCCGTTCAGTCTGTTGATTACTTCCAGAACATTTTCACCCATTCAGTATACCTGCCTTCTCCTCTCCCTCTTCCCCTCTTCCCTTCCTCCCTTTCCCCTCTCTCGCCGGCACTCCATCATCGCTTCCCCTCCATCCTCCTCCTCCTGCCTTTCCAATCCATTTCTCTCTCCCCTCGTCTATCTCCCCTCTCACTCCTTCCCTCTTCCCTCCTCCCCTCCTCCCCTCTCCTCCCCTTCCCGTTCGCCCCTCTCCTCTTCTCTCCCCCTCTCCTCCTCTCTACCTCTCTCCCTCCCTCTCCCTCCCTCAAAATCCATTTTATCTCACGTCTAACGATAAATGAGCCTCGTCCCTGATTGGCATATTTATTTCTCACTCGTGCATTTCCCGTCTTGTTGCTAAATCCTGCCTCCGAGCTCCTTTGCATATCTTGCTCTTGGTGTCGAGATAAGTGAGCTATGACTTGTTCTTTCCATTGCTTGTCTTGTCTTCGACTGTTATTTGTTCATTTGTTATTTATATTAAAAAAAATAAAAAAAAAATTGTATGTTGATTGAATTGCTTATTTTTTTTTTTTTTTTTTTTTTTTTTTTTTTTGTCTTTGTGAGTCTGCAGTGGCTATTGGAATTACGTTTTTGAATTAATTGTTATATCTATATATTATTTTACCTACACGAATTTTGCATTATTCATAGCTCTTACATTTCTTCCTTCCCCTTTATCTATTTTACGCTCTCCCAATCTGTCTATCTATTCCTCTGTCGATCCATCTATTTATCTATCTACCTATCTATTTATTTCTCACCTCTCTCTCTGTATATACCTATCTATCTATCTATCTATCTATCTATCTATCTATCTATCTACGTATCCATCCATCTGATTATCTAACTATCTGTCTATCGAACTACTTATCTATTTATCTATTTACCTATCTGCGTATCTATATGTCAACCCCCCTATCTATGTCTATATATATTTCTCAGTTGACCTGCCTATCTGCTTACCATCTTGCCTGCCTATCTATCACTCCATGCTTCAGTCTCTTTAAATACTTATCCTTTCTATTCATCATCTACCTATGTGAATATCTATTTACTAATATCTCCCTCATTCCTACCACGTTTCTGTTTCTCATCTTTACCTCTCCCTTCCTCTATATTTCTCTTTTCTTCTCTCTGCATCCCTCTCCTTCTCTTTCCTTATCTCTCCTTCTCCCTCTTTCTCTTTCCTTCTCCTTCTCCCTCTTTCTTTTTCCTTTTCCTTCCTCCTTCTCTCTCCAGTTCTTCGCTTATCTCAGTATCTATTCTTCTTCTCTTCTATTTCTCTTTTTTTTCTCTTTCCTTATCTCTCCTTCTACCTTCTTTCTCTCTCTCTTTCCTTATCTCTTCTTTCTATCTCTTTCTCTTCTCTTCTCTCTTTCCTTATCTCTCCTTCTCTCTCCTTTCTCTTTCTCCTCCCTTTCCTTCCCCTCTACCGTTAGCAATATAGCTACGCCATTACCTTGTGTTCCCTCACTTTACCGCACCATTTCCTCTTCTTTTTGAGCATTCCTACCCTTCTTTTTTACCCATTTTTCTCATCTCTTTCTCCCATTTACTGTATTGCACCTCTTCTTTCTATTCGTTGTTATTTTCGTTTTTGTTTATTTTCTTCCTTTCTTTCTTTCTTTCTCTCTCTCTATCTTTTTGTTCCTTTACCCTACTTTTATTCAAATTTTGTCTCCCCTTTTCTCTTTCCCGCTTTTTTTTATGGTTTTCCTATTACTTCTTCCATTAACGATCGGACGTTGGAAGGGAGGGCATGCATTCGCTCTCTCTCTCTCTCTCTCTCTCTCTCTCTCTCTCTCTCTCTCTCTCTCTCTCTTTCTCTCCTCCTCCTCCTCCCTCTCTCTCTCTCTCTCTCTCTCTCTCTCTCTCTCTCTCTCTCTCTCTCTCTCTCTCTCTCTCTCTCTCTCTCTCCTCCTCCTCCTCCCTCTCTCTCTCTCTCTCTCTCATTCTCTCTCTCTCTCTCTTTATCTCTCTCTCTCTCTCTCTCTTTCTCTCTCTTTGTGTATGTGTGTGTATGTGTGGGTGGGTGTTTGTGTGCGTCTGTGCGCGCGCGTGTGTGTGTATGTATATATGCATTTCCACGTAAACCTGTGATTAAAGTTAATGAAAATCCTAATGGACGCCACACAACGTACTGTGCGTATAAATAATCCTCTTAATCTGAGTTCAAGATAATAGTGTTGAATAATTCACCTGAATAATTTCTCAAAATAACTTTCGGGTGCAGCTAAGAACCGAGGGTAAACTATCTGTGCTTAAACAAAGGCTTCTTTCGAGGTAAAGCCCGAAGGTAATCTCCTGTAGCAATTTTGGGGAAATGACTCTTGTATCTGAGACGTAGTACCTGGTGTAAATCTGTGTTTGTTACAGTGGCGTTCGTCTGAATTATTGTAATGGTTTATAATTCATGCAAATGAAATCTGTGAGCTGTGATGAAGTTTCTGTGTTTCTCTTACACTTTTTCTCTCTGTTTGTGTCTGTATTTCTTTCTCCGTTTGTCTCTCTTTCTCTGTCTGTCTGTCTGTGTCGGTCTCCGTGTCTGCCTCTGTCTCTCTTGCTCTCTCTCTCTCTCTCTCTCTCTCCCTCTCTCTCTCCCTCTCCTTCTCTCTCTGTCTCTCTCTCTCTCTCTCTCTCTCTCTCTCTCTCTCTCTCTCTCTCTCTCTCTCTCTCTCTCTTTCTCTCTCTCTCTCTCGCTATCTATCTACCTATCTATCTATCTCTCTCTATCTAGCTATCTATCTCTGCCACTCATTCTCCATCTGTCCACTTTCCCACCTTCCTATTTTCTCTTTATCACCGTCTCTTATATTTTCACTGATTGTAAAGACACACACGGACACCAGGTAACAGAAATAACAGAAAATCCCTCCCTTTATCAATCCGTTCATTCCTTAAACAAAATTAACAATTCACGGAAACCAAAAGCTCTCAAAGGAATTCAATTAAAGGTGAATAGATAAATAAATGAATAGGGAATTAAGTGAATAAAGAAACAGGTAGATAAAAATTAATAAATAGACAGATAGATGAAAATGGATTGACAAACGGATCGTTAAAAGAAGATAAATAGGTAGGTGAATAAACAAACAAATGAATAATCAAATAAGTAAAAACTTGATCTAATAAACAAACAAAAATGAACGAAAAAACAAAGAACCAAAAAATAGCAAAACAAAACAAAAAAAAGTAAAGCAAAATCCCATCAACAGAAGCAAAAAATCCCCTGAGAAAGACAGGGATTTACACCGCAAGCAAGATTACTTCCGCAAAGTCTCCCGTCGCATCGGAGATTAATCCCTCAAATGGGATTTACTGCGGCAGGATTCGCTCCCGAGCTCGCGCCGCCTTCACTAACGACGCGTGAAACAAAGACAAAGAGATACTGAAGTCACATTGCTAATCCTGAAAATCCCGAGGTGAAATCCTCACTCTCTCTCTCTCTCTCCCTCTCTCTTCACATCTCTCTCCTCACCCCTCTCTCTCTCTCTCTCTCTCTCTCTCTCTCTCTCTTTCTCTCTCTCTCTCTCTCCCTCCCTCTCTCTTGCTCTCTCTCTCTCTCTCTCTCTCTCTCGCTCTTTCTCTCATTCTCTTGCTCTCTCTCTCTCTCTCTCTCTCTCTCTCTCTCTCTCTCTCTCTCTCTCTCTCTCTCTCTCTCTCTCTCTCTCTCTCTCTCTCTCTCTCTCTCTCTCTCTCTCTCTCTCTCTTTTACTCGCTCTCTCTCTCTCTCTCTCTCTCTTGCTCTCTCTCTCTCTCTCTCTCTCTCTCTCTCTCTCTCTCTCTCTCTCTCTCTCTCTCTCTCTCTCTCTTGCTCTCTCTTTCTCTTGCTCTCTCTCACTTTCTTGTTCTCTCTCTAGCTCTCTCTCACTTTCTTGTTCTCTCTCTAGCTCTCTCTCTCTCTCTCTCCTCACATCTGTCTCCTCACCCCCCCCCCCTCTCTCTCTCTCTCTCTCTCTCTCTCTCTCTCTCTCTTGCTCGCTCTCTCTTGCTCTCTCTCTCTCTCTTTCTCTCTCTCTCTCTCTCTCTCTCTCTCTCTCTCTCTCTCTCTCTTGCTCTCTCTCTCTCTTGCTCTCTCTCACTTTCTTGTTTTCTCTCTTGCTCTCTCTCTCTCTCCTCACCCCCCCCCCCTCTCTCTCTCTCTCTCTCTCTCTCTCTCTCTCTCTCTCTCTCTCTCTCTTGCTCTCTCTCTCTCTCTCTCTCTCTCCTCACATCTCTCTCCTCACCTCTCACTTCTCCCTCACTTCTTTCGCTTCCTCTCCCTTCCACCTCCCCTCTTCTCCCTCTCCTCTTACCTCCCTCCCTCTCACTTCCTCCAACTCCTCCCTCTCCTTTCCCCCCTCCTCTCTCCTTTTCCCGCTCCTTTTCCCTCTCTTTTTCCCCTCTTTTCCCTTTCTCCTCTTCTCTCCTCCTTCCCCTCATTTTCCCTCTTCTCCCTTCCTCTTCCTCTCTCCTAACACTTGCCTGCTGAACCTAGATCTGAAAGCAGTGGAAAGTGTTTTGTTACTTTTTCTTTCTTTCTCTCTGTTACTGTCTGTCTGTCTCATTCTCTCTCTCTCTCTCTCTCTCTATCTCTCTCTCTCTCTCTCTCTCTCTCTCTCTCATTCCTTCACTCTCACTTTCACTCTCTCTCTCTCTCTCTCTCTCTCTCTTTCTCTTACTCTCTCTCTCTTTCCCTCACTCTCTCACTCTCTCTCTCTCTCTCTCTCTCTCTCTCTCTCTCTCTCTCTCTCTCTCTCTCTCTCTCTTTCTCTTCCCCTCTATCCCTTTCTCTCACTCGTTCTCTCTCTCTCTCTCTATCTATCTATCTGTCTATCTCTCTCTCTATCTATCTATCTGTCTATCTCTCTCTCTTTCTATCTTCTTCTCTCTCACTCGTTCTCTTCCCCCCCCCCTCTCTCTATTTATCTATCTATCTCTATCTCTTTCTTTCTGTCACTCTTTTCTCTCTCTCTCTCTCCCTGTCTCTCTCCTGCGCCTGTTATCATTGTTTTAGTTTATTCATTTTTGTTATTTATCTTTTTTTTATTCAACAAAACAGAAAAAGGTAAGAAAAAAATAAACAAATTTCGTACAACATATCAATATTATTGCAATTTTTTTGTTATCATTTATTTTATTATTTTCCTTATTAGTATCATTCTCAGTATAATGAACATCATTATCATCAATATTACTTCTACTACTAATATCACAACTACTATTATCGTTATTACTTTTACGTAAGAGAATCACGTATAAATATTCCTCACATATACACAGATTATTATTCTATTGATATATAGGATTCCATATCGTTTTCTTCACGACACGATATGTTATTACACGGCTGGAGTCATGCACTAGCAATGATTAGAAGGCCTTGCTGTGAATGGGAACAGCATGCACGGGGAGCAACGCTATTGTAATTCATTAAGAAAATGGACTTGTATTGCCAGCCGTGCGTGTGTGTGTGTGTGTGTGTGTGGAGAGGGGGAGGGACGGGGGTGACTGTGTGGGGGGGGGAAGGGGAGGGACGGGGGTGATTGTGTGTGGGGGGGGAGGGATGGGGATGATTGTGTGTGGGGGGGAAGGGGTGATTGTGTATGGGGGGGTGATTGTCTGTGGGGGGGGGGGATGACTAGGTGTGTTGGAGGAGGGGTGCGTGTGTTTAGTGTGTTTGTGTGTGTTTTAGTGTGTGTTTAGTGTGTGTGTGTGTTTTAGTATGTGTGTGTGTTTGTGTGCCATGTATATGCATTCATGCCTACCATCAAAGAAGCCCTTGACACGAACATACTGTATGTGTAAAAGAGTTATAATGTCATTACCTACCGCTGTGAAAAAGAAGGCCACATACATGTTATTATCGAGCTTAAATTACCATCAATTTTGTAATTAGCTACAAAGACGATAATTAACCATATGACGTCCATAAATCATGACCCAAATTGCACCAAAAACACGGCACGGAAATCCAGCAACCTGACAGACAAACAGACAAAAAAGAGGTAGACAGAGAAAAAAGGAATTATACAGAAACAGAGAGAGAGAAAAAAAAGATAGAGAGCGAGAATAAAAAGGAAATATTACACAAAGACAAAAAAAATATAATAATAATACTAATGAAATAAACTAAAGATGATAATAATAACGAAATGACGGACAAATCAAATTATAAATAGATTTTTTTTTTTTTTTTCACGCACACATAACTCCACCCAAAGCAACAGCTCATTTCTCCTTCTCGTCTCGTGTCAACCCCAATCGACATGACGTCACGCAACAATTACGTCTGTCATGTCTCCTTTTGAGAACAGAAATTACAGGGGACAGGACAGTGCCAGCGATCCATTAAGGTATGTCATGGCCCGGAGGCATAATCCCATCGACTGTGAATGCTACGGTGGTGTTTCCATTGATAGCAATTGCGACTTTGCTGTATGACTGCCTGAAAAGAGAAGACGGAAAATAGATATAATAATGATAATGAAAACTATAATAGTAAGAGTGATGATAGTTGTAGTAATAATAATATTGATAATGATAACAAAATGTTTGGTAATTATTGTAATATTGGTAAGATATTTTTTTACAGAATTATAGTAA
>NC_061826.1:14894189-14901689 GCF_019202785.1 Penaeus chinensis | reverse complement strand
GAGAGAAAGAGAGAGAAAGACACACACACACACACACACACACACACACACACACACACACACACACACACACACACACACACACACACACACACACACACACACACACACACACACACACACACACACACACACACACACACACACACACACACACACACAGAAAGTTACTGCACATTTCCTAGTTACAGAGTATTGCATACTTCTACATTAATATCTACACAAGGGAATTATAAACTAACAACAACACAGGAAAAAAAGTGTACATCCTATTCTCTAGCGTTACAAACCACACATATATAGTTTGCATTTGGTTCTAAGCTTGTTGACATGATTATGCTCTTGACCTGGTTTGGCAACGGCGATACGACACACTTCTCTGTAGGAATTTGTTATTGCAGTAGAGACGCCTATTGCGAACACTCAAGGTAATCGTAAGCGGTGCTGTTTATATTTTCCCTTTTATGTTATTTATTTCTTCTTCTTTTTTAAATATATACTTATTTTGTCTTTATTCTATATGTTTTGTGTTTATGTTAATGTTTTCTTTTTATTTATCACATTTTGTTTTATATATGTTTTATCTTGATTCTATATTTTCTATGTATGCTAAATATCCATATTTATATACATATCTGCTTCAATCTCTCAAATAATACGTTGCTTATCTCTGTGATAAGCCTCCCATTGAAATAATAACTCTCTCAACCACTATTATCAGACGGATATAAATCTAACGATGATAATAAGAGTGAGTATTTCGCCAGTCGATATATTTTTTTTTATCTGTCATTATCTCCCCATTATACCACCGCTAACGACCGCAGCTATTGACCAGGACGGTAATTACAAATGATAATCCGTCAATTTAGTATAGAGGCAGGTTTTACACGCCATTTCACTATTCGATGTTACCACAACACATGTTATTAGAGAGTGTGTGTTTAGCACGCGGGTATTAGAGTACAAGGGAAACACTATACACACACGAGGAAATGAAAACTCTGTCTAATATATTACAGGATATGAGCGTGTAATGCCCTCTCCTCCCCCCTCATTAAAGTATATCGCGAATGGGTGATATTTCCGAGAAAACTCAGTAGACTCGATGAAACTGAAAATCGACATGGATCTCTATGTATTTATGGGTGTATTGATATACTTGTTGGGTGTCTTGACATATTATTATTTTTACCAGCTGTAGATAATATGTGTGATTATGAAAGAAAAAAAAATGTCTTTGTGTGTTAACTATATCAATGCGATGTTCTTTTTTTCTTTTTTTTTCTTTGAGTGTTTATTTTGAACAGTTATTGTATATGATACTGATATATAAGAAAAGCATTCTCCCTTCTCGTTAGATTTTTTTTTTTCATGGTTAGAAACAAGGTAGCACTATAAGATTTTTAATTAACTGTAGCCTCGTGGGAGCAATGAAAAAAACTCATTTACTAACATGCCATGGTCATAAGCATAAAATTGGTCATCAGTGAGTGAAATTATATCCATATACAATACGGATTCAGTGAGGACCCGACATTTAGTGGACACCTCTATGATTTTGTTGAGTGTTAATCAATGTTGATTATGTTAGTTGTGTACAGTACGCGTGATTGTAATGGAAATGGAATGTTGTCTCACTGTAGGATAAGTTGATTATTCTGAACTATGATGGAAACAAGATAGCATAAGGGTGTTAATGATTCATATATCATGAGAATAATCACTGAACACAAAAAAATGACCCTCGTCAATATCATATCATAATCAATATTGTTATCGTCACCATTATTATCATCACAGCCATCATCACCACCACCATCATCATCATTTATCATCCATCACCATCACCAACATCAGCATCATTATCAATATCACCATCACTAACCACCACCATCATCATCACCCCATCACTACTATCATCATCATTATGAACACCCCTATCATTACCATCATCATCAACGCCACCATCACTACCACCATCCTCACCATCCTCACCCCCTCCCCACCACCATCACTAGCACAACCACCACCACCAACACCACCAGCACCGCCACCACCATCACCACCACCATCATTTACACCAGCACAGCGTCAGCTAACATAAGACCATGTTACTCACGTCAGTTCTCCGAATTAAAACGACATTTTTTTTACAACGACTCCTGACTGATTCTAACGTAAAAGATCCGGATTTTTTACGACCCCATAACAACGATATCAAAAGAGTCATTAAGGAACAGGCCATTCCCCTTTGAAGCTAAAGTGTGTTTGTATGTAAACTACGTCTTTATGAAAGTAGATCGGAAAATAGTGTTCGTTGGAAAAGCAGACTGAAAAAATGACTTTCATTTATTTTTGAAAAGACAAAGAGATGATAACGATAAAAGTAATGATAGTGATAATGATGATATTAGCTGTAATACAGATCTATGATGAGGGTTATCATTATGAAAGTTATAGCACCAGGAATAATGATCATTTGATGATGGTAATTTGACTGTGTGTGTGTATGTGTGTGTGTGTGTGTGTGTGTGTGTGTGTGTGTGTGTGTGTGTGTGTGTGTGTGTGTGTGCGTGTGTGGTTATCATATACAATACAAAACATATAAAAACAAACTATTAAAAAAATACACAGAAATGAACGTCAATTTGAACTCTTGAATATAGCTGTCTGGACTATACATGAAGGAAAATTCCAGCAAACACTTGACTCAATAAATAAAGAGCATTTTTACGAAGGCCAATTAAAGGTAAATATGAGACGCATATTTAATATCCCAGTGATGTTTGCTGACAATTTTGCAAATTTCAAGGGTTTACATAATCATCGGATTTTTTTTAAACTGCAATATTAGAATACTTTTGCGAAACGTAACTCACTGCCATGCATTTTGTATGATGTGCGTTCTCTTGTTCTGCCATGATCCAGAGAGTGCTTTCATAAGACAAGGAAACTCATTCCTTGAAAAATTCCTTCAAACATTCCAGATAATACAATCTTCCCTATCTTTTTTTTTATTTATCTCATTATTATTATTATTATTATTATTATAGTTTTAATAATTCCATGCGTGCAGTGAATTTGGGAGACTGGTTTTCGAGTAAACAGAATTTCGAAAATATGTTATTTCAAGAGATTACACCTCCCAGGAATGAGGACATTGTTTTTTTTTTAGGGGGCTACTTCTACAAACTATTATAATGAAGGTAAATGTTAATCCGATATTAAGCGATATTTCCCCACTCCATGTATAATATATTTGTTTAAAATATACTGAAGTTATTGGATTTTTGAAGATTCCCCTGCATTGCCCCAGAAAAATACACTTAAGACGAACCATTGAAAATACATATCCATCAATTTTAAACATCTCTTTATTATTTTATCTAACATCAATAACCGGATTACAACTAATACTTCAAAACTCATAAAAAATGCTATATGTCATGAAAAAACAATTCTCGTTGTGCAAGAGAACTCAGAAACGTAATGACATACGGCTTTAAGGTTCATTTTCTCCATCACAAAGACAAAAGCTCGAACAAAGGAGAGGAGAGTATCATATTTCTACAGGAAATAGTTCGTTGTAGGTTGCCGTATTCATCATCTGCCTCGGAATCATATCTCTTGTTGTTTTCCGTTTTTTTTTTTTTTTTTTTTTTTTTTTTTGTCTTCTGGAAAATTCTTGGGACTTTCTGTTCCTTTAGGAGGGCTCTTCTCGATAGTCTGTTATTTATATCGTTATTAATATTGTTGTTGTTGATTTGTTGCTGGTGTTGTTGTTACTCTCATTATTGTTGTTATTAACATTATCATCAATAGTTTTGTTGTTTTATTGTTATTGTTATCATCATCAAAACTGTCATTATTATTATTAGTAGTAGTAGTAGCAGTATTAGTAGTATCATTATCATCATCAACATTATTATTTATTATTGTTGTTGTTATTATTATTATTATCATCATTATTATTATTATTATTATTATTATTTATTATTATTATCATTTGTTATTATTATTATTATTATTATTACTGGTGTTGTTTTTGTTGTTGCTGCTGATGTTATTATCATTAATATTACTGATTGTTTCATAATTATTACACATATTTTATTATCATTGTTATCATTATTATCATTGTTATCGCTCTCATTCTCATCTTTATCATTATCATTATCGTATAATGATTTCTTATCCTCATTGAGCGTATGCGTAAGTATAGGACAGTAATGATATCGGTAATGACTATTTACGTTCATAACTCCAACGAATGATTTGTTCTGGTAATATGCTATATACATACATATTGATAATTATCATTAATATACAATCATGTTATCGCTGTCAATAATTGATATAATTACTGCCGCTTATTATTTTGGATGATATATCACGCTCACATTGAATACATATATTATGAAAACAGCTGTTCGTGTTAGAGGTTATCTAGGAAAGTTGTGTGTGTGTGTGGGGGGGGGGGGTCGTGTGTGTGTGTGTGTGGGGGGGGGGGGGTCGTGTGTGTGTGTGTGTGTGTGTGTGAGTGAGTGAGTGAGTGAGTGTGTGTGTGTGTCTGTGTGTGTGTGTGTGTGTGTGTGTGTGTGTGTGTGTGTGTGTGTGTGTGTGTGTGAACATATAAGTAACGTATCAGTGAAAACTAAGAATAAAAAAGACAGAAAGAGTGAAGGAGAAGGAAGAGAAACAGAGAAACGGTGAAACAGAAAAAAACAAGACAAAGATTACAAAGACATGATGAAATGAGAAGGAAAAGAGAGACAAACAGAGAATCAAACAGACAGACAAACAGAAAAAAAACATCCACATGAAATTTCAAACCTACACCTAACATTATCTCTATTAATGACCCGAATTAATGAGACCAATGTCCCCTTTAATATGACCAATTAGTTACCATTGCTCTAAGAGAAATGACAGCAGATACGAAGTAGCCATTTCGGGAATAGGCGTGCAGCTTTAGTCTCCAAGTATAACAGGTGCATCGTGGGAGGTAGCTGGAGTGTGCATTGGTGTCATAGTAAAATTTTATAAATAATAATTTTTTTTTTGTTTAGTTTTTTTTTGTCAGTCTCTGTCTGGCTGTCTGTTTATCTCTCTCTCTCTCTCTCTCTCTCTCTCTCTCTCTCTCTCTCTCTCTCTCTCTCATTCTCTTGGTCTCTCTCTCTCTCATTCTCTCGGTCTCTCTCTCTCTCTCTCTCTCTCTCTCTCTCTCTCGCTCTCTCTCTCTCTCTCTCTCTCTCTCTCTCTCTCTCTCTCTCTCTCTCTCTCTCTCCTCTCTCTCTCTCTCATTCTCTCTCTCTCTCTCTCATTCTCTCTCTCTCTCTCTCTCTCTCTCTCTCTCTCTCTCTCTCTCTCTCTCTCTCTCTCTCTCTCTCTCTCTCCGTCTCTCTCTCTTTATATATTCATCTCCTTCTCTCTTTCTCTATCTCTCCCCCCCCCCCCCCCCTCTCTCTCTCTCTCTCTCTCTCTCTCTCTCTCTCTCTCTCTCTCTCTCACCTTTCTCTATTCCTCTCCCACTCCCCCTCTCTTTCTTTTACTCTATCAATCTATCTACCTATTTCTTTATCTCTCTATCTCCTTTTCACCCTCTTTTTATTCTTCTCTCATTTCACAGAACTCGTCGTAGGAAGATAAAGTAGAAGAAGAAGATAAAAAAAAAACGAGAAGTAAAAAGGGAAAAAAGAGAAGAAGAAGAAGAAGAAAAAAAGAGACAAACAAAAAGAAAAACAAGAGAAAAAAAGACGAGAACAACGAAGAGAAGAAGAAAGAAATAAAGAGAAAGCAGCAGCACAATGCAGCCTCGTGAAGCATCCAGCATCTTACGTTAGGAGAGCTGAGCGAAACGCTTCCATAGTGTTAGGATTTTAAAGCTAATTAAGTAATTACACGAAACGGTTGGTAATTTCCACTTCCAAATTCTAAACTGCTGTTTGCAAGCTTACTGCAGAGGCTTAATGGAGGCAAACGCGTCCGGCTTGGGGCTCTTCTCGTGTAGGGGAAGCTTCAAGGCGAATTGGGGGATAGGGGAGCAGGCGGATTCGGACGAGGGTTGAGGTCTGTGTAGATAGAGAGACATGGGTTCGCTCATTGTGTTGGTGGGTGTTTGTGCGGTACAGACATACATACATACATACACACACACAAACACATATATATGTGTGTGTGTTTGTATTTGCTTGTGTGTGTGTGTATGTATGTGCGAGTGTGTGTGAGTAAGTATGTGTGTGTGTGTGAGTGAGTGAGTGAGTGAGTGAGTGAGTGAGTGAGTGAGTGAGTGAGTGAGTGAGTGAGTGAGTGTGTGTGTGTGCGTGTGTGTGTGCCTGTGTATGTGTGAGTTGTTTAAGCACAAAAAAAACATCAACACTGGAAAATTTAGACTGAACATCATTATCAGCGAAAGGAGAAAAACAAAGAGACAAAACCAAAGAAATTTGTTTGTACTTTTTTCCTAAACATTCGGCAGGAATTTCTTTCTAACGTAATTTAGTTAGCGTTCATGTTATAAAACAAAATGCTTCGTCATATTTTCTTTATGTCCTGTACTAATTGAGGATTCTTTAAAAAAAAAGCAAAAATAAAAACAAGATAGATAAGAAAAACAATATACATGCAAAAATATACATTTCGTCACAATTCGCCTGATGAGGGATTCTTGACGACATCGAGACGGAGCCTGTATATATACATATATACACTACATATGTGTATGTATATGTATGTATATGTGTATATATATACACACACACACACACACACACACACACACACACATATACATATATATGTGTGTGTGTATGTATATATATATATATATATATATATATATATATATATATATATATATATATATATATATATATATATGATGTATATATGTATATATATATATATATATATATATATATATATATATATATATATATATATATATATATATATACACAAATATATATTCACATATATATACGCATAAAAAAAAAAAAAAAAAAAAAAATATATATATATATATATATATATATATATATATATATATATATATATATATATACACATATTAATTAATTAATTTATTGATTTAATTATATATGTATATACAAATGAATATATATATATATATATATATATATATATATATATATATATATAAGCTTAATTTATTAATAAATCTATACATATTGCATTTATATATGTATAGATAGATATGCAGAAAGATCGATAATCATAAACTTATGAACCTACTCTTCCTTCAGCCATGTCGCCCAGACGTCGTCACGAGAGCCTGAAATACTTCCTCTCCTGAATCCCCTGTTCGTAAATCAAAGTCGCTGCCACCCTCAACGTTTCGGACGAGGCAGCCGCGGGGGGAAGGGGGGGGGAGGGGGGAATCTATGAAGGGGATGGTCCTTTACCAGCGCGAGGCTTAAGAGATTTCTGTATCATTTGATCTCTTCTTGAGGCCGTTTTTCTTCTTACAGTCCCAAG
>NC_061826.1:14886689-14889189 GCF_019202785.1 Penaeus chinensis | reverse complement strand
GAGAAAGAAAAGTGAATACAAAGAGAAACAAAGAAAGATTGAGAGAGAAAGAAAAATGAATAGAAAGAGAGAGAGAGAGGGAGAATAAGAGAGACAGAGACTGGAAAGGAGTAACAAATAGAAAGAAAGGCAAATAATCACACTAATTCAGACTAATACAAAGTTACTCTTCCCTTTCCCATCCCATTATTTCTTTTCTTACATATAAACTCTTTGTTGTCAAAAATGAAATAATCATTATTATTACCATTATTATTATTTCTTTTACTATTATTATTAATGTTTTTGTTATTATTATTATCATTATTATTATTATCATTATCACTATTACTGTTATCATCATTATTATTATCATTGTTATTACTATCACTATTACTATTATTATTATTATTACTAATATTATTATCATTATTATTATTATCATTATCATTATTTTTATTATTAATATTATTGTTATTATTACCATTTTTATTATCATTATTATCGATATCATTATTATCATTGCAATTATTATTATAAGCATTATCATCATCACTATCAATATCATTATTATTTTTATATTTGTTATTATTGATTGAATTATTGTTATTATCATTACTATTATTATTATTATCATTATTATTATTATTATTATTATTATTATTATTATTATTATTATTATTATTACTACTATCATTGTTATTATTATTATCATAATTGTCATCATTATTGTTATCATTATCATTACTATCATTGATATCATTGTCATTATTATCATTATTACTTTCATTATAATTTTTATTATCTTATTTGTCCTTTCTTACACTTTCCTTCCTTTCATTTACGTCTCCTTCTTCCTCCTGATCTTCCCACCCCTCCTTCCTTCCTTCCTTCCTTCTTCCTCCTCCTCCTCTTCCCCCACCAATTATTTTCTTCCTCCTCCTCCTCCTCCTTTCCCTTGCCTCTTCTCACTTCTCTAATCCTCTTCCCCTTCTCCCTCCTCCTCCTCCTCATTCTTTCCCTTCCCTCCTCTTCCTCCTCCTCCTCCTTTCCCTTCCCTCCTCCTCCTCCTCCTCCTCCTCCTTTCCCTTCCCTCCTCCTCCTCCTCCTCCCACTCCTTTCCCTTCCCTCCTCCTCCTCCTCCTCCTTCTCCTCCTTTCCCTTCCCTCCTCCTCCTCCTCCTCCTCCTTTCCCTTCCCTCCTCCTCCTCCTCCTCCTCCCCCTCCTTTCCCTTCCCTCCTCCTCCTCCTCCTCCTCCTTTCCCTTTCCTCCTCCTCCTCCTCCTCCCCCCTCCTTTCCCTTCCCTCCTCCTCCTCCTCCTCCTCCTCCTTTCCCTTTCCTCCTCCTCCTCCTCCTCCTCCTTTCCCTTCCCTCTTCCTCCTCCTCCTCCTTTCTCCTTTCCCTTACCCCTTCTCCTTTCTCTCCCTTCTCTAACCCTCTTCCCCTTCTCCCTCCTCTTCCTCCTCCTCCTCCTCCTTTCCCTTCCCTCCTCCTCCTCCCCGCCTCCCCAGCAATAGCGTCTACGTGACAACTAGAATCGTAATAGAAGTTAACTGCGCCTCTTCACACTGCGGTTAACCTTAATGTAGCCGTTATGGTTATTTAGAGGCCCTTATCTGAAGACTTTTTTGGGGGGGAAGATAAGTGCTTCCTGACCTGGCCTGACCTTAGAGAAGGCCCTACATGTCGGCCGATTTCCTCCGTTACTCTGTTCTTCCCTGGCTTATAAAAGAGGCTTTTGTCCGAAAGGGATCTTTAGATTATGTTGCTCTCCGTGTGTGATTTGTCGTTATTGAGGCTGTCAGGGGTGTTTGTGTGGGGATGGGGGGTGGGGGGGGAGGGGGAGGGGGAGTAAGTGCGAGCGAGACAATACAAGAGAGAGGGAGAAAGAGAGAGAAAGAGAGAGAGATAGATATATATATATATAGAGAGAGAGAGAAATAGAGAGAGAGCGAGAGAGGTGAGAGGAGAGAGAGAGAGAAGAGGGAGAGAGAGAGAGAGAGAGAGAGAGATAAAGAAAAAACAAAATGAAAAAAAAAGACAGACAGACAGGAAATATAGGTAAATCCTTTTAGTTTATTTGTTTGTTTACTTACACTTAATTTTTTCATATCCTTTAGTTTATTATATCATTATGCTGGTATCTTTACATACATTCATGGAAAAAACTATTAATATTTACGCATTGAATTTAGGAGTAAAACTACAATTTCTAAATTGAAGTTAAAACATATATTAGCACAAACGTATTTTTTTTATTGTTAAAAAGTCCTACATAACATAAGCGATACTTCTCCATAACCAATTTTTGATGCTATGTTGAAATGAAAAAAGGAAAGTGACAAAACATTTTGCAAAAATTGATAAAAGGGAAAATCTTTTGTGCTGGAGATCAACTCAATATCCGATTACATTGATGGGGATTACAGGTCGAATAACAAGTTCAGCTTATTTATAGAAATAAAAAGAAAAGGGGAAAAAAAAGGTGAAGTTCGTTATGTTTTGGACGACCAGGACAGCT
>NC_061826.1:14879189-14884189 GCF_019202785.1 Penaeus chinensis | reverse complement strand
GAGAAAACTTTGAGATGTGGATTTGGCGAAAGCTGATAAAGATATGTTTTTGAAAATACCGGAGGCACATTGAAAAAAAGGCAAGTATTGCAATGGATTAGAGTTCACACTGGAAACACTTATGTGAATTCCGTAATCAGAAGGGAAAGGTGTGTGTGTGTGTGTGTGTGTGTGTGTGTGTGTGTGTGTGTGTGTGTGTGTTCATAAACGTATTTTGAAATTAGAAAAGACCAATTAACACTGGAAATATTAATGTGAATTCCATAATCAGAAGTGAAAGCTAAGTGAGCTGAAGTGAATTGTTTACAGAAAGAAAGGTGATATGTAGTTCAAAAAAAAAAAAAAAAAAATTTACCTGCTGTAAGACGATATGAAATTAATAGCTAGTTTAAATTTTTTTTTAAACCCAAACCGGATCTCTCTTTTTGATTTTTTCTGTTCCTTTTTTTAAGTGTATCTATTTATCGTTCTTTTCATTCCCTGTTAAATTGTTTTTGTTGTAGTAGTTTTCGGTCAGTTTTTTGTTGTTTCTCTTCTCTTGTTTGCCCTGTTATTTTTTTTACAAAACACCACACACCAACACACCCCAAAAAAATTTAAATATTATATTATATATATATATATAAAAATTTATTTATTTTATTAAAATTAAAAAATATTTTAATATATATAATATATATATATATTTTATATAAAAATATATTTATATTATAAATGTGGGTTATTTATATGTATGAATATATTATATGTATATATTTATTATATAAAATTTTAAAAATATATTTAAAATTATTTTTTATATATTATAAAAAATTATATTTTAAATTTTTATATATTATATAATATATATATATTTTTTATATAGATTTTTATTTTATATTATTTTTATACAATATATATATATTTTTAAATTATTTTTATATATTATTTAAAAATATATTTTAAAATATATTTAAAATATATATTTTAATTAATAAATAACAAAAACACAAAACAACACACACCCCCACCACACACACAACCCCAAACAAACAACATGATATCTAAATCCCTGTTGATTGCCTCTTTTGTTGTATGTATGTATTTCGGTCAGTCGTTTTGTTCTTTCTCTCTGTCTCTGCACTGTTATCTTTTTCTTACCAAACACACAAACACACAAAACCCCCTTATCCATTTTTTCTTATATTTTATATATATATTTATTTTTATAATATATAAAATTTTTATATTTTTATTTATATAATTTTATTATATAATTATATTATTATTTTTATATTTTTTATATATATTTTAATATATATATATTATCCATATATTAATTTAAAATATATAAAATTTTATATATATATATATATTTATTATATATATTATTATATAATATTATATTATTTATAATATATTTTATTTTAATTTTAAAATTTATATATATATATATTTATATATTTTAAAAATATTTTAATAAAATTTTTAAAATATATATATTTTTAATTTATTTTATATTATAAAAATTTAAATATATTTATTTTATATTAATAATTTTATATATAATATTAATATAAAATATGTATATTATATAATTTTTTTTAAATTATATATATAAAATTTTAATAAATGTTATATTTTGTATAGTTTGTTATTATTATTATAATAAATATAAAATTAAAATTTTAATAAATATAATTAAATACAAAAAACAAAAACCCACACACAACCCAAAATACGCACCACACACCAAAAGCCAACACCCCACCACACCACACCCACACGCAGGGAACAAACCCAACACACCCCCACACACCCCCCACACAAAAATTATATTTTTATATATATTATTATATATAAATATTTTATATTTAAAAAAATGATGTATGTATCCCTGGGGGATTAAAAAAGACAGGAAAAACCCAAGCGCCCGGGGAGCGCCCAAGAGAGAAAAAAGCGCGGAGGCCGAAATTCATGACCCGTCTGGTATTGAGGGATTTTTTGGCTCATTTTTTCCCCCCGCGATCATGACAGCAAGTGATGTTTCTGAGGAAATATGAGTTCCTTTGTCGGTCTGAAATGAGAGTCCTTTTTTGGCGGGGAAACCCCCCCACATGGGCCCCCGTGATATGGGGGAAAAGGGGAACCCTTGTGAAGCCTTTGAGGGAATGATGGGGATTCAGGACCTGGGTTTCCTGGGTGTTGGGGGGGGAGTAGGGGGGGTTTTTGGGTGTGTGTTTGGTGTGTTGTGTTTTGTGTGGGGGGTGTGGGGTTTTGTGTTGTGGGGGTTGTGTTTTTGTGTGTGTGTGTTTGTATGTTTTGGGTTGTTGTTTTTTTGCGGGAATTCCCTTGTTGTTGCCCCATGTTTTTTATATATTGTGTAATTTAAATTTTCTTTTTTCCCCCTTTTCCCCCGTCGCTTTGTCTCCAATATCCCCAGGAATAAAAGTCATCTTGAGTCAACATTTAAAAACTTCAAAACTTTTCCCCAATTTTTTGGGCCCAAAAAAGGGGAATCAATTTGGGTTAGTAAAAAAACTAATAACATTTTTCACAGCGCTTTCCAATAAATTTTTTTAACGAGTGAAATTTAAAAATTGTAATTTTTTTTTGGAAATTCAATGGGAATTAACATTTAGTAATATTATTTTTAAACATCAGTTGAAATACGTTGTCCGTCTAATGACAAAAGATAGATATATGAATGAATAGACAGACTGACAGATAAGGCAATAAAGAAATATACATATATGAACTAAATAAAATTATATATTGAGGAAAACAATAAAGTGAGGGTTTAAGAAAAATTTCCCCAAAAATAAATTTATAAAAAAAAAGACAAAAAAGAAGAACAGTTTTAAAAAAATAAATTATACAACATGATTAAAAAAAAAATCACCCCCCTTTCAGTTTAAAAAAAATCAATTATACCTCATACTGCCCCAAAAACTTCTTTAACCCTTTCCCATAAAAAAAAACATATATCCAAAATAAATATAAAATTTTAAAATTTTTTTAAAATATATATAAAACAATATAAACAATTATAATAAATCAATATATACGTACATTAAAAAAACTCACCCCCCTAAATAACCTCCCCCCCCCAAAAAAAAAAAAAAAAAAAAAAAAAAAAAACGTGCAACACCTTAGTGGGAGACCTTTACAACAATTCCTACACGTTGTAGGATCCGGATCACTTTCCAAAATGAGGAGATCTAGGAGGCTCAATCCCTAAGAGTTTCCCAGGGACATTCCAGACGCGAGGTTTTTTTCCCCTTTTATGCATATTTAAACCCTTTATAAACTTTCTCCGGGGGCCCGCCCCTGCAGGGGCCCCGCCGGAAAAGCAAGACGCGGGCCGTTACGTTCGGGGGGGGGGGAGAGGAGGGGGGGAGGGAGAGGGAAGGAGGGAGAGGGAAGGAGGGAGGGGAGAAGAAAAAGGGGGGGGGAGGGGGAGAAGAAGAGGAGATAGAGAGAAAAAGAAGAAAAAGAGAGAAAGAATTAAATTATTTTAAAATATAATAATAAAAAAAAAAAGAAAGAAAATATATATTTTATTTATATATATAAAATTTTATATTAATTATTTTATATATATAAAAATATATATATTTATTTTATATTATTTTAAATAATTATTATTTATTTATTTTATTATATATATTTTTATTTTATTTTATATATTATATTATTTATATTATATTTATATATTATATAATTAAAATTTTTTATATAATATATTAATTTTATATTTTATATATATTAAAATTTTTATATATATTGGGTTTTTGGATATTTATATAAAATTTTATAATATATATTATATAATATTAAAATTTTAAATATTTAATATTTTATATTATATATTATATAATATTATTTTAAAATTTTAAATATATATATATAATAAAATTTTATATAATATAATATATATTTTATATATATAGATTTTAATTTTATTTAAATTTTATTTTTTATATTTATATATTTATATATATATTAAAATTTAAAATTTATTATATATAAAATTTTATATATTTATAATATATATATATATTATATATTTTTATATATATTTTTTATTTTATTTATATATATTATATATTTTTTAAAAATATATATATTATATATTTAAAATTATATATTTATAAATTATGTATATTTTTATATATATATTTTTAATATTATATTTATATAATGTTTATTTTTATATATTAATTATATATATATATAATTTTTATATTTTATATTTTTTTTTTTTTTATAATATATATATATTTTTTTAATAATATTTTTATATATAATATTTTTTGTATATTAATATAATATTTATAAATATATTATTTTTTATGTTTATATTTTAAAATAAATTATATATTTTTTAATTATATTTTTATTATTTTAATATTATATATTTATATATTGTTTTGTGTTTTTAAATTTTTTTATTTATATTATATATTAAATTATATTATATTTTTTATATAAATTTTATTATATATGTTTTGTGGGTGGGTGTAATATATGTTTTAAAAGTAATATATTTTTATATAAAATTATATTTTATTTATATAAATATTTTATATAAATATATTATATATTTTTAATTTTTATATATATAATTTTATATTATAAAATATTTTTATGTTTGTGGGGGTTTGGGGTGTATTAAAATTAAATTTTGAAAATTGTATAAAATTATTTTATATAATTATAAAATATATTATATATATTTATATATATATATGTATGTAAAACATACAAAAATTTAAAACACAAAAACACACCCCACACACACAACACACACACACCTACCTCCATAATAAAAACAAAAAAACAGATCCATTTTGGTTCGGCAACACTTGTTTAGTCTGTATACACAAATTTCGGGGCAGGGTTACCCACCCCGGGGTTTAATACAAACCACGCGTTTGCTATGAAAAGCCCCCCTTTCCCCCGGCAGTTCCGGGTTTTTTTCCCAAACACAAAAAAACCCGTGGAAAAAATCAAAAATT
>NC_061826.1:14871689-14874189 GCF_019202785.1 Penaeus chinensis | reverse complement strand
ACCTTATCTGTTTCTGATAGAATGCTAAAACCAAATCTCCGAGGCTCTACACAATAACAAGATCCGGGACCTACAAGTATACTGAATGGCAGTGTATTCAATATTTTATCATCCCCTGTCGTACTGCTGAAACTCGATTCGAATGCGTATTTCGAAATAGCCGAGAGCGGGGAAAAGTTAGTAGTAAATAGGAAAGAATTGTAGAATTATAGTTAGAATTTGAGTTTTCAGAGTAACTTCCGTAGCCATTATCATTAATAAGTTTCATCGTGGCTGCTTGTTGTAATAATTGGTGATTCTCGTTTTTATGACCTAAGGCATGTATTCCTCAATCTCACCCTCTCATTACACACTGCTACTGTGTAGGATTATCACTACAAATATTAATTTTATTGTTATTATCATAGTTGTAACTGATGTTTTTATGATCATCATTAAGTCTATCAATACCATTACTATTGATGTTACTGCCATGGCTTTTGTTCTTCTCTATATTAGTAATAGCAACTTTAGTAAAAGTAACTTTCTTGGATGCTGTTGCTATCATTATTGTCATTGTTATGATTATTATTATTTGTATTATCATCATCAGCATCGTCACCATCATCCTCATCCTTATCATCATCAACATCATAATAATAATAATGATAATGATAATGATGATAATAATAATGATGATGATAATAATAATAATAATAATAATAATAATAAAAATAATAGTAATAATAATAATGATGATAATAATATTAATAATAATAATAATAATAACAATAAAAATAACAACAATATCAAAAATGATAATAATGATTACAACAAAGGAAACAAAACTGACAAAAAACACCAAGAAAAGTATTTCCATCATCATAAATTCTTTAGTCATAAAACTTTTCATTCGTCTCCCCTTTTACCTTAAAAGTCAATAAATACTACAGCGTCGTGTGATATACTAGTATCAGTATCAACCGTCTGTAGTTTTTATAAATAATAAATAATTATTAATACATCTTGCTTTATCTCTTTCGACATTCCCTTTCAACCCAAATGCAAGCTCATGTGTCATATGTCTTTCGATAATGGGAAAAAAGAGTCATTGAAAAAGTCTATAATTTTGCTTACTAATGTGTAGCTTATTAGCTGTTTTCAACAATGTGGAAATCGAGGAAGGGATATGATCCATTGGACTTCACTTCGCTGCAATAAATGTCACTTTGGTTTAGATTATTCGTGCAAGTGGTAAAAAAAATAAGTGGTCCCTGAATTCAATTAAAACAAACACGAAAACAAACAAGTACACGGAAAAAAATATATTTGGGAAAATATTTACATACACGGTCGCTTATTAACACCTGGGATAATTAAGTCGAATTTTATGAGCCTTCGATGCGTTCTGAATTTATTAATGACAGATCGCAATTGTAAACAACACTAAGTAAGTTCTCAACTAATTAAAAACAACAACATATATTACGTGGCAGGAGACGGAATGAAAACTCAAAATTAATAAAGAAAAAAAAAAACGCATAATTAATGTATCACTGTGGATTTTACCGTTGTTTGTGTTATTTATCTTCATTCCAAAGTAAGTGAAGCTTTGAAATAATGATCAGAGATTTCAGTAATATAATACTAACCTAAAGAATTTTCTTGATAGTTGAGACAATTTATTTTTTATTTTTGAAATACTTGAAAATATACAGGCAGCATGATAGTAGGATCTGCAAAAGTAAAGGGAATATCATATCAGCTTGTCAAGATATTATATATAGATAAATTATATTAACAACAAAAATAATAACTATATCAACAATAATAGCAATGGTGTGTGTGTGTGTGTGTGTGTGTGTGTGTGTGTGTGTGTGTGTGTGTGTGTGTGTGTGTGTGTGTGATTCTTTATCATCTATGCTGTTGAGTAACCCCCCATTTTAAACCAAAACGAATGGAATACGATTTCGATATTACCATTTACGTGTTAATGAAGAGATGAAACACAAGCAGAATTACAATGTGATTTTCTCAATTCCTATAATAACCATTTATGACTGGTATAGTTAAATGGAAACCGATAAAGCGTATCCTTGGAATTACTTCAAAGGAATTCGTAACCAATGGCCAAACAATATATAGATCCCTTTCTACGTTAATGCAAACACAAGATATGACTCGTATTACAAAAAAAAAAGAAACCCCCACTTTTAAATGGATAGATATAAAAACAGAGATCAAGGGGAGACAGAACGCTTCACTCAATTGAATCACAGCACCGTCATTATTAGCTGAACAGAGATGATCATAACACGCTTGGTTCTGTAATGCTAACAATGTGTTAGTCGTGACGGAATCTCCTCTGATGGACTGGAATGCGTTGCGTGTCAGAATAGCGTGTGTTTTTTTGTTTTTGTTTTTTTGTTTTGTTTTTTTGTTTCTTGTTTTTAGAAAGGTAGATGAGCATGTGGAAATAGAAAAGAGCCGATTTGTATGTCATTAGTTATTCAATTCGATT
>NC_061826.1:14839189-14849189 GCF_019202785.1 Penaeus chinensis | reverse complement strand
ATATTATCGTTATTATCAACATTATCATTATCTTTTTTACTATTATATATTTTTTTTTATTATTATTGCTACTGTGTCTACTTTGATTTTCATTATTATTGTTATTATTATTATTATTATTATTATTAGTATTATTATTATTACTATTATCATCATTATTATTGTTGTTGTTGTTGTTTTGTTGTTGGTGGTGTTGTTTGTGATATTATTATCATTATTATTATTATTATTATTATTATTATTATTATTATTATTACTATTACTATTATTATTACCATTATTATTATTATTATCGTTGTTGTTGTATTATCCCTGGTAGTATTGTTACTGTTATTTTTATTCTTAATGTTATTGTTGTTATTAATATTATTGATTTAGTTAATATTGTTATTATTATTAACATTATTAATATTAATATGATTGATATTATTATAAATATTATGATTATAATTATCATTTTATTACTGTTATTAGTATTACTATCATTATTATCACCATTATTACCAAGAAAGTTATGATGATATTGGCCTTAATTATATTTTAGGTCATGGAATATAATAATTGTGTTATTAATATTAATATCATATGTTCATATTATTACTAGGATTTCTCATCAGCATACGTTATCTGTGGCATTAATTCCGTTGTTCTTACTACTATTATCTCTTTGTAACCCCATTACCATTATTATAACTACCATCATCATTTTCTAGCTCAGTGTCATCACCATCATAATCTTTTCCTTTCTTTTCTACATTAGTATAATCATACATCACTCATTTTTTCCCCTTCCATATCTCCTATTTTCGTATATGAACATATCGGATTTTAAAACGAAAATGGAATCATAAAGGCCCGACCTTGTTTGGAACCAATTAACAGTGTTTAACAATTATCCAGCATAAACACAGGCTAGTCCCCGGGTGGAAATTTGTCAGGCCAGGGGAGAAATCGTTCGGATGAAAATGCTGCGAGAGAGGGGGAATGGAGAGAAGGGAGAAGGGGAAGAGAGGGAAAAAAAAGAGAAAGAAAGAGAGAGCGGTGGAGGAAGGTTGGAGAGATAGGGAGAGTGTTAGAATGATTGAGAGAAAGGGACGATTCATCTGTACTGTGTCACTGGTTTTGTTTTTTCCTATGTACGAATGTAAATGGCTATGGATAACACACACATGGCAGTCACACATGCTCTCTCTATAATCTCTCTCTCTCTCTCTCTCTCTCTCTCTCTCTCTCTCTCTCTCTCTCTCTCTCTCTCTCTCTCTCTCTCTCTCTCTCTCTTTCACACACACACATTCCTGTATATCTATCTATGTATTTACCCATTTATCTATCTGCCTGCCTACCTATAAGTCTGCATACATGTCTGTCTATCTATCTGTCTCTCTATCTGTCTATTTATCCTTCTAATAATATACAAACAGTTTTACGGAATCCAGATCCTTACATTATTACTACTTTAAGATGTGGTTAAGGGATTTTCTGAGTAACGATCAAGGGGGTACAGAAAGTGCAGCGGGATTCTGGGACAATTAACACACAAATGAAAGAAAATCTTGAGAAGGAATATGAAGCAATGCGGTGACTTTCTCAGGGGGTCAGAACTGGGCGTAATATTACGTTATTCGCCGTCTACGAGAGCTACGTAATATTCGTGTATGCCATGCTGCTCATCGTTGCCTACGTGTGAACCACCGACTTCAGCTTGAAATTTATGAGATCCAACAGGAAATGTTCATAGATTAAACAGAAGAAAGAACTTTAGGTACGAAAACTGAGAGAGAAAAAACACAGACACACACACACACAACAGCAATAAAATCGGAAAGTTGAAAAGTCGTTCCCAAATGACTTCAATCTAATCCAGACATTTGTATAAGGATCTCAACACGCTTTTACCCAGATAGGCAAAAGTGGTGTACATCGCTTTGAAATCTTGATTGGAGTTAATGAAACCTTTTTTTTTTTTGGGGGGGGGGGGGGGGGATTTCATCACGGGAAAAACAGTACGAGAAAGGAATCTGTTGGGAATAGCGTTTTATTACGGAAACGAAATCAACTTTTTTGTAATTTCCATCTTTTTGTGTCTCTTTCTCTCTTTAGAACTCTCTCTCTCTCTCTCTCTCTCTCTCTCTCTCTCTCTTTCTCTCTCTCTCTCTCTCTCTCTCCTCCTTCTCTCTCTCTCCCTCCCTCTCTCTCTCTCTCTCTCTCTCTCTCTTTCTCTCTCTCTCCCTCTCTCTCTCTCCCTCTCTCCTCTCTCTCTCTCTCTCTCTCTCTCTCTCTCTCTCTCTCTCTCTCTCTCTCCTCTCTCTCTCTCTATCTCTCTCTCTCCAAGTAAGGAAACAGCTGGAAAGACTATTATTCACTTGGTCAAATTACTGTGTACTTGTATATCTCCTTCGTTATCTATCTGTCTATCTACCTATATCTTTCTCTATATCCGTAGAATAAGACACAAGAAACTCACAAAAAAAAGACAAATATAGTCAAGGAATAGTCTCTCATTCCATTATCCTTCAGTAAATATTCTTCACGGAAACACAAGCCTGGTTGGGGGCTTGAGGTTCGAACGCAATTTCTCCTGTAAATCAATTAAGGAGATACCCATTAAAAAGAAAAAAAATATGTTCTAGTTCTTCGCAGTTTTTACGAGAAGGGATTGAAGTGGGGGGGGGGGGGAGTGTACCGTGTCAGATTTTTTTATTCCTTGCATTTTTGTTTTTATGAAAGGCTGATATAGATGGTTACTTTGTAGGCTTCATTGTCTCAATTTCTTTGTTGTATCTAGGAAGGATTGAATAAGGGTTATAATATAGGCCTATTTACAAAGTACTATTTACAATATATGCTATACTATACTATATATAATATATACTCTGAGGAAGGGTTTTTCCTTTATCATTTTTTTTTTCTGTGGGTATGTTCCTTCCATAAAGAAACCCAATACGCGTTATAATACTATCATTATATGTTATCTTACCAAGGAAAACAAATAATAATCACATTAACGAGAAATAATCACACTAAACCGGACTCAAACTGTGTTGGAAATAGAAAACCATTAGACTGATGGACGTAGGTAGTACCCGCAGGTATAATAAAAGTAACTATAGCGAGATCCCTGCTGGATTGTAGGCAAGATTTCCCGCACAGAATATTCACGGTCACGAGCGGGGGCTGCATAACTCTACGGTTTGTGTCACCATATTTGACTATCTACCTTCTGCTCCTATCTGGTTCAGTTCGTGAGTACTTTGTGCACGAAAGTTAATACGTTCGATACAACTATCTTAATTACTTTTGTTGTTAAATTTTAAGTAATTCCTTCCTTCTTTCTCACCCTGTTCAGTAAAGGAAAAGATAAAGGAAAAGAAAAAGAATATGAAGAAAAAGTAAAGAAATAAAAATGAATACGAAAAGAAAGGGAACAAAAAAGAGAAAAGAAGAAGAATAGGAGGCAAACTTAAAAACCCTACAACAGGGAATCCCTATATAAAGCACACTTTACCCCGGCAGGGATCCTTTTCGCTTAGGGACTCTATGCTCAGTGGGTTTATGACTTAAACTTGGACTTCTGCAATAAAAAATAAGAGGTTAGGTATTATTGTTATCTGTGAAATCAAACCCATAGTGTATGGCATCACTAAAGTTAAACATTGTATTTTTTTGCAAGTGAATGTATGATACGAACATATTGCTGATTATTTATATTCTCTAACTGACTGATTTATCTACTTAACCCCTCCCTCTCCCTCCTATTCTTAATATATTATGAAAGAATTATGATAAACTTCGCCCTCTCACACTGTCAAAAATATCATTGTTATTGGTACTTTCATTTGAAAATATTATTATTGCTATGTTATGCTTATCATCATCATCATTACTGTTAATATTATTACTATTAGTATTATTAGCATGATAAGCGTTAACATTACGATTCTATTATTATTATCATTACTATTATCATTATCATCACATTTATTACCATTACTATTACTTTATCGAAGTTATTATTATTGTGTAATGATACCGATATTAACAATGACGATAACGATATCAGTAACGATGAAAAATATAAAAAAACGTAAAACTTATGAGTAAAAAAATGGAAATGATAAGTAATATAAAATTAAGAATTACCAATGATGTAATGTGATAGTTGTAAAATAGGTGTCAAAATAACAATGCAAGTAGCTCCAAAACAATAGATATATAATGTTTTAAGATACTATGAATATTAAGAATACATATTTAGACTTTAATCATAACTATATTATAAGGTAACATGGCTTTAATTTACTTAAACAAACCTAAGATTATGATCTAAAAAAAAAAAAAAAAAAAAAAATCTGAGTGAAGATGCAAAAACACAAAGAAAAGAGAAATTTCAATACAGATTAGTGTTTTGCATCTCAGGGGGGGATTTCCGCACCTAATGAAAGAATCAGAAATAGCGCAGGTCGTTTTGCATTCCCAACGGGTAAACAAAACTATGAAATTACACACGCTTCTTGGGGAAAACAAGATAGAGGGAAGGGAGGGAGAAGGGAGGGCAAGACGGAGGGAAGGAGGGAGAGAGAGAGAGAGCGAGAGAGAGAGAGATAGAGAGAGAGATAGAGAGAGAGAGAGAGAGAGAGAGAGAGAGAGAAGAGAGAGAGAGAGAAAGAGAGAAAAAGAGAGAGGGAGAGAGAGAGATGGGATACGAATTATGATTATGAAGCAGTATTATTATTTCAGGCAACACGATGTTTACTCGACATGTCTCAAACACATGGATAGATAAAATAAAATTGCAGTAAAGTCATGTGATGTCATTATATATCATCACGCGTGAACATCATACCACCAATGAAAAGTGACACTTTCCTTTAATGATCAGCACATGCATAAAATGTGCCCGCAGGACCTTTCCACTTTCCAGATAAATACATACACGAGAGAGAGAGAGAGAGAAAGAGAGAGAGAGAGAGAGAGAGAGAGAGAGAGAGAGAGAGAGGGAGAGAAAGAGAGAGAAGAAAGAGACACACACACATGAATACATACATACAGAGCCAGATAGACAGAAATACCAGAAAAAAGGAAGATAGAAACAAAGACTGACAGTAGTAACTTTAGGTAAATTGGAATACTGTCAACCAGGACCTCATTAAGAGCTTGACTACAGATTTGCCCCGCCCAGCGAAATCATTGAGACAATTTGAGTGGCCTGAAGCTCCCAGGGTTTAATTGAAAGTGTGTTTTCGTTGCGGGAAAAAAAAGGAAAATAAAGCAGGATGCGAGTTAGAGCGATAAGGGTAAACAAAATATGCTAGTGGGTGGAAAACCGTGCGTGTAATCCCGGCATCAAGGGAAATGGGTCATGATGTTGTATGGGTTAAGTTCATACAGAATTTATCAAATTCCACACCAAATATGTGTGTATTGCATTTATGTACTATTTTGCTTCTTATTTCCACAGAGGCTTTCATTTTACTCGAAACTTTATGTTGCTGCTGTATCTTCCTTACTTATCACTGTCATTGCCATTGCTATCATCATCATCATCATCATCATCATCATCATCATTATTATTATCATCATCATCATCACCACCATCATTACCATCACCATCATCATCGGCATTATCATAACTATTTTCATTATTAAGATCATATCTATTGTTATCATACTTATTATCTTTACAGGATTTACCTCTTTTTAATTTCTTTAGCATTATGAACATCTGTTTGTTTGTCCCAATACGTACTCTACATACTCCCTTTTCATATCCCCACAGCAATATACATTTCAAAGTAGCAATACAATTAAAAATAATGCCTCCCCGTCATTGTTGAGAGAGCGAGCAGATGGACCTCGTAAAAGATAGGATTACCAGGTTATTGCTGCATATTCTCCCATGCGTAAAGTGTGGGGACAAACTTTTATCATTATTTTCCAGCCTTTGCATCCTAAAGTACTTAATGGAGATTAGTTTAACCATTTCATTTTTTTTTTTTCTTTGTTCATATGCCTGCCTTTTGAAGTGAATTTTACCGAGGGGACATTAATACGCATTTGTTTCGAAAGTCAGATAACGAATCAGAATGGTTTGCACGTAAAAAACCGTCTGTATATGTTGGGTACCTCAATATGCACTCTTGTTTGTTCCTCTCCTATCTCCATGGTAAATCCTATAGTGTTTGACCCGTATCTTAATAAGATTAACATAATGACATCTTCTCATCTCACTATTTTGACCAACAGTGTTAAGATTTAGAAATATAATTATTATCCACTTTGATAAGACACTGGCAAACCAAATCAACAAGCTATTACATTATTGACATTAGGTATAATCATAATCCTGGATGAGCCGAAATCATATAATCAAAAGAGCCATTTGAACCTTACCAATATTTTTTCATTTGCTGCGTGAAAACTCTAATTTGTTGACGTCTGGTTTTAATGAAGTCATCGCCACATCAAACAAATGTAGATTTCTTGTAAAAATGACACAATCATTAAAAGTGCCAGATTTTGTACATCAGATGAACTCGCCACATTGACCCCAGCCATTGAGACCATGATGATCACGCAAAATTCTAGGGGGAAGAAAGCCTTCCAATATGATTACTATTATTATTACTACTATTATAATCATCATCATTATCATTATCATTATCATCATCATCATCATCATCATCATCATCATCATCATCATCATCATCATCATCATCATCATCATCATTATCATTATCATTATCATTATCATTATCATCATCATCATCATCATTATCATTATTATCATCATCATCATCATCATGACTACTATTATCGTTATTATCATTATTACTACTATCATCACCATCTACCTCCTCCTCCTCATCATCATCCTCATCCTCATCCTCATCATCATCATCATCATCATCATCATCATCAACAACAACATCATCACTATTATCATCGTTATCATAATAATTATCATTTTTTTACCATTATTGGTATTATTGTTATTGTTATTTGTTACGACTACTACTACTATTACTACTATTAGTGTTATCATTATGATTATAATTTTCATTAATATTATTATTTTTATCATTATTATTATTATTATTATTATTATTATTGTGGTTGTTTGTTGTTGTTATTGTTGTTATTGTTGTTGTTAATTTGTTATTACTATAATTATCATTTTTATTATAATTATCATCAATATTATTATTATAAACATTATTATTATTATAATCATTACTGATAGCATTACTACTACTACTACTCCTTCTATAGTCATTATCATTATTATCATATATATTATCACTATCATTTATTCATTATTATTATGATTATCATTAATTTCTTATCGCATGAGACTGTATATCCACAGCTTACTAATGTATTATATTGAGAAAATTGTATTGTAATCTTGCAAATACAGACGAATGACTTCCAATTCGGTTTGCTGAGGCTGAAGTAATATGTTCCCGAATACTGTTCATTCATTTGTTATTATTATTGAGAGTAGTTTCTGCAAATTATTACTGGTCATCTATTTATATATTATTATTTGTGTTATTATTGTTATTATTATTATTATTTTATTTGCATTATTATTATTATTATTATTTTATTGGCATTATTATTATTATTATTATTATTATTATTATTATTATTATCACTATTATCATTATTTTCATGTACATTATTATTGTTATTATTTATGTTGTTAGTATCATCATCACCATTATTATTATTATTATTATTATTATTATTATTACTATTATCATTTCATTATCATTATTTTTTCTTCATTATTTCTATTATTATTATTATCAATATTACTATCATCATTTCATTATCAATATTATTATTATTATTATCAGTATTATTATTATTATTATTATCATTATCAAGCAAATTAACATTACTACTGAAATTGTCACTCCTATTGTGTAATAACAAAACGATAAGGAAACACTTGTTCGAATAAGTCTTTCTCTGTTTTTGTTTTGCTTTGTCCTTCCGGTGGCAATGGGAGGAAAGTCTCTATAGATAAGAGCTGTGGGGAAAAAAACAGGCCACTTAAGATTTCTATTTGTACCATTACGTTCGAAACTCTTGTCAAACGTAATGTAACCCTTGTTGTTTACGTTACAAGGTTTTTGAAGCTTCATTCACAACGCAAATACTGTTAATTTCTGTACTTATATATATATATATATATATATATATATATATATATATATTATATATGTATATATATATATATATATATATATATATATATAGATTTATGTATATATATATATATATATATATATATATATATATATATATATATATGTGTGTGTGTGTGTGTGTGTGTGTGTGTGTGTGTGTGTGTGTGTGTGCGTGTGTGTGTGTGCATTCCAGTCTCTTGATGTTTGGTTATTTGTATAACGACAGACTTTATGAGCGTCAGTTTGTCAGTGACTAAATTTTTTACTTAAATGTGAATAATTCCTTGTTGCTAATACAAAAAATAACCCACCTTTTTATGCTAAGAGAGATACTTAGTTTGTGCGTGTGTGTGTGTGAGTGCGTGTGCGTGTGTGTGTGTGTGTGTGTGTGTGTGTGTGTGTGTGTGTGTGTGTGTGTGTGTCTTAGGCGTTCCTTCCAAATCCAACTGTATGTCAATCTCCAAATCATCCTATAATAATTTTTGACAGACCTCTTAGATGCGCTCACGCAGCATCTACTTTACGTTTATGTATATTGCCGAAATTACAGTCTTACTACCGCGACTAATTACAGTGATGATGATGATGATGATGATGGTGATGATGATGATTATAACGATGATAATGATAATGATGATGTTGATGATTATAATCATAAAATACTACTACGACTACTACTACTAATAATAAATAAATGAATAAATAAATAAAAACCCATCGAGATTACAAGAACAAGAACACGCAGGAGCCCAACCCGCCGCTTTCCCCGAAGGCGTTGATATGAGAAATGGCATGAGCTAAACCCTAATAACACAGCAACACAAGAGCCGCGGAAGCCCCATCTGCGCTGCATAAGTTACGGCGATGGCGTCGTTACTGCTTCTCTTGCCTTTCCCCGGGATAATGTCCGACCGGTTCCTCCAGAAGGCGACGGCGAAGGGGAAGAAATAATCCATAAATATTCCATGGGGTGTCAAAGGGGCCAATCTTTGATCGAGAGGCGTATTGATCACCGCCGGCTGTGAGGCATGTCCTCGACGCCGCTGAATTTCTCTCCTTTTTTTCGAAACCTGTGATTTCTCTCTCTCTCTCTCTTCCTCTCTCAATCTGTCTTATTTACACACAAACATGTATGTGTGCGTAAATATATATATATATATATATATATATATATATATATATATATATATATATATATATATATATATATATATAGAGAGAGAGAGAGAGAGAGAGAGAGAGATAACAATCCTCCCTGACCCGGCCTCGAACCAAGGTCACTCTGGTTTAGTGGGTCGCGTGGCATGGTTGGATTAATACTGGCCCTCCGGTCTCATACCCGGAGTGACCTAGGTTCAAGGCCTGGTCAGGGATTGTTATATATCTATATGAATGCGGTATTGCATTATTCCATCTTTCATATATATATATATATATATATATATATATATATATATATATATATATATATATGTATGTATATGTATATATATATATATATATATATATATATATATATATATATATATATATATATATATGTGTGTGTGTGTATATACACACACACACACACACACACATGTGTGTGTGTGTGTGTATATAAATAAATAAATATATATTTATATGTATGTATATCTGTATGTATATATGTATATATATATATATATATATATATATATATATATATATATATATATATATATATATATATATATATATAAATGACACAAACACAAACACAGTAACATGTACACAAAGATGAAAGGAAAACATCCGCAGTAAGAAATGAAATTGAATCGTAA
>NC_061826.1:14824189-14826689 GCF_019202785.1 Penaeus chinensis | reverse complement strand
AGAGAGAGAGAGAGAGAGAGAGAGAGAGAGAGAGAGAGAGAGAGAGAGAGAGAGAGAGAGAGGGAGAGAAAGAGAGAGGGAGAGGGAGAGGGAGGGAGAGAGAGAGAGAGAGAGAGAGAGAGAGAGAGAGAGAGAGAGAGAGAGAGAGAGAGAGAGAGAGGGGGGGGGGGGGGGAGAAGAGATGGAGAGAGAGAGAGAGAGTGAGTGAGAGAGAGAGTGAGTGAGAGAGAGAGAGAGAGAGAGAGAGAGAGAGAGAGAGAGAGAGAGAGAGAGAGAGAGAGAGAGAGAGAGAGAGGGAGAAGGAGAAAGAGAGAGGGGGGGAGATGGAGAGAGGGGGGAAGAGATGGAGAGAGAGAGAGAGAGAGAGAGAGAGAGAGAGAGAGAGAGAGAGAGGGAGAGAGGGAGAAAGAGAGAGAGAGAGAGAGAGAGAGAGAGAGAGAGAGAGAGAGAGAGAGAGAGAGAGAGAGAGAGAGAGAGAGAGAGAGAGAGAGAGAGAGAGAGAGAGAGAGAGAGAGAGAGAGAGAGAGAGGGGAGAGATGAGAGAGGGGGTAAGAGATGAGAGAGAGAGAGAGAGAGAGAGAGAGAGAGAGAGAGAGAGAGAGAGCGAGAGAGAGAGAGAGAGAGAGAGAGAGAGAGAGAGAGAGAGAGAGAGAGAGAGAGAGAGAGAGAGACGGACAGAAAGACAAATTGACACGCAGAGAGACAACCAGGCAGACAGACAGACAGAAAGAGGCAAAGACGGAGAGAACAAACCATAATCATCATCATTACCCCTGATAACGATTATGGCAACGAAATGATAAAGATGATATCCCGATAAAACTTCAATTCACAAAGTGTTTTCCAATTATCCTCCCGATTTACAAAACACCATTGGGCAACCCAACAACAAAACCACACAACCGAACCATCACAACAGGAGAGTCAAAAGAGAGGTAGTGAAGATCACTCAGGACCGACCATTACAGCTGAAGGAGAGGCAGACGAAACACACGCGAAAGAGGATGTTGGGAGAGAGAGAATGGGGCTTCGAGGCAATTGTTATTAAAGCTGGAGAGGCCCATTGTGGAAGCCCAGGGATGTAGGCTATTGTGCATGACCTCCCCGTCAAAGCATTGGTGTGTTTTGCTTCCGGAATATTGAATTTCTCGTAGCAGAGAGGGCCTTCGATGAGCAGGGTTGTCGAGGGCGCACGAATTGCGTTTGTTTGTTAAAGAGTGATGGTCAGTATTGCAATTTTTAAATATAAAAAGGAGGAATTGATAACTTAACTTTTGTTGTTGTTAATTTGGGTATTCCAATTGATAACTTGACTGGAATGAGTGTTGGGAGGACGAGATGTCAAAAGTTTAAGTCATGTTAGTTCTACGTGCAGAAGTTTTAAATGATTCAGTGTTTGTTCTCGTTTATTTTTATCTTCTATCAAAGCAAATATTGTATGGAATCACTATTCAGACAATATCTCTAAATGCAGATACGGTTATAAGTGAAGGAGTAATTAGAAACTAAAACATCAGGAATTGAAGATGACATTTAGTCGATACAGTCGCAAATTATGCATAATTATTGATACAAAAAAAAAAAAAAAAAACAGTGAACAAGCGAAAAAAATATAACTGTACTGCGTTTACATCTTACATAACATTAAATACATTGCACATATCCCCTTTTCAAGTAATCAACTCCCTTCATGGTAATTTAATGAGCCCCTTTTTACATTGTGGAAATTATAAGCCGAACTAGAGACCAGCTCAAGGCAAAGGTCAGGCAAAGGTTAACACTGGGCGAGTGTCAAACTGGTAAATCTTTATAAAATCCTAAACTTCCGCGATGATTAATTTCCCATGCTAATTACGTGGATGGTACTTGGATTTACCCTACACTTTCTCTTCACTTGCTGATACAGGTTCATATTACAGGGAATAATACTCTCAAAATCTTAACGTGAGTAAAATCTTTATACGTCCTCACCAAAGACTCTCTTCTTGGTAAAGTCCATAACATTCAGTTCAATGCATATAATTTCCTTTTTCTTTGTATTTACTTTTTGTCGTCTTTCTTTTTATACTCTTTTCTTCCTCCTTTTCTTTATTCAGCTGACTCTTTCATTCTGTCCAGAGAGAGTTCTCAGTGAGAGAGGCCAAGGCTATTCCAGATGCATGCAATTGATTTTCGTTGCATTTTTGATGGTCTTGGAAAGCCTCGTTCTTTTCAGATTGCAGAATGGGGGAACGATGTTATTGTCTTTGGCGATTCTTTATTTGTATAATAATTTCCCGCCCATATTGAATTTCCTGTCGACAATAGAAAGCTATTAATAAAAAAGAGAGAAAAAAATGCCAATAATGAATAAGTGTCATATTTATCAATATTATCGCTTCGAATTAAAAGCGTTTTCTGTACCATTCACTAATACAAATAAAAAACAATTCAAATAATACAAATAAATACGTGTGTAACTAATATCACCCAACCCTTAAACTCATAAGTATAGAAGTAA
>NC_061826.1:14806689-14809189 GCF_019202785.1 Penaeus chinensis | reverse complement strand
TATATATATATATATATATATATATATATATATATATATATATACATATATGTGTGTGTGTATTTATATAGATACACTTACATGACTCCCATTTCCTGGCAAAAAGAAAATTCCTGGAGCTACCTGTAAGTGGCTTGAAAAGTGAGAATGAACATGAAATTTCCTTCCACCATGCCTCGACATTGAAGACTGTTGAATGTTAGAGATATGTTACGAGAGAGAGAGAGAGAGAGAGAGAGAGAGAGAGAGAGAGAGAGAGAGAGAGAGAGAGAGAGAGAGAGAGAGAGAGAGAGAGAGAGAGAGAGAGAGAGAGAGAAATACAGAGAGAGAGAGAGTAGAGAGACAAAGAGCGAAAGAAATAATGAATATGACAGAGATAAAAAGACAGAGACGGAGAGAGAAAGAAAGAGGAAGATCGAGACAGAGAGAGAAATAGGGAAAAGGAGAGAGAGCAAACAGATAAACAAAAACGATATTCTGAATATTATTATTCACAATTATAAACATCCTCTGTTTGCCCCACTTAACAGTTTGAAAGCATTAGATGAATGATTAGCCAATAACAGAACAAAACTTCAATCCACAAAATAAAGATTAACTTCCTGGGAACATAAACGAAAATAATTTTCCCATCAAGTATTTCATGAAAAAAATGATGTGCTCGCTCTCTTGTCTTTAGCAATTGCAACATTAATAGCTGTGACAGGAAGATGCACTAAACATTTTGTTAACAATTATTACCTCTCTCTTTGAATATCATACATTTACTGCCGTTACGGAATTGGAAAGGTGAATTTGTGCGATAAATAAATCTTATCGCAATCTTTTTACTGATAAGATTAAGGTAAGCTTATGGTCCGATTTTCTGCGTGTCAGTTTAACTTTTAAACAACTGATGTAAGAATAGAAACAGTTACTGGAAAAATATGGTCGCGATACTTGCTGTGGCGCCAAATCGTGTAAGGAAAGGGAAAATGATGATAAGGGTGATTATGATACTACTAAGATTAATAAATTATAATGATAATAATAACTATCATAATAATAATAATAATAATAATAATAATGATAAGGACAATAATGTTAAAGATACAAAAATACAGAAAGAAATTGCAATCTTGAAGTCTATTTCCAGCGAAGACTTCGGACGCAAAGCCTAGCCAGCAGATAAAATGACATTTCGCAAAGAAGCTCTGACGCACATGAGACTTATTTCTGACAAATCTTTCATCGAGGACTTGTTTGCAAACTCAGATCATTGTGCAACTTTTCTGCAATGACGTATTTTTGTAATAGTGATTGGTGTATATTATTAGGTTCCTTTCATGATCGTAGTTATGTAATTTCTTTGAAATCAGAAGGTAAAGAAATATGAATATACGTTCAAATGTTCGAAGCATAAATATTGTATGTGTAAAATAAGATATTATAGTTATGCTATTAACAAAGAGATTATATATTAAAAAGGAAAGGAAACAAGGCATTCCGGTCTGTCAAGCAGGTATTACAACTCCTATTTTCTTACCATGAAAAAGCAATAGGTTAAAAAAAATGTTCATTATTTCTTTTCCCCGCACTGGAAAAGCATCTATTTTTGCGTGTGGGTGTAAACAGAAATTCAAATCAAATGCCTTTTCGTTATGACATCTCTCTCTATTCCATTAATAAGCAGATGTGTTTGCGCGCGCGTGTGTATGTTTATAGACTTGGGTCTGCGTTCATGTGTATAATTGATAATATGGTGTGAAGGTACACTTATACACTTATATATATATATATATATATATATATATATATATATATATATATATATATGTATATATATATATATATATATATATATATATATATATATATATATATATATATATATATGTATATATATATATATATATATATATATATATATATATGTATATATGTATATATAAATATATATACATATATATATATATATATATATATATATATATATATATACATATATATATATATATATATATACATATATATATATATATATATATATATATATATATGTATATATATATATATATATATATATATATATATATATATATATATATATATATACATATATATACATACATGTGTATTTTTATTTATTCATATACACACACACACACACACACACACACACACACACCCACACACACACACACACACACACACACAAATATATACATATATATATATATATATATATATATATATATATGTGTGTGTGTGTGTGTGTGTGTGTGTGTGTGTGTGTGTGTGTGCATGTATATGTGTATATATACATATATATGCATATATAAATATATATATATATATATATGTATATATATATTTATATATATATATATATATATATATATATGTATATATATATATATATATATATATATATATATGTATATATATAGGTGTATGTATGTATGTATACATAGCGAGAGAGAGAGAGGGAAAATAAGCAAACAGGAAGGAAGAACACCAA
>NC_061826.1:14771689-14776689 GCF_019202785.1 Penaeus chinensis | reverse complement strand
TTCATTTCATTATTTATTTATATATTGGTTTATTTCGTTGTTTACTGGTATATTGATTTTGTCAGTTACAGGTTTATTGATTTTGTTATTTACGGGTTTATATACCTATTTCTTTATTTATTACATTCTTTTATATATTAATCTTTCATTTATTTATTCATATATTTATTTACACATTTCTCTATTCATTCACTCATTCACATATCAACTTATTCACTTATTTATCTTTTATTTCTATTTCTATTTACCGTATGATATAACCAGGAAAAGTGAGATTGATCGTTGTGTCAAATAAATTAATGTTTGATTCGTCTTTTTAGCGTCATTCCATCCTTCATCTACGCTCTTCGTATTCATTAATTTATAAATTTTCTTTTATTGTTTTATTATCTGTATTTTTCATATTTTCCATCTCATTTCCTTGACTGCTATCTCTTTTTTTAAGAATAATGGAAATAGTTATCACTTAGCAATGTTTATGTATAATTACATATGTTTCTCAATCAACAGTGGGAAAAGTTTTTTGTTTCTCCGTATAACTTTCTAGAAAATCTTTTGATCATTTCATCTGTTTCATGGTATAAGATTTTTAAGTAAATCATAACACTTCAATGTTAATATTAACATCACTTCTGTTCTTAAAATATATGACTCTGCGATTTATCAACATATGAGACAATGCAGATGGCGGATCTTCAAATTTAGATAGATAGTAAGAACGTGTGAAGATTTAGATAGATAGATAGATACATTATAAAAGGGAGAAAGGGCAGCGAGAGAGGGAGAGAAGAGAGAGAGAAAGAGAGAGAGAGAAAGAGAGAAAGAGAGAGAGAAGAGAGAGAGAGAGAGAGAGAGAGCGAGAGAGAGAGAGAGTCAGAGAGAAGAGAGAGAGAGAGAGAGAGAGAGAGAGAGAGAGAGAGAGAGAGAGAGAGAGAGAGAGAGAGAAGAGAGAGAGAGAGAGAGAGAGAGAGAGAGAGAGAGAGAGAGAGAGAGAGAGAGAGAGAGAGAGAAGAAACACTGTCAAACACGGAGACAGAAATGTCGTAGACACACGAAGGCATTATCACGTGAACAACGCGAGGACAAAGCGGATGCTACATGAACGAGTGTAACAAACAAGCCGGGACGAGACATCAAAAATAGAATAACATTGCGAGGATTCGAGCGGACTCCAGACAAAAAATGTGGTCAACAGGACAAGACTCAGACACAAAAAATAGAGGCGCACCATGACGTCGAAGTGTTGAAAACATCTTGTGACAAAGTGACGCCACGTGACGGACTAACAGAAGCAAAAAAGAAGTCATGAGTGCGGAAACAATAACTAGTTTGAAGCGATCACTATATATATTACAACACACCAGTCTGGGAACAAGAAAAGAACATTTTCTGGCAGGTAGAAAAGTTTAAAGTGATAAATACAGTGTTGAAAATTTGCTGGGACACAGGAAAGTCTTAACGCAGGTATCTTTCAAATTAGTGAAAAGAAATTATATTATATTCATGATAACTGTTAAGGATGTGGCCGGATGGGCTCCCACATCGGGAATAAAAGATGGTTAGTGATAGACAAACGGCGGATTATATTAGAGTAGCATCCATTTGCCATGTCACTTTTGCGGCACATCTTGGTAAGCCCGGTTGAAGTGATTTAGTGCCTTATTTTAAGGGAACATAGTGGATGGGAATGTGCTATGGATAATGTGGATTAAGTAGTATTAGGGATTATTTTTTTTATTTATGTGTGGCTATATAATGGACCAAGAATTGCATTTGATTAAGTTAATTTTGGAAGTAAGAATTATATAATGGAATAATTATAGATTTGATTATCAAGTTTGAAGAATGATATAATTGAATACATATAGATTTGAATTTTAAGTGTAAGGATATTTTAAGTTAGTTTAGAAAGTAAGGAATGAATGAATTACTTATAAGAGATCTCAGCTCTTCGGAAGTGTGATTTAACAGTGATGAAGATTATTAATTTCCAGTGAAGCGTAAGAATAATTTTGAGTTTGCATAATGTATCAGTTAAGTATTTTCTAGGATAAGTTTTTGCATGATTTAGTTACTGCTTAACGAGATTAATTTAGTATTATGATTGCCTGATTAAGTATAAGATATGTTCTGTCCATTTTTGAAGTGTACTCATTTTATTTTAATGGAGATAATCTTAAGTTTAGATTAGTAATTGTATAAGGACATTAACTTAATATTTTAAATTGCTTGGTATAAGTAGTTCATCTTGCTTAAATATACTTTTTCACCATTTTCTGTAATTCAAATTGTTTACTAATATTTTTATGATTTCAATCATTGTATGTGGAGAAAGGAATTATTTTACTTATTGCTTATATCCATTTTAGGCATTGACATTGTTTGCTCTAATTTCATGATTAATAACAGCTTGCTTAAATTGACATTAGGTAGTTGCTTGCATGTTAACATTTGGAGTAAAGCGGCAAGCTATTTGTTAAAACTAAAAGATGGATATTCAAGGTGGTATAATTATTGTATTGGATTATAATGAACACAGATGTTTTATTATTTGCATATCAATTTATGTGATTGGCTTTACATTTTGGCTATATATTTTTTTTTTCAGTTAATAAATAATGTTTAAATTTGTCCTCGCATTTATCTTAACCAATTGATACAAGTTTGAAGAGTAAATCTGTTACAGGAATATGACTAGTATGAACTGTAAACATTATATCAGACACTGAGGAGATAATATATAATAGTTGATGAAAAAGAGGCAACAATAGAAACAAAGACAGAGAGACAAAGAGTGAGGAAGAGGAGACAGAAAGACAGAGAAAGGCAGAGGAAGAGAGTGAAAAAAAAACTCGTAATCTGACTCAGTTCGTTATCATGTAGGATAGATGCCAAATCCTAAAGACGGTTTTGCCTGTTCTAGGAACTTTCCGGGTGGAGAGGGGAGAGGGGGACGGGAGGGGAGGAAGAGGGGAAGAATAAAGAAGAGGTGGAAAAGGGGGAAGATGAAAGAAGGGGTGGGGAAAAGGAAGAAGGTGGGGGGAAGGAAGGAGAAAAGGAGGAGAAGGAGATGGAGCGGGAAATGGGGAAGGGGCAAGAGGAGAGGGAGATGGGACAGCAGAAAAAGGAAGGGAAAAGAGGAAGAAGAAGAGGAGCACGAAGAGATGAAACAGCAGAAGAAGGAAGCGAAAAGGAATAGGAGGAGGTGGAATTGGGACGGCAGAAGGAGGAGGATATGGAAAGGAAGAGAGAAAAGCGACTAAGAGATAGCGAGAGGGAGGATGGAAAGCGTTGGAAGGGAGTAAGAGTGTGATGGAGAAAAAAGGGAGACAGAGTGAGACGGAGGGAAACGTAAAAAAGCAATGAGAGGAAGATTAAGGAGGAGTTAAAGAAAAGGGTGAAGGAGGACGAGGAGAGAGGAAAGGGAAAAGACTGAGAGGGGAGGCGGAAGGAGGGAAAAGGGGAAGGGGCGTATGAGGGGAAAGGAGCCTTACCATCTTCCTGAGGGTTCTTGGAAAAGAGAGAGAAGAGGGAGGCCAGAACTCTCGTAAAATTCAAATAAAACGTTTCTGGGTCAAAATCTTCAAGGAATTTTACTTTCGAGTGTACAGTTGCCAAGGGAGTCCGAATCTTGGGGTGGAAGGTGGTCTCTTCTGCGCTGAATATGACGCCTTGCTTCCTTTTTCTGCCAAGGAGGGTTATGTGTCTGTGTGAGTCTTATTACCGTGCTTGCTAATTTGAGTCTACATTTTATATGTTGGCAGGCATATACATGCACATACATGCAGGCACACACACACACACACACACACACACACACACACACACACACACACACACACACACACACACACACACACACACACACACACGCACACTAATCCCCCTCCCCCTCACACACACACATATATATGTGTGTGTGTGTGTGTGTGTGTGTACTCATACATATACCATCTATATCTCTCTAGGACGTATTCAGCATAACCATCATACGAAATGCAATTTAAATCCCTCACTTGTTTTGTTCGTAAATATGCGCCAGCGATCCGTTTTTTACACATCCTGTAATTTCCTCGTTGATTGGGGCTCGCTGCCGAAATTCCCAAATTCTGAAATTCTTATTTTCTCTCCTCCAACTGTGAAATACGGGTATATCATATGATGCGTGATGTTTTCCCAAATAACAACGCAAGTTCAGACATTAATATTTCACTCTATTTTTCCCCCTTTCTGAATAACATGGGGTTGGATATGGAAATTCGTTGCTATGGCTTGCGAGATAATGATTCTGAGGCTAAAGGATATTTAATATCTGGATTTTTTTTTTTTTATAAATGTAAATGACTAATTTTGATATGATATGATGATTATGATGATTATGAATGGTGTTTAAGATGACCGTATGGTTGGCAGTATGAAGTAAAAATAGCAAACAATTAAGTCTTCGTTATCTCTAAAAGTGCCTCCAAGCTCCATTATCTGATATCATTTTGTTCTTGTTAATGATGATGGCGCTGATCTCATCCTTCATATTAATCACTAGGGTTATTATCCTTATTATTGTCAGTATATCATCTATTATTATCTTTGTTATTAACAATATCCTTATTAGTAATATTGTTATTATTCTTGCTACCATTTCCTTCGTTATGGCAATTCTTACCTGTGCTATTATTATTATCATTAGTAGTAGTAGCATCATTATTATTTTCATTTTATCATAAATATCACTTTTCTCATTACTATTATTAGTAGTAGTCGGAGTACCATCAATAATCCCACACACACACACACACACATATATATATATATATATATATATATATATATATATATATATATATATATATATATATACATATATATATATATATATATATATATATATATATATATATATATATATATAAATCTGTGTGTGTGTGTAAATATATATATATATATATATATATATATATATATATATATATATATATATATATATATATGTATATATATGT